>NC_090371.1:283615094-283943844 GCF_036365525.1 Heterodontus francisci
TACTTCTGCGCCAACACTACATTATAAATTCCTGTCATTTATACTGGATACTGGCCATGTAAACATGTCACGCTGTAATTGCACACGCCTCCCAGTTGATGGCACTGTAGTGTTGTAAAATCCAGGTACTCACCCTGGTACTGAAGAGAAACTCTTACGCCAAAGTATTACATAAAAATTCAATCTGAGGTGTAACTCTAAAATGGAGGTTGGATTCGATATAGAATCATAGAAAGTATAAGGCACAGAAAGAGGCCACTTGGCCCATCGTGCGCCCTGAGCTAATTACCCCACAACCTTCACTTCACGATGGCAATTGGGGTCTATTTTAAGCTAGTTACCCACTCAGATCACCACCATTTCTGATATTAAGCTGCTGGGCTTTTCAAGAGGAAGAGGCAGTCTCCTAAAGCAGACAGGAGCCTCATGAATTTACGTGAATTGGGATTCTAATACATTAATGCGACCCTGAGACAGTTCTAACCTTGGCCTGAGGTTGGAGGAAGCTGCATGGCTTTCCCACTGGGCACAAGTGGGTCAGCAGTTGGTCTGAAGATGGAAGAGTTCCATCAGGTGATTCTTTTCCTGGTGGGGCCAAGAGAAGCAGGACTTCCCACCCACCCCTGAGGTGTGGTGCCCTGCACTGAACGCAGTTACTCCAGATGGGGTCTGACCAAGGCTCTTAATATTTTTGATGAGGTTCCATTATGTTACAATCCCGTTAGGGACTGTTAAGTATTAAAAAAGAGGAAGTTGAGTTCCCAGTTATTACTGAAAGAATTAATCACAGGATTTCACATTTTTCAAAAAAACTTTACTAAATAAAGCAAAACACTACTAACAACACAATAATTTGGAAACACATATTTTAAACTTAAACTCATAACAGAACATGAAGATGAATACTTTAAATGCGAAATCTCAACAGAACACCCTCGTTTGACTGTTACTTCCACCACAAAAAATCTCTTTGTTCTGGGAATTCATATGAATAATTTAAACCCCTGACTGAGGTAGCTGCAGACATACTGTCTCCATCAACAAGTTAACAGGGGTTCCCATTGTGTAGGGTCTTTATGCTTCCTATTAAGACCTTACTCCTTCCAACGCCATAGCGCCCAAGGCAGGAGGGCCATGACTCATGGCCCTCCTGCCTTGGGCGCTATGGCGTTGGAAGGATGAATGAGAACGGGCAGAGACTGCTTGAGTTGTGTACCTATCATAACCTCTGCATCACCAACTCGTTCTTTCACACTAAACCCTGTCAACAGGTTTCATGGAGGTACCCAAGATCGCGTCGTTGGCACCAGCTAGACCTCATCGTCACAAGGCGAGCCTCCTTAAACAGTGTTCAAATCACACGCAGCTTCCACAGTGCGGACTGCGACACCGACCACTCCCAGGTGTGCAGCAAGGTTAGACTCAGACCAAAGAAGTTGCATCATTCCAAGCAGAAGGGCCACCCGCGCATCAACACGAGCAGAATTTCTCACCCACAGCTGTTACAAAAATTTCTAAATTCACTTGTAACAGCCCTTCAAAACACTCCCACAGGGGATGCTGAGACCAAGTGGGCCCACATCAGAGACGCCATCTATGAGTCAGCTTTGACCAACTACGGTAAAAGTGCAAAGAGAAATGCAGACTGGTTTCAATCTCATAATGAAGAGCTGGAACCTGTCATAGCCGCTAAGCGCATTGCACTGTTGAACTACAAGAAAGCCCCCAGCGATTTAACATCCGCAGCACTTAAAGCAGCCAGAAGTACTGCACAAAGAACAGCTAGGCGTTGCGCAAACGACTACTGGCAACACCTATGCAGTCATATTCAGCTGGCCTCAGACACCGGAAACATCAGAGGAATGTATGATGGCATGAAGAGAGCTCTTGGGCCCACCATCAAGAAGATCGCCCCCCTCAAATCTAAATCGGGGGACATAATCACTGACCAACGCAAACAGATGGACCGCTGGGTTGAGCACTACCTAGAACTGTACTCCAGGGAGAATGCTGTCACTGAGACTGCCTTCAATGCAGCCCAGCCTCTACCAGTCATGGATGAGCTGGACATACAGCCAACCAAATCGGAACTCAGTGATGCCATTGATTCTCTAGCCAGCGGAAAAGCCCCTGGGAAGGACAGCATTACCCCTGAAATAATCAAGAGTGCCAAGCCTGCTATACTCTCAGCACTACATGAACTGCTATGCCTGTGCTGGGATGAGGGAGCAGTACCCCAGGACATGCGCGATGCCAATATCATCACCCTCTATAAAAACAAAGGTGACCGCGGTGACTGCAACAACTACCGTGGAATCTCCCTGCTCAGCATAGTGGGGAAAGTCTTCGCTCGAGTCGCTCTGAACAGGCTCCAGAAGCTGGCCGAGCGCGTCTACCCTGAGGCACAGTGTGGCTTTCGTGCAGAGAGATCGACCATTGACATGCTGTTGTCCCTTCGTCAGAGACAGGAGAAATGCCGTGAACAACAGATGCCCCTCTACATTGCTTTCATTGATCTCACCAAAGCCTTTGACCTCGTCAGCAGACGTGGTCTCTTCAGACTACTAGAAAAGATCGGATGTCCACCAAAGCTACTAAGTATCATCACCTCATTCCATGACAATATGAAAGGCACAATTCAACATGGTGGCTCCTCATCAGAGCCCTTTCCTATCCTGAGTGGTGTGAAACAGGGCTGTGTTCTCGCACCCACACTTTTTGGGATTTTCTTCTCCCTGCTGCTTTCACATGCGTTCAAATCCTCTGAAGAAGGAATTTTCCTCCACACAAGATCAGGGGGCAGGTTGTTCAACCTTGCCCGTCTAAGAGCGAAGTCCAAAGTACGGAAAGTCCTCATCAGAGAACTCCTCTTTGCTGACGATGCTGCTTTAACATCTCACACTGAAGAGTGTCTGCAGAGTCTCATCGACAGGTTTGCGGCTGCCTGCAATGAATTTGGCCTAACCATCGGCCTCAAGAAAACGAACATCATGGGGCAGGACGTCAGAAATGCTCCATCCATCAATATTGGCGACCACGCTCTGGAAGTGGTTCAAGAGTTCACCTACCTAGGCTCAACTATCACCAGTAACCTGTCTCTAGATGCAGAAATCAACAAGCGCATGGGTAAGGCTTCCACTGCTATGTCCAGACTGGCCAAGAGAGTGTGGGAAAATGGCGCACTGACACGGAACACAAAAGTCCGAGTGTATCAGGCCTGTGTCCTCAGTACCTTGCTCTACGGCAGCGAGGCCTGGACAACGTATGCCAGCCAAGAGCGACGTCTCAATTCATTCCATCTTCGCTGCCTTCGGAGAATACTTGGCATCAGGTGGCAGGACTATATCTCCAACACAGAAGTCCTTGAAGCGGCCAACACCCCCAGCTTATACACACTACTGAGTCAGCGGCGCTTGAGATGGCTTGGCCATGTGAGCCGCATGGAAGATGGCAGGATCCCCAAAGACACATTGTACAGCGAGCTCGCCACTGGTATCAGACCCACCGGCCGTCCATGTCTCCGCTATAAAGACGTCTGCAAACGCGACATGAAATCGTGTGACATTGATCACAAGTCGTGGGAGTCAGTTGCCAGCATTCGCCAGAGCTGGCGGGCAGCCATAAAGACAGGGCTAAATTGTGGCGAGTCGAAGAGACTTAGTAGTTGGCAGGAAAAAAGACAGAGGCGCAAGGGGAGAGCCAACTGTGCAACAGCCCCGACAAACAAATTTCTCTGCAGCACCTGTGGAAGAGCCTGTCACTCCAGAATTGGCCTTTATAGCCACTCCAGGTGCTGCTTCACAAACCACTGACCACCTCCAGGCGCGTATCCATTGTCTCTCGAGATAAGGAGGCCCAAAAGAAAAAGAATAAGACCTTACTAAATAAACAGGGCCACTCTTTGATTTGGAACCACCCTAGGTTTGTTTGCCAGCTTCTCAAACCAGGTGTTTTCATTTGTCTTGCATTAAAAAAAATTGAACTCCCAAATTAAAAGTTATCTCTAGAAAATTAATGCAAACCATGAACCAGGTGATTGCAACAATTACAAGAAAAGAAATTGAAGATATATAATAAAAATTGATTTAAAAATGTACTCATGTCTGGCTGGGTTCCTGATTGAAAGCACCTTTGTGTCTTGGTTGACTGTGAGTGCTGAAGCATAATAACTCCTCACCAAGCCTAATATTACTCGCCCTCGTTGTCTATTCACCTTCTGAAGGCTACTCACACATTTTAGAGTGAATTTCATCTCAGAAATAAATTGCACTTAAATTCCTACCTTAGCAACAGACAAGAAGTTATTATTTGATAACTAGTTCCTTTATTAACAACTCTTTTTACACGATTCATTCATAAACGTCATGTAACGGATTATTCGCTTTATCCTCGTACCACTGCAAGCCTGATTAATTCTTCTGCTGCAGTCAACAAAGTATGGTACATCAATTAGGGTATACATATCTAACAATTGTGGCTGTAACAGGTTCCCATCCTGACAAGAGATTCAATTATAGAACTCACAATATAATAGGTGATACCGTCAGTTTCGAGAGTTTCAAGAGTTTTGATTTTGGTGTATTCTTGAAGCTGCAAAAATGCAGTAACTACAAGAGCAGGTCAGAGGCTGGGAATTCTGCAGCGAGTAACTCACCTCCTGACTCCCCAAAGCCTGTCCACCATCTAAAGGCACAAGTCAGGAGTGTGATGGAATACTCTCCAGCTGCCTGTTGTAATTGCATTGCTAAATCTGTTTTATAAGTGTGGAGGCATTGTGCCTTATAAACAGAGACATTTACATAGTGCCTTTGGCATAGTAAAACGTCCCAAGGTGCTTCACAGGAGCCATTAACAAACATAATTTGTCACTGAACCACGTAAGGAAATATTGGAACTGGTGACCAAAAGCTTGGTCAAAGAGGTAGGTTTTAAGGAGCGACTTATAGGAGGAAAGAGAGGTAGAGAGGTGGCGAGGTTTAGGGAGGGAATTCCAGAGTTTAAGGCTGAGATAGCTGAAGGCATGGCCGCCAATGCAAAGGAAATCAGGGATGCACAAGAGGCCGGAATCAGAGACGTGCAGAGATATCGAAGGATTGTGGGGCTGGAGGAGATTATAGAGTTAGGAAGGGGCGAGGCTATGGAGGGATTTGAAAACAAGGATGAGAATTTTTTTTGAATCGAGGCATTGCTGGACCCGGAATAATCAGGGTGAAAGAGACAGTAAAAATCCCATTGGAGAGAAGAGAACAACTTCTTCAAGGTGGGGAATTCCTGGAAAAGAAGTGGCAGTGAATTAAACACTAAACGAAGGCAAAATACTGCATATGCTGGAAATCTGAAATAAGAACAGAAAATGCTGAAAAAACAAGTGACTTGCTGAGTGTTTGCAGCATTTTCTCCTTTGATGATCTACCAGCAGATGGCAACAGAGGATTATTATATATTTTTCTTCAGCTATAACTGCTTAGTAATAGACGGATGAATGAAGGGATGACTGTGTGCTATGCATAATCAGATCACAAACAGTAATTGGCTGTGAAGCACTTTGGGACTTCCTGAGGATGTAAAAGGCACAATAGAATCACAGAATCATAGAATGGTTACAGCACAAAAGGAGGCCATTCGGCCCGTCGTGTCCATGCCGGCTCTCTGCGAGAGCAGCTCAGCTAGTCTCACCTCCCCGCCTTTTCCTCGTAGCCCTGAAACTTTTTTCTCTTCAAATAATTATCCAATTCACTTTTGAAGACCTCGATTGAATCTGCCTCCACCACATATTCAGGCACAGCACTCCAGATCCTTAACACTCAGAATCACAGAATCGTTACAGTGCAGAAGGAGGCCATTCGGCCCATTGTGTCTGCACTGGCTCTTTGAAAGAGCAACTCCCTCAGTTCCATTCCCCTGCCTTCTCCCCATAGCCTTGCACATTATTCGTTTTCATATAAATGTCTAATTCCCTTTTGAATGCTTCAATCTCTGCGTAAAAAAGTTTTTCATGTTGGCACTGGTTCTTTTGCCAATCACCTTAAATCAGCCTCCCCTGGTTCTTGACGTTTGCACCAATGGGAACATTTTCTCTCTATCTGCTCTGTCCAGACCCCCCATGATTTTGAACACCTCGATCAAATCTCCTCTCAACCTTCTCTTCTCTAAGGAGAACAGCCCCAGCTTTTCCAATCTATCCACATAACTGTAATCCCTCATTCCTGGAACCATTATCATAAATCTTTTCTGCATCCTCTCCAATGCCTTCATGCCCTTCCTAAAGTGCAATGCCCAGAGCTGGATGCAATATTCCAGTTGAGGCCGAACCAGTGTTTTATAAAGATTCACCATCATTCCTTGTTTTTGTTTTCTCTACCTCTATTTATAAAGACCAGGATCCCATCTGACTTTTTAACCACTTTCTCAACTAGCCCAGCCACTTCAATGATTTGTGCACACATATATATATAGATATATATATATATACTCAATAAATGCAAATTCTTCCTTTTAAGCCTCCAATTTCTGATATGGAAAGAAATAAACACTTACATTTGTATAGCACCTTTCATATTCTCAGGATGTCCCAAAGCTCTTTACAGAAGTACTTTTTATTTGAGCTTTAGTCACTGTTGTAATGTAGGAAACACGACAGCCAATTTGCACACAGCAAATGTGATAACGACCAGATAATCTGTTTTTTGGTCTCCGTTGGTTGAGGGATAAATATTGGCCGGGACACCAGGGAGAACTCCCCTGCTCTCCTTCAAACTAGTGCCATAGGATCTTTTACATCCACCTAAGAGAGAAGACAGGGTCTTGGTTTCTTGTCTCATCCAAAAGACGTCACCTCCAGACACGCCTCCTGTGACTGCAAAAGGCACGACAACAGTCAAGTTTCTGTGCTGCAGGTTTCTGGGAAACAAACATTACAAGAAATAGAATTAATTGCCAAAACTTTATCTTCAGAAAGCAGATGTGTCAATTGTGTATTTTTACCCTCCTTTGTATCTCTGAAGGAAGGGGGAAAAAAGCAAGGTATTGAATTTTTGGTGTGTAGATGATGAGGGAATTAGCAGCATGGTTTGATGGATGGTCATTAGGGCAGCGATTGGTTTGAGTGTGTCAAGGAAGACAATTCTATCTCGAGGGCCAGGCAGTGAGATACTGAGATACGGCGAGAGTGTTGTGTGATCATAATCAAATCACTGATCTGACAGTCCATATTGTGTCCTTTAATGTCATTAATCTGACTGAGGCCAGATAGAATAATATCTCCCAAAACTCAGCCAAGCACATCCGTAACAATGATCAAATGATCACTGCAATTTTTGCAAGCTTTTCATTGAGAGCTGCTTGGAGATTGGCTCAAATAGCTCAGCAACTGTCTGCAGTACTGACCCCGTTTTGCTGCATCAATGATTTACTGTGAGTGTCATTGCAGCTGCCATGTGGGATGTTAATATTGGATTTATATCCAAGCATTTAGCTCTCCCAACACAACGATGCAACTGAAACAGTGGCTTCCAAATTCAAACATGCAGCGCCTGTTTATTGGGTGCTAAATGCCCACCTCGGTCTCCAACACGGTCGGGAAGGAAGGGCACGATCATTCAGCCATTCATGCACATCCCACCATATTGGTAAAAGTCAATAAATTGACATACAGTACCAGTGCCTGAAACAGGGATCAGGCTCTTTGTATATGCAAATAATATGCAAATAAAGGGCCCCAATACCTGTTTGAGACACCCACCCCCAACACTGCAAGATTGGTTTGCCCAGCGGCCGCACTCAGGAAAACCAGGCCTGTATGTCACAACCAACAAAGTAAGTTTTTAAAATATATTCAGCTGAATACGGAGCCATATTCAAAGATCACGGGCTAGATTCCTCACCCCCACCCCCAAACATCTGCAGATAGCCCCCTCCTTCAATGGACACCAATCCCCACCCTGACCTCCACAACTAATTGCTGCCGCTATCTCCCGACCTGCAAACCCCCCATTCCCCTTCCCCCTCCCTCATCTCCCTGATCTTCCATTGTGCTTCGCCAGTGTGCTGTCTGTTATATGCCGCATCTCATGGAAATGAGGCCTGTTGCTCAAGTCTGGGGCCTCCTCAGTCCTCACTGTTCAGGAGCAGAGGTAGTTTCACACACTCGGGCCCTGCCCTCACCGTGCATCTATATGTTGCCACCCAAATTTCTAAGCTACTGAGCCCTAGAGACAGAATAGCATCTACCTCATGGTACTGTGGAATTAAACATCATGTACATATATTCTGCTGTTAATCCAAAAATCATACCTTCAATCCACGCAGGCTGGCAGTGCTTATCCTGCCTATCTCCAGGTATCCCAGATCCCTGCTGCTACCCAGTATGTTCCAATAGTTAATGCACAGGCTTCATCAGCTCTAACACAACAGAACCATAATGTTTAAAAGTCCAAGGGAAATCTAAAGCTTAATGCCATGACAGCAAAATACTTTAGCCTGGTTACCAAAACATTCTCCATAGAAATCTAGCTCCAGGTCAGATCGTCGAAGGATTACTGTAAATTAGTTTCTCAACAAACTAGAGCATAGAAAGTTAAGGGGAGATTTAATTGAGGTGTTCAAATTCTAAGTAGTTTTTGTTGGAGTAAATACTGGCAGGAGGGCCAGTGACCAGAGGGCACAGATTTAAGGTAACTGGCAAAAGAATCAGAGAAGAGTTGCTGTGATCTGGAATGAGCTGGCTGAAAGGGCGGAGTCATAGAGTCATAGAGTTATACGGCACAGAAACAGGCCCTTCGGCCCATCATGTCTGTGCCGGCCATCAAGCCTATCTATTCTAATCCCATTTTCCAGCACTTGGCCCGTAGCCTTGTATGCTATGGCATTTCAAGTGCTCATCTAAATACTTCTTAAATGTTGTGAGGGTTCCTGCCTCTACCACCTCGTCAGGCAGTGCGTTCCAGATTCCAACCACTCTCTGGGTGAAAATTTTTTTTTCTCAAATCCCCTCTAAACCTCCTGCCCCTTACCTTAAACCTATGCCCCCTGTTGTGCCTAATACGCACTTACTCTTAAAGAATCCGCGGAAACCAATTGGTGAAAGGCATATCAATATTTTATTCACACACTAAATCATCAAATACAAGCTCTCACTACTTGTACAGTATCAAAACTCATCAAAGTACAAGCTCTCACTACTTGTACAGTATCAAAACTCATCAAAGTACAAGCTCTCACTACTTGTACAGTATCAAAACTCATCAAAGTACAAGCTCTCACTACTTGTACAGTATCAAAAGTCATCAAAGTACAAGCTCTCACTACTTGTACAGTATCAAAACTCATCAAAGTACAAGCTCTCACTACTTGTACAGTATCAAAACTCATCAAAGTACAAGCTCTCACTGCTTGCACAGTATACTACCCATCAAGACACGAGGTGATCAGTCTCGGACTTGCGGCTGCTCTTCTGTTCTCTGAGCCCCTGGCTCAAGGTATCTTCTCGAGTGTACTTCCCCGGGGTTTTCGTACCTTCCTCAGTTTCAGTCAGGGGTTAAATCATGTTTCCAAGACCCTCCCCTCTTACTTACTCATAGGGGTCTGGTATACTGACATAATGATAATCCTTATTTGGCTCAGTGAGAACCTGTTCAAAGTTTCACAGTTTCCCATTATCTGCTATGAATCAAATCTTATCTGGTATCCATGACGACTCCCTTTATCTGCTACATGCAAAGACAGGGTCTGGTATCATCAATATGTCTTATCTATATTGTTTACAATTCCTCAGTCATCTGTGTGCTGTAGCCCCTTTGTTTTAACTAAGTTTTTATGTGTTTTTGCTATTTGTTTTTTTACTGGGTCTACACCTGGTTATTGACATCTCCGCTAAGGGAAAAAGTTTCTTCCTATCTATCCTATCTATGCCCCTCATAATTTTGTATACCTCAATCATGTCCCCCCTCAGCCTTCTCTGCTCTAAGGAAAAGAACCCCAGCCTATCCAGTCTCTCTTCATAGCTGAAATGCTCCAGCCCAGGCAACATCCTGGTGAATCTCCTCTGCACCCTCTCCAGTGCAATCACATCCTTCCTATAGTGTGGTGACCAGAACTGTACATAGTACTCCAGCTGTGGCCTAACTAGCATTTTATAGAGGTGGAGGCAGATTCAATAGTAATTTTCAAAAGACAATTGGATAAATATTGAAAAGGAGAAATTTGCAGGGTTATAGGGAAAGAGCAGGGGAACTAATGAGATAGCTCTATCAAAGAGCCAGCACAGGCACAATGGGCCGAATGACCTCCTTTAATGCTGCATGATTCTATAACTCGGACATTTAGGGCATGATTTTTTTGCAACTATCGGCATCTTTTCTTGAAACAATATTGAGATACTCTTTCCAAGTTTTAGCATTTAACAAAGTGAGCGTTGGTCCTATAGAAAATGAGTCTGGGGAATTAATAATGGATAATAAGGAAATGGCAGATGAATTGAACAGATATTTTGCATTGGTCTTCACTATTGAGGATACAAGTAACATCCCAGTATTAGCTGTAAGTCAGGAAGTGGAAGGGAGGGAGGAACTCAAGGAAATTACAATCACCAGGGAAGTGGCACTGAACAAATTGTTGGAGCTGCGGGCTGACAAGTCCCCGGGTCCTGATGGACTCCATCCTAGGATGTTAAAAGAAGTGGCTAGTGAGATAGTTAATGCATTGGTTTTAATTTTCAAAAATTCCTTAGATTCAGGGAAGGTCCCTTTAGATTGGAAAATAGTGAATGTAACTCCATTATTCAAAAGGGAAGAAAACAGAAAGCAGGAAACTACAGGCCAGTTAGCTTAACATCTGTCTTAGGGAAAACATTAGAAGCTATTATTAAAGACGTTATAGCAGAGCATTTAGAAAAATTCAAGGTAATCAGGCAGAGTCAACATGGTTTTGTGAAAGGGAAATCATGTTTAACCAATTTATTGGAGGTCTTTGAGGGAGTTACATGTGCTGTGGATAAAGGGGAACCTGTGGATGTACTGTACTTAGATTTTCAGAAGGCATTTGATAAGGTGACACATCAAAGGTAATTGTGGAAGATAAAAGCCCATGGTGTAGGGGATAACATATTGGCATGGATAGAAGATTGGTTAGCTAACAGGAAACAGAGAGTAGGCATAAATGGGTCATTTTCTGGTTGGCAAGATGTGCCAAAGGGATCTGTGCTGGGGCCTCAACCTTTTACAATTTATATAAATGACTTAGATGAAGGGACCGAAGGTATGATTGCTAAATTTGCTGATGACACAAAGATAGGTAGGATAGTAACTTGTGAAGAGGACATAAGGAGGCTGCAAATGGATATAGATAGGTTAAGTGAGTGGGCAAAGACCTGGTAAATTAGGTTTAATGTGGGAAAGTGTGAAATTGTCCTCTTTGGCAGGAAGAATAAAAAAAAAGCATATTATCTAAATGATGAGAGATTGCAGAGCTCTGAGATGCAGAGGGATCTGGGTGTCCTAGTGCATGAATCGCAAAAGGTTAGTATGCAGGTACAGCACTTAATTAGAAAAGCTAATAGAATGTTATCATTTATCGCAAGGGGAATTGAATACAAAAGTAGGGAGTTCCGAAGAAGGGTCACTGACCCGAAACGTTAACTCTGCTTCACTTTCCACAGATGCTGCCAGACCTGCTGAGTGAATCCAGCATTTCTTGTTTTTGTTACAAAAGTAGGGAGGTTATGCTTCAGCTACACAGGGATTGGTGAGACCACATCTGGATTACTGTGTACAGCTTATTTAAGGAAGGATGTAAATGCGTTGCAGGCAGTACAGAGAAAAGTCACTGACCCGAAACGTTAACTCTGCTTCTCTTTCCACAGATGTTGCCAGACCTGCTGAGTGGTTCCAGCATTTCTTGCTTTTTTTACTAGATTAATACCTGGAATGGGCGGGCTGTCTTATGAAGAAAGTTTGGACAGGCTAGGCTTGTATCTGCTGGAATTTAGAAGAGTAAGAGGCGACTTGATTGAAACATAAGAGATTCTGAGGGGTCTTGACAGGGTGGATGTGGAAAGGATATTTCCCCTTGTGGGAGAATCTTGAACTAGGGGTCGCTGTTTAAAAATAAGGGGTCACCCATTTAAGACAGAGATGAGGAGAAATGTTTTCTCTCTGAGGGTTGTGAGTCTTTGGAATTCTCTTCCTCAAAAGGCAGTGGAAGCAGAGTCTTTGAATATTTTAGGGCAGAGGGAGAAAGATGCTTGATAAGCAAGGGGGTGAAAGGTTATTGGGAGTAGGTGGAAATGTGGAGTAATCAGTTCAGCCATGAACTTATTGAATGGCGGAGCAGGCTCGAGGGGTCGAGTGGCCTACTCCTGTTCCTAATTCGTATGTTCTTATTCATTGATATGGCCATTACTCTGGAAGATATGTATATGAAATAATTTTCAGAGTTCCCCCAACTTTGTTAGCAGATCAAGAATTGCGCCACACAAGTGCCAGGCAATGACCTTCTCAAACAAGAGAGATTCTAACTATCCCCCCTTGATGTTCAACAGCATTACCATCACTGAATCCCCCACTATCAACATCCTGGGAGTTACCATTGACCAGAAACTGAACTGGACCAGGTGGCATAAAAGTGCGGCTACAACAGCAGGTCAGACGCTGGGAATTCTGCGGTGAGTAACTCACCTCCTGACATCCCAAAGCCTGTCCAGTACCTACAAGGCACAAGTCAGGAGTGTGATGGAATACTCTCCATTTGCCTAGATAAGTGCAGCTCCAACAACACTTAAGAAGCTCGAAACCATCCAGAACAAAGCAGCTCGCTTGATCAGTACCCCATTAACCACCTTAAACATTCACCCCTTCCACCACCGACACACAGTGGCAGCAGTCTGTACCATCAACTCACCAAGGCTCCTTCGACAGCATCTTCCAAACCTGCAACCTCTACCACCTCGAAGGACAAGGGCAGCAGATGCATGGGAACACCACCACCTGCAAGTTCCCCTCCAAGTCTCACACCATCCTGACTTGGAACTATATTGCCATTCCTTCACTGTCACTGGGTCAAAATCCTGGAACTCCGACCCTAACTGCACTACACTCCATGGACTGCATCGGTTCAAGAAGGCAGTTCACCACCACCTTCTCAAGGGCAATTAGGCATGGGCAATAAATGCTGACCTTGCAGTGATGCTCACATCCCATGACTGCATATAAAAAAAGATGCTTAGTGATTGTAAGCTTGCTGTTCAGACCATTGACATTTTCATCCCTGTTCCCCAGGATTCATTTTGCATAAGCTATTTTTTGTATTACTAAAACTATAATAAATTGTGCTTATTTATTTAGTCCAGTTTTGCCTTCTTTCTTCTGCCCTTTAAAGGGTGTGGTTCAATGGATATCAACAGCCCTCTGGTATCTCATCATCTAAATAGTCTTTATTCAATGTCAGCCAGGAGAGTGCATGTTAGCAGGCTATACAACTACAGGAGGCATCACAAGCTGAGCTTGATCCTGCCCTCACTATATGTCCACTCACATTCCAACAGTGTTGGGTAGTGATCAGGAGCTGGGAAACTAGATGATTGTTTTCCTTTCTCGTTGAGAGACTAAAGCACCCCCGCCCCGGCTTCAAGCAGAGATCAGATCTCAGGTCCATGCATTGCATCAGGGAGTGTAAATGTATGAATGCAAAAAGCAAAAGAAAAACTTGCATTTCTGTAGTGCCTTTCAAAACCTCAGTACGTTCTTCACAATCAATGAAGTACTTTTGAAGTGTAATCACTGTGTAATTTTGGAATTGTGGCAACCAATTTCTGCACAGCAAGCTCCCACAAACAGTAGAGTCAAGCTACAATATTTTCCAATATAATTTGATGGAAAAAAATGTCAGTAGCATGGTTTGTCAAACTATGCGATATGATTGACCAGCCATGCATGTGCTCCTGATATTCCAAAGGACAAAACAATCTCACAAGAGCAACAAGTCATCGTGATTCTAGGGGTGGGACACAAATTCCAGTCTGGGAAGTTCATGTACTTCATGTGACTATACTACATTCCTGTGCGTGCCATTTAAACATGGGCGTTAATCAATTTCGAGTTCACGTTTGTGTGAAAATAGCACATGCCAGAATGCCGCAGAATGGTGTTAAGTGATCAGTCATGAAAGGCAATGAAATTGAATTTTTACTGTTATATTGTGACACAACGCACACTCTGAAACTTTGCTTCCATAGTTTGAAAATTCATCTCGAGTCCTCGATTATTTCAAATCTTGATGCAAGCTTGTCAAATGCTGTATATTGTGTGCTATTCCACATGTTTTGTGATTTTAATTTCACATTTTTAAATAATCAATATTGCATTCATTACGATTTCAAAATAACCATTTTATATGAAATGGGTACTTGTTAAAGTTGAACAAACTTCCCTGTCTAGGAACTGGTGACATTTCTGGTAGGAATCGAACTGCTGAATCAGATGGCTCTCTGAATCTTTTTGCATCCAGCAATTCCTATCAGGGCAACCAACACTAGAATAACCCTGGAATCAGTTTACACAATAAGTGAATAGAAAGAAATCCAGAGAGTGGGGAAAAGGAGAAAAAGTTGATTGACATGTATATAGAGTGGGTCAAGATTGCTTCTGGAGAATTTTTATAGAAACCATGGTAACTATTTATTTCCTTCGTTAGAGAATGGCTTCTCACAAATTACATCCTGCATGATTGTGACTATGGCATATTATCTCTTCTCGTTCCCTCCAATTCTCTGCAGGTTTCAACACAATTCCCCAGCCCTCCTTCTCCAACACCTCTCCTCCACTGTGCACTAACTCCATAAGTCTGCCAATCCCTAGTTCCACTCCAACAATTCAAAATGTAGCCAGAGCGACATCAACAATGGCTTCTCTTCCCATCCCAACACTCCATCACCTCTGGAGTTTCTCCACAGGTCCTGTCCCTGGCCTCTCCACTTCCTTATCTACATGCTGCTCCTTGGTAACATCACCTGGAGGCACGAGCTCAGCCTTCACACTGACACCAATGATACCCTCTACTCCACCTCTCCACCACTTGTCTTGGCATCTTGATGAGCCCCATCCTGTCAGACTTCCTACCCGACATGTAGTCCTGGATGAATCTTAACATTCTCCAGCTGAACACTAGGAAGAATGGTGCTATTATCTTCAGACTCCACCATGAACTCCATTCCCTTGACACTGATTCCATCCTCCTCCCGAGCCATGATGGAGAAACCAGACTGCTTACAGCTTCAGTAACCTGCTACCCTCTGAGTTGAGTTTCAGACAACGTATTCTCTCCATCACTGCTTCTATTGACCTCTATAACATTTCACGAGCCTGTTCCTACCTCAGTCTCTCTGCCACTGAAACCCTTGTCTGTGCCTTTGTCAACGGTGGCTTAGTGGGTATCACTCTCACCTCTGAGTGAGAAGATTATGGGTTTAAGTCCCACTCCAGAGACTTGAGAACAAAGTCTCAGCTGACACTCCACTGCAGTTCTGAGGGAGAGTGGCACTATCAGAGGTGCCATCTTTCAGATGAGACATTAAACTGAGGCCCCGGCTGGAATTTTACGCCGCCCCTGTGGGTCGGATGGTGGTGTGGGGGCGGCGTAAAATTGAGCGGCAGGCTCCGGGAGGCCTAACTGTCCCGATTCCACCTCCAACCAAGTTTACGGAGCTCCGGCTGGGGAGCGGGGGGTGAGAAGCGGCCCTCGCCCACCTCCATGGGTATTTTACCCGTGACAAGCGGGTGTGCCAGGGTGCCCGATTGAGGGCCGCCCCCGCCTCCCAACCCAACCCCAGGATCCAAGACACCCCCCCTCCCCCCAAACGACCACCCTAGCCTCACCAGGACCAATTCCCCTGGTGAGGCAACCCAAACTTACCTTCAGTCCCGGCTCCTTGGTATCCTCCTTGGTTGACTGGGCTGCAGTCCCAGCAGTGGCCACCGCTCCCGGTGGCACTGCTGAGACTAAGAGCTGCCAGCCCGCTGATTGGCCGGCAGCTCACTGAGGCGGGACCTCCTCCCTCAAGTGGGTGGAAGTCCCACCTCGGGCCAATTAAAGCCTGGGGATCCGTAAAATACGGGACGGATCGCCAGGCTGGGCGGAAGCGGGTTCAGCACCGACATTTACGTCGGAGTCTGGCTCCCGTCCACCCACTGTAAAATTCCAGCCCCCATCTGCTCCCTCGGGTGGAGGTAAAAGATCCCATGGTAGTATCTGAAGAAGAGGAGGAAAATTCTTCCCAGTGTCCTGGCAAATATTTATCCTTCAATCAACACCACTGAGCAAACAGATTACCTGGTCATTATCACCTTCTCAGGGGCAATTAGGGATGGGCAACAAATGCTGGCTTTGCCAGTGACACTTGCATCCTGTGGATGAATATATTTTTAAAATATCACTGCTTGTGGGATCTTGCTGTGTGCAAATAAGATGTGACGTTTCCCACATTACAACAGTGCCTACACTTCAAAAAGTACTTCATTGGCTGTGAAGTGTGTTGGGATGTCCTGAGGTTGTGAAAGGTGCTACAGTGTCAGCCATGACTCAGTGGGTAGCACTCTCTTGCCTCTGAGTCAGAAGGTTGTGGGTTCAAGTCCCACTCCAGCACAAAAATCAAGGCTGACACTCTAGTGCAGTCACAAAGGAGTGCTATACTGTCAGAGGTGCTGTCTTTCAGATGAGATGTTAAACAACTCACTGTTTTTTCAATACTGGTGTAGAAGATCCCATGATACGCTTTCAAAGAAGAACAGGGGAGTTCTCCCAGGTGCCCTGGCCAATATTTCTCCCTCAACCAACATCGCAAAAGAAAAAATGATCAGCTTGGTTCCTGAGAGGGTGCAGAGGAGATTTACCAGAATAGCTCCAGGGATGAGGGATTTTAGTTACAAGGTTAGGTTGGAGAAGCTGGGGTTGTTCTCCTGGGAGCAAAGGAGATTGAGGGAAGATTTGATAGAGGTGTACAAGATTATGACAGGTTTAGATAAGGTAGATTAAAAAAAGCTGTTCCCATTAACCGACACAAGGACTAGGGGACACAGATTTAAGGTTTTGGGCAAGAGGTGTGAGGGATGTGGGAAAGAATTTTTTTTATGCAGCGAGTGGTAATGACCTGGAACTCCCTGCCTTTGAGGGTAGTGGAAGCAGAGACGATGAATAATTTCAAAAGGAATTTGGATGGGCACTTGAGGGAAATAAACTTGCAGGACTACGGGGATAGAGAGGGGGAACAGGACTGACTGGGTTGCTCTACAGAGAGCCGGCATGGATTTGATGGGCTGAATGGCCTCCTTTTGTGCTGTAATGACTCTATGACATTGCTGTTTGTGGGATCTTGCGATGGCTGCCATATTTCCTACACTACCAATGGTGACCACACTCCACTTAATTGGCTGTAAAGCACTTTGGGATGTCCTAAGGTTGTGAAAGACGCTATAGAAATGCAAGTCTGTCTGTCTTTGCTACCATCAGATTCACCTACTTGAATGCTCTTCTTGCTGGCCTCGTATCCTCCACCTTCTATAATCACCAACTTGTTCAAACTCTGCTCCACACAAAGTCAGGCTTGCCCATCAGCCTAATCCTCTGTTTCCTGGATTGGCTCCCCACTCCCAATCCCACAATGCCTCAAGCTTAAAATCCTTATCCTCAACTTTAAATTGCACCAGGGCCTCGTCCCTCCCTATTTCCACCACCTCCTTAGTCCTGTCCCAACTCCCTACAATACACCATTCCTCCTTCTTATCAAACCCCCTCCTCTTCTCCTTTGCCCTGCCTTTTCTTTTAATTCTTTCATGGGATGCAGGCATCACTGGCAAGGTCAGCATTTGATGTCCTAATTACCCTTGACAACTGAGTGTCTCCTTAGGCCATTTCAAAGAGACGCATGGAGTCACTTGTAGGACAGACCAGGTAAGGATGGCAGATTTCCTTCCTTAAGGATATTAGTGAACCAGATGGGTTTTTTACAACAATCAATGATAGTTTCATGGCACCATTACTGAGACTAGCTTTCAATTACAGAATTTTATTAATTAGTTGAATTTATTAATTACATTTAAATTTCATTACCTGCCACGGTGGAATTTGAACCCATGTCCGCAGGGCACCAGCCTGGGCCTCTAGATCACTAGTCCCATGACATTACCACTACACCACTGTCTCCCCATTTTAGAAAAGCTAACTATCTCAGTCCTAATCTTGTGAATTCCCTGCCTAAACCCCTCTACCTCACCATCTCTCTCCTCCTTCAAATTGCTCCTCAAAATCCTTCTTTTGAACAGGTTTGTTGTCAACACAAACAAAAACAAAAAATACTGGAAATACTCAGCAGGTCTGGCAGCATTTGTGGAGAGAGAAACAGAGTTAACGTTTCAGGTCTGTGACCTTTCATCAGAACTGGCAAAGGTTAGAAAAGAATTAGGTTTTAAGCAAGTGAATGGGATGGGAGTGGGGGAGAGAACAAAGGGGAAGGTGTTTGATAGGGCAGGAGAGATTAAATAACAAAGCAGTCCAGGGACAAAGGAAAAGCGTGTGTTAAATTGAGACGGCTGATGTCTCGCCGACAGTTCTCAATGAACAGATCAAGAGTGGGTAAGAGGCCAGAGGCGGGGGTCCAGGTGGAGAGAGAATGCTGACGGTGGGTGAATGGGTCTGCTGGTCAGTGGGAGGACTCCTGGTCAGAGGGAAGTGTTAGGCAAACCCCCCCACCTGCCAAGACTGAGGCACACATGAATTCGCCACATAAACATTAAAACAGAATGCTTTAATTGTCAGGAACGGACAAATGACAGGTTTTCTGATAAATTTTTTTAAGATAAATTTTTATTGTTCAACACCCTAATATACATAACTACACCTACTCTCACACTCATATAGATGCACATATGCTCAAGAAAAGATTGTGAATATAAAAGTAGCATGTGCTTAGGCCTTATGATTTCAAGAGTTCCCTATTACACTTGCTCTTCCCTGGAGTGAAGACTTGAAACACTGCAGGCCTGTAATCTTTTTCACCCAGTGAAAAATAGCTCTGGAGGTTTAGGAGGACAGATTCACAGTTGTTTTATGTGCGCAGTAGCAGATTGCTCTTGTTATAACCCAGTAAAGGTTCAATAGCGAAGCCCTGGTACGATTCCACAAGTGGAGAGTTCAAGGCCAACTCGAGTCTCTGCCAACATATGGCTCAAAGTTGGTGGTCTTAGGCAGGGTCTTTACTCTTCATTAGCATAGATGTTTCTGTCTTTTTTTGTCTGCTCAGAATATGCCTTAGTAAAACCCCTTATCAGAAACCTAGCTTCTGGCATGTGACCAGAGCATTTTTTTCCATTGTCCTCATAAATAGTTTTTGATGGTTTGGCCATTGTCAGACAATGGAGTCTGGGTATCACTCATCCACATACCATCTTGATAAAATAGAGTTTTTCACACCCATTTTCTGGATTTCAAATTTGGAGCTGAAGAGTCTGCAACAGTATTTTGAACCAGTTTTTAAAAATTAGTTGGAGAAGAGCAGCCATTTGCATTTTAATGACTTCTCCAAGACTTGTCCAGCCATGAGAATTAACTCAGGTTCTTGCAGTCCATGTGTATTAGCAAGAAAGAAAAGGTTACCTGACCTCTCAACTACATTTTGTTTTACAGAAAAGTGTCCATTTTGGGGTTATACTTCTGTCATAGACCTGTAATTATTTTTCTCCTCGGATTAAAAACAGTGTGTGTGCCTTTAAGACTCTGTTAAAAACAGTGCACCTTTAAGGGAGAGAAGGTTCTGGAATTCCTGAGACACAGTGTGCAGCAGTTGCATTTTTGTTACCATCAGCAACAGCAGGAGAGAGCGAGATCACATGGTAATGTTTCCATTTTGACTGTGTAGAATCATAGAATCACAGAAAGTTTAAGACACAGAAAGAGGCCACTTGGCCCATCATGTCTGTGCCGGCTGAAAAACGATCCACCTATTATAATCCCACCTTCCAGCATTTGGTCCCTAGCCCTGCATAGAACTGGCAGAAACTGGCTGAGACCAGTTAGTTCTGAGACTTTCCAGCGAGGTGAACCGAAAAAAGGAGTTGTTTTATTCTCTCTCAGAAAAATTCTACAAGGTGCTACAAGCCAAGTTAATTCCCTAAGTAAAGAAGAAAATCTTTTCTTTTTCAAGAAATCATTTATATTGCTGTTTAATGTCTACTGCAGCTGAACAGTTGAATGCCTTTCTTCTGAAGGGCTATTTTCATCAGATCCATCTGAAGACTGCAAGTGACCTTTGACTATTTTCACATTCAAAGACCTCATCCACCGGGAAAGTAACCGACAAAGACTTTCTTATTTTCTTTATTCTGAAGAGGCAGCTAATTTTTTAAAAACCCACTTTTAAAACCAATTAACTGTTAGTTTTTAAGTGTATGTGTGTGAATGGGCGAGTTAGATTAAAATAAGAAATTATAAGATCTTTAGACATAGGTTTATCTTAATAGTGTTTAAGATTTAGTTTTTTTCATAAATAGTTAACTTGTTGTTGTCTAAAGATACCTGGTTTGGTCTGATTCATTCTGGGGTTACTAGAGTGTTTAATTCGGCTGTTTTCCGATTGGGGTGTGAAAGTTTAATAATATGCTGTGACCTGTGGGGTGAAGGGACTGAATTGACAGTGCGTTGCTCCCACCACGGTTGTAACACTTCATAAGTTCATATTTATAGTTCATAAGTTTGTATTGCGTGAGCATGACAACGTGTACTTCTTTCAGTTTAGTATACTGTATTCACTGCTCACAATGTGGGTCTGCTCTAAATGAGGAGACCAAATGTAGATTGGCCAATTGCTTTGCAAAACACTGAGAGTGTAACCCTGAGCTTCTGGTCACCTGTCATTTTATTTCTCCACCTTGCTCTCACGCTGACCTCTCTGTCCTTGGTCTTCTGCAGTGTTCCACTGAAGTTTAATGTAAGCTCAAGGAACAGCACCTCGTCTTTCCATTAGACACTTCATAGCCATCCAGACTCAACAAAGTTCAACAATTTCAGACTGTAACCTCTGCTCCAATTTTGTTTCCTTTTCCTTTGCAGGTTTTGGTTTTATTCTCAATTTTCTCTTGCTTTTGCTTTCAGACGGCAGCAGCTCATCATTGTGCCATTCACATCTCCTGTTGCACATCTTTTGCTTCTTTGGTTGGTTGGTTAGCATCCTTCCATCTATGAAAGAGGATGGACATGCAGTAAACAATCCATGTAGGTGGGGTGTCTTCTCTTGGTGCACCTTTGCTGATGGTTGCGAAGGCCAATCCTTGAGAGGCAGGTTCTGCCACAAGTGCCACACATGAAGCTGCCAAGTGACGCTGTGAGTTGTTGTTTTTGACGTTGGCGCCTGTTGCCAAGCTGCTGTAGCAACTGGTCATCATGGTAGTGCACACCAATTCACAGGATGTGTCACCATTTCCCTCTTTTGCCAGCTAATGGCTCCCAAGTACGATAGTTGACATTTGGGGCCTTCATATCATGCTTGCAAGCATCCTTGAAGCTGAGCTTTGGCCGCCCCACTGGTCGTCTGGCCCTGGCTACCCCACCATACGGATGATCCTTGGGTATGCGACTGTCTTCCATCCTGCGAACCACCGAAGCTGCCTCTGATTGATTAGTGCCAACACACTTGGGAGCTCTGCCCTTTGAGAGGACTGCCACACTTGTGATTTTGTCCTGCCAGGATATACCCATAATGCGTCACTGACAGAGATGATGGAGATTATTGAGCTTCTTTTCCTGGTAGCTGTAATCTCCCATGTTTCACAGCCATACAGCAAGGTGCTGAGAACACAGGCCCTATAAACCACTCAGTTTGGCATCTTCTGCTCCATTCTCCTGGCCTTCGTCTTCCCTGCAGCTCTGGAAGCTGTCTACTTGCACACTGGGTCAAATGACAAGCTCTACAATCTATCAAGGCTGAAAGCGAAGACAAAAACACATCACGTCCTGATCAGAGATCTCCTCTACACTGATGATGCCACGCTAGTTGCTAACACGGAAACTCCATGTTCTCCTTGACTGTAAGCATGAAGAAAACCGTGGTCAGAGGACATGGTGTTGCATCTCTGCCCCTGATCACACTAAATAACACCCCACTGGAAGTGGTTAGTAAATTCTGCTACCTTGGATCACGGTGACAGACAATCTGTCCCTTGATGCAGAGCTCGATACACACATAGGGAAAGCAGCTACCACCTATGGCTGACTTGCAAAACGCACATGGGATAACACCAAGCTGACCCTCAGGACAAAGTTGATATTTCTTTACTCGTCCCATTACCACTCCCATTTGACTTTACACCATCAACTCTTTTGTCATTTAATCTCTCCTGCATTCCACCCTATCACAGACCTTCCCTTTTGTTCTTTATCCCACCCTCACCCCTTTCACTTGCTTAAAACCTATTACATTTCTATTTTTTCCCAGTTCTGATGAAAGGTCACAGACCTGAAACATTAACTCTGTTTCTCTGTCAGACCTGCTGAAATTTCCAGCACTTTCAGGTTTTATGTCATCTACAGTATTTTGCTTTTGAACCGAGGTTATAAAGATTTAGCAAAACTTGTTTACCTTAATTCTCTTTGCCACCATTTATAAAGCCAAGGATTCTGTATGCTTTCTTTAAACAGATATCAACTTGTCCTGTCACATTCCAAGATTTGTGTAAATACATTCTCAGGTCTCTCTGTTCCTTCATCTATTTAAAAATTATATCATTTAGCTTATATTATCTCTCCTCATTCTTCCACCCAAAATGTACCACCTCACACTTTACTGCATTGAGATTTATCTGCTATGAATCTGCTCATTTCACCAAAGTCCTCCTGAAATTTGTTACCATCTTCCTCATTGTTCACTACTTTTTCAAGCTTTGTGACATCTGCAAACTTTGCAGCAGCTTTTTCGGGAGCAGAGAGTGCGAGCGAGTGAGCAGCTGGGAAGGTCAGTTTAAAGTAAATTTAATTTCCTTTTGTTTTCGGCGGAGACCAGGGGGCTGCTGGGTAAGTAAAACCCTATATATTTGGGCCGTTTCTGAACCCGAGACACTACACCTGTAGTGTCTCCCATCCGCCCTCCTCCTCTAACCAAAAAAAGGACTCGGTGGTGTGTAGATAAGGTAAGGCTTTTTCTATTACTCTTTTTTTTTATCGTGTGATTAGTAAAAAACTTTTCGTTCCTTTTTCATTTAACTAAGTTTAAGCTTAAGATTAAAAATGGCAGGAGATCTCAGACCCGTGTCATGCTCCTCTTGCTCAATGTGGGAGCTCAGGGACACGGCTGATGTCCCTGACTCCTTCACGTGCAGTAAGTGTGTCCAGCTGCAGCTCTTGTTAGACCGCATGACGGCTCTGGAGCTGCGGATGGACTCACTTTGGAGCATCCGCGATGCTGAGGAGGTCGTGGATAGCACGTTTAGCAAATTGATCACACCGCAGATTATGATTGCTGAGGGAGAAAGGGAATGGGTGACCAAAAGGCAGAGAAAGAGCAGGAAGGCAGCGCAGGTGTCCCCTGCGGTCATCTCCCTCCACAACAGGTATACCATTTTGGATACTGTTGAGGGAGATGGCTCACCAGGGGAAGGCAGCAGTAGCCAGGTTCATGGCACCATGGCTGGCTCTGCTGTTCAGAAGGGCGGGAAAAAGAGTGGAAGGGCGATAGTCATAGGGGATTCGATTGTAAGGGGAGTAGATAGGCGGTTCTGTGGTCGAAAACGAGACTCCCGAATGGTATGTTGCCTCCCAGGTGCACGGGTCAGGGATGTCTCAGATCGGCTGCAGAACATTCTGAAGGGGGAGGGTGAACAGCCAGTTGTCGTTGTGCACATAGGCACCAATGATATAGGTAAAAAACGGGATGAGGTCCTACAAGCAGAATTTAGGGAGTTAGGAGCCAAGTTAAAAAGTAGGACCTCAGAGGTAGTAATCTCAGGATTGCTACCAGTGCCACGTGATAGTCAGAGTAGAAATGAAAGAATAGTCAGGATGAATGCGTGGCTTGAGAGATGGTGCAGGAGGGAGGGGTTCAGATTTTTGGGACATTGGGACCGGTTCTGGGGGAGGTGGGACTATTATAAATTGGACAGTCTACATCTGGGCCGGACTGGAACCAATGTCCTTGGGGGTGCTTTTGCTAACGCTGTTGGGGAGGGTTTAAACTAATGTGGCAGGGGGATGGGAACCAAATGAGGTCAGTGGAGAGTAAGGATGTAGTAACTAAAGCCTGTAAGGAACGAGATAATGAAGTCAGTGTGACTAAGGGAAAGAGTAGGCAGGGAGCAGATGATGAAAGCAAAGGGACTGGTGGTCTGAGGTGTATTTGTTTTAATGCAAGAAGTGTAGTAGGTAAGGCAAATGAACTTAGGGCTTGGATTAGTACCTGGGAGTATGATGTTATTGCTATTACTGAGACTTGGTTAAGGGAAGGGCATGATTGGGAACTAAATATCCCAGGATACCGATGCTTCAGGCGGGATAGAGAGGGAGGTAAAAGGGGTGGAGGAGTTGCATTACTGGATGGATATCACAGCTGTGCTGAAGGAAGGCACTATGGAGGACACGAGCTGTGAGGCAATATGGGCAGAACTCAGAAATAGGAAGGGTGCGGTAACAATGTTGGGGCTGTACTACAGGCCTCCCAATAGCGAGCGTGAGATAGAGGTACAAATATGTAAACAGATTATGGAAAGCTGTAGGAGCAACAGGGTGGTGGTGATAGGAGATTTTAATTGTCCCAACATTGACTGGGATTCACTTAATCTTAGAGGTCTAGATGGAGCAGAATTTGTAAGGAGCATCCAGGAGGGTTTTCTAGAGCAGTATGTAAATAGTCCAACTCGGGAAGGGGCCATACTGGACCTGGTGTTGGGAAATGAGCCGGGCCAGGTGGTTGACGTTTCAGTAGGGGACTACTTTGGGAATAGTGATCACAATTCCGTAAGCTTTAAAATACTCATGGACAAAGACGAGAGTGGTCCTAAAGGAAGAGTGCTAAATTGGGGGATGGCCAACTATACCAAAATTCGGCAGGAGCTGGGAAATGTAGATTGGGAGCAGCTGTTTGAAGGTAAATCCACATTTGATATGTGGGAGGCTTTTAAAGAGAGGTTGATTAGCGTGCAGGAGAGACATGTTCCTGTGAAAATGTGGGGTAGAAATAGCAAGATTAGGGAACCATGGATGACAGGTGAAATTGTGAGACTAGCTAAGAGGAAAAAGGAAGCATACATAAGGTCTAGGCGGCTGAAGAAAGACGAAGCTTTGAAAGAATATCGGGATTGTAGGCGCAATCTGAAACGAGGAATTAAGAGGGCTAAAAGGGGTCATGAAATATCTTTAGCAAACAGGGTTAAGGAAAATCCCAAAGCCTTTTATTCATATATAAGGAGCAAGAGGGTAACTAGAGAAAGGATTGGCCCACTCAAGGACAAAGGAAGAAAGTTATGCGTGGAGTCAGAGAAAATGGGTGAGATTCTAAACGAGTACTTTGCATCGGTATTCACCGAGGAGAGGGACATGACGGATGTTGAGGTTAGGAACAGATGTTTGATTACTCTAGGTCAAGTCGGCATAAGGAGGGAGGAAGTGTTGGGTATTCTAAAAGGCATTAAGGTGGACAAGTCCCCAGGTCCGGATGGGATCTATCCCAGGTTACTGTGGGAAGCGAGAGAGGAAATAGTTGGGGCCTTAACAGATATCTTTGCAACATCCTTAAACACGGGTGAGGTCCCGGAGGACTGGAGAATTGCTAATGTTGTCCCCTTGCTTAAGAAGGGTAGCAGGGAAAATTCAGGTAATTATAGACCGGTGAGCCTGACGTCAGTGGTAGGGAAGCTGCTGGAGAAGATACTGAGGGATAGGATCTATTCCCATCTGGAAGAAAATGGGCTTATCAGTGATAGGCAACATGGTTTTGTGCAGGGAAGGTCATGTCTTACCAACTTAATAGAATTCTTTGAGGAAGTGACAAAGTTGATTGATGAGGGAAGGGCTGTAGATGTCATATACATGGACTTCAGTAAGGCGTTTGATAAGGTTCCCCATGGTAGGCTGATGGAGAAAGTGAAGGCGCATGGGGTCCAGGGTGTACTAGCTAGATGGATAAAGAACTGGCTGGGCAACAGGAGACAGAGAGTAGCAGTGGAAGGGAGTTTCTCAAAATGGAGACGTGTGACCAGTGGTGTTCCACAGGGATCCGTGCTGGGACCACTGTTGTTTGTGATATACATAAATGATTTGGAGGAAAGTATAGGTGGTCTGATTAGCATGTTTGCAGACGACACTAAGATTGGTGGAGTAGCAGATACTGAAGGGGACTGTCAGAGAATACAGCAGAATATCGATAGACTGGAGAGTTGGGCAGAGAAATGGCAGATGGAGTTCAATCAGGGCAAATGCGAGGTGATGCATTTTGGAAGATCCAATTCAAGAGTGAACTATACAGTAAATGGAAAAGTCCTGGGGAAAATTGATGGACAGAGAGATTTGGGTGTTCAGGTCCATTGTTCCCTGAAGGTGGCAACGCAGGTCAATAGAGTGGTCAAGAAGGCATACGGCATGCTTTCCTTCATCGGACGGGGTATTGAGTACAAGAGTTGGCAGGTCATGTTACAGTTGTATAGGACTTTGGTTCGGCCACATTTGGAATACTGCGTGCAGTTCTGGTCGCCACATTACCAAAAGGATGTGGATGCTTTGGAGAGGGTGCAGAGGAGGTTCACCAGGATGTTGCCTGGTATGGAGGGCGCTAGCTATGAAGAGAGGTTGAGTAGATTAGGATTATTTTCATTAGAAAGACGGAGGTTGAGGGGGGACCTGATTGAGGTGTACAAAATCATGAGAGGTATAGACAGGGTGGATAGCAAGAAGCTTTTTCCCAGAGTGGGGGATTCAATTACAAGGGGACACGAGTTCAAAGTGAGAGGGGAAAAGTTTAGGGGGGGATATGCGTGGAAAGTTCTTTACGCAGAGGGTGGTGGGTGCATGGAACGCATTACCAGCGGAGGTGGTAGACGCAGGCACGATAGTGTCTTTTAAGATGTATCTAGACAGATACATGAATGGGCAGGAAGTAAAGAGATACAGACCCTTAGAAAATAGGCGACAGGTTTAGATAGAGGATTTGGATCGGCGTAGGCTTGGAGGGCCAAAGGGCCTGTTCCTGTGCTGTAATTTTCTTTGTTCTTTGAAAGTGTTCCCTTTATATCCAAGTCCAGGTCAATCATATATATCAAAAACAGCAGTGGTGGTAATACTGGCCCCCTGGGGAACACCACTGTTATACTACACCCCCACCACCAGTCTGAAAACAACTGTTCAACATTCTAACAATGGCTGAATTTTAAATTCCTTCATGGCCTCACTCCTCCCTATCTCTGTAACTTGCTCCAGTCCTACAACCCTCCAAGATCTCTGCATTGCTGCAATTCTGGCCTCTTGCACATCCCTTTTTCCATCACTCCATCATTGGCGGCCGTGTCTTCAGCAGCCAAGCCCCTAAACTCTAGACTTCCCTTCCTAAACCTCTCCACCTCTCCTTCATTAAGACCCTCCAGAAAACCTACCTCTTTGATCAAGTTTTTGGTCACCTGTCCTAATGTCTCCTTATGTGGCTCAGTGTCAAATTATGGCTGATAATGCTCCTGTGAAGCACCTTGGGACGTTTTATTAAGTTAAAGGTGCAAGTTGTTATTATTGCTTTGGGACTTTTGACCAAATTGATATCCACGATGCCACTGCCCCTTTAATCCCCATTACAGTGAGATTTTATCTTCAAGGACCCCAGTGGTGAATACAACAACCTTGGTGACCACATCGAAAGTTCCTACATGACACGTCAAAAGTACTTCATTGGCTGTAAAAGCACTTTGGGACATCACGTGGTCATGAATGGCGCTATAGAAATGCAAGTTTTTTTATTTTAAAAGTATATTTTTAATTGGCTGTAGGTTGGTGTAAATTCCTGTAAGTGACAGTGATTAATTCTAAGGGTAAATACCACTTCAATTCCTTTTAGAATGTTACAAATGATTCCGAATTGTCCAAGTCAGATTGTTTCCCTGTCTTTCCGACACTGAGAGATGTTCAGTTTTTATTCAGTGCACAGTTCATTGTGAACACTGCACAAACTGCACAAGTCTAAAAGTCACTGGGGAAGCGGCGTCACTGGGAACAAAAAAGGCGGAGAGGAGGCGGAGTGTCAGAGACACAGAGACTGCATCCCAACGGCACAGTCACACCGCAGATCCCAGCTCACTGCCAGAACTCCGGATCCCAGCTCACTCCAGATCCCAGCTCACTGCCAGAACTCCGGATCCCAGCTCACTCCAGATCCCAGCTCACCGGATCCCAGCTCACTGCCAGAACTCCGGATCCCAGCTCACTCCAGATCCCAGCTCACCGGATCCCAGCTCACTGCCAGAACTCCGGATCCCAGCTCACTCCAGATCCCAGCTCACCGGATCCCAGCTCACTGCCAGAACTCCGGATCCCAGCTCACCGGATCCCAGCTCACTGCCAGAACTCCGGATCCCAGCTCACTCCAGATCCCAGCTCACTGCCAGAACTCCGGATCCCAGCTCACCGGATCCCAGCTCACTGCCAGAACTCCGGATCCCAGCTCACCGGATCCCAGCTCACTCCAGATCCCAGCTCACCGGATCCCAGCTCACTCCAGATCCCAGCTCATCGGATCCCAGCTCACTGCCAGAACTCCGGATCCCAGCTCACTCCAGATCCCAGCTCACCGGATCCCAGCAACTCCAGAAACTCCGGATCCCAGCTCACCGGATCCCAGCTCACTGCCAGAACTCCGGATCCCAGCTCACTCCCAGAACTCGGGATCCCAGCATACCGGATCCCAGCTCACTCCGCTTCGCAGCTTACCGGATCCCAGTTCACTCCCAGCTCACCGGATCCCAGCAGAGCCCAGAGTCTAACTCACCAGCAGGATCCCAGCAGAGTGGTCCAGTCACACTCCGCATTCTGGCCATTGCAGTAAGACGGCGAGTTTCTCCGGATTGGAACAGGACACACTCCGGCTCCAGTTCCAGCTGACACTCCGGGATTGCGACGCCGGTTCTCCTCTGTCCCACTGTCAGTGACACCGACTCCCCAACCAACACCGAGCTCCCCCGGGCTCCAACAATCCGCCCCGAATTCCTGTGTTCTCCCTCCTTCCGCCAGTCCAGCGACTCTGCCTCCCGCAGCAATGCTCTGCAATATTAGACTGGCAGTGCTGCTGCTGAGCGCAGGTGAGTTATTGCATGAATTGTCCCAGTCCAGCGGACAAGGATAGGCGAAATGACTAATACATGTGCTTAAATAACCATTGAATTGTAAATTGAATGAGTCTTCCAGTATAAGCGGTCATGGGGGCATCTAGATGGATATGGGGGTAGGGGCATCTAGATGGATATGGGGGTAGGGGCATCTAGATAGATATGGGGGTAGGGGCATCTAGATGGATATGGGGGTAGGGGCATCTAGATGGATATGGGGGTAGGGGCATCTAGATAGATATGGGGGTAGGGGCATCTAGATGGATATGGGGGTAGGGGCATCTTGATGGATATGGGGGTAGGGGCATCTAGATAGATATGGGGGTAGGGGCATCTTGATGGATATGGGGGTAGGGGCATCTAGATAGATATGGGGGTAGGGGCATCTTGATGGATATGGGGGTAGGGGCATCTAGATAGATATGGGGGTAGGGGCATCTTGATGGATATGGAGGTAGGGGCATCTAGATAGATATGGGGGTAGGGGCATCTTGATGGATATGGGGGTAGGGGCATCTAGATAGATATGGGGGTAGGGGCATCTAGATGGATATGGGGGTAGGGGCATCTTGATGGATATGGGGGTAGGGGCATCTAGATGGATATGGGGGTAGGGGCATCTCGATGCACATATGGAATATTTAGATGGACAGGGAGAGATATCCAGACAGAAGTGAAGGCAAAGGAGGCTGTAAACTCCTCCAGCTTTCCAACCATCTGAGATCCTTCACACCTGCCTTGATTTTTGCATTCAGTTGCTGGAGAGGGACTTGAACCCACAACCTTCAGACCAAGAGGCAAGAGTGCTGTCCTCGGAGATGGCTGCCTTCCTTCATTTCTCGTGCATCCCCGATTTCCATCACTCCACCATTGGTGGCCGTGTCTTCAGCTGCCTGGGCCCTAGGCTCTGGAATTCCCTCCCTAAACCTCTCCGCCTCTCTCTCTTCCTTTAGGAGCTCCTCTTAACTGACCTCTTAACTTATTTTTATGGTGGCCTGTATTAATATCTCCTTATGTGGCTCAGTGTCAAATTATGTTTGATAATTGCTCTGTGAAGCACCTTAGATGTTAAAGGTGCTATATAAATATAATAAAAGCAAAATACTGCGGATGCTGGAAATCTGAAATAAAAACAAGAAATGCTGGAATCACTCAGCAGGTCTGGCAGCATCTGTGAAAAGAGAAGCAGAGTTAACGTTTCGGGTCAGTGACCCTTCTTCAGAACTGCTGAAGTTCCGATGAAGGGTCACTGACCCGAAACGTTAACTCTGCTTCTCTTTCCACCTATATAAATATAAGTTGGTTTTAACAGCTTGATTCCAAAGGAAATACACTTTACCTTCCTGCAAGGTTGGAGTGGTTAGTTAGTGTTAAGCTGCACAGTTTAACTGAGGCAATGAGATATAACTAAAATAACTAGCTACCATAAGAGCGCAGGACAGCAGTGATCTTTAAAGTTACAGTCGTACCAGTTAATTCTTTTAACACTTTGTCAAAAATGGTAAAGTTAAACAAAAAGGCACAAATATTGTGGATGATGAAATCTGAAATGAAAACAGAAAGTGCTGGAAATACTCAGCAGGTCTGGCAGCAACTGTGGAGAGAGGAACAGAGAGTTAACGTTTCAGGTCAATGACCTTTCATCAGAGAGTGTTAAGATTCTAGCAGATTCATATTTCCACCACCATTAAGTTTGGAATTTGTCTATGTTTTTAGATTTGACTGTTGAGGGTCTCTGATATTGAACACGCACATATTTTTTAAAGTAAGGTGAATGTGGCTGACTAGATATCTGAGTGTTGCAGATGTTCTTATCCAACTCTAAACTTCAACGGTCACTGTTTTATCTACTGCTTACCAGATAGCGTCCACACACACACACACACACACACACATGAACTTGCATTTCTACAGCACTTTTCATGACTTCGGGATGTCCCAAAGTGCTTTACAGCCAATGAAGTACCTCTGAAATGTAGTCATTATTATAATATAGGAATCGCTGCTGCCAATTTGAACACAGCAAGATCCCACAAACAGCTATATAATAATGACCAAATAATCTGTTCATTGAGGGATATATATTGGTCAGGGCGCTAAGGAAATCTCCCCAGTTCTTCTTTGAAGTAGTGCCGTAGGATCATTTACATCCGCCTGAGAGGGTAGAGATCTCACCCAAAGGTTGGCACCTCCAAAAGTGCAGCATTCCCTGAGTATTGCACTGGGGGCATCAACCTATATTTTGTGCTCAAGTCTCTGCCGTGGGACTTGAGCTCACAAACCTTCTGACTCTGAAGCGAGAGAGTGCTATTGACTGAGGCATGGTTATACCAGGAATAGACTGGCTTCCCCCAAAAGGGCACAGGATTCTCAAGAAAAAGGGGAAATGGTGATAATCAGGCCATAGAACCACTCCCGGCTGCACCTGGCACCTGCAAGAACAACTTCCATTTATATAGCGCCTTTAACATAGTAAAACCTCCCAAGGCACTTCACAGGAGTGATTATCAGACAGAATTTGACACCAAGCCACATAATGAGATAATAAGACCAAAGAGCTAGGTCTTAAGGAGTGTCTTAAAGATGGAGAGAGAGGTTTAGGGAGGGAATTTACATCGAATATACAGCACAGGAACATTTGGCTCAACTGGTGTGTGCTGGTACCACCATTGTGTCATACTCAACAGGTGAAATGAGTGAGCAGTTAATCTGGGATATTTCCCCCGTGGGATTGGCTGAGGGAGAATTGTTACCTCAGACAGCTCTCTACCTTTCTTTCAAACAGTAACTTCATTCTTCCTAATGTTCAGCTGGAGAACATAAAGATTCATCCAGGATTAGATGTCGGGTAGGAAGTCTGACAGGATGATGCCAAGACAAAAAAATGGGATTAGAATAGTTAGGTGCTTGATGGCTAGCACAGACACGATGGGCCAAAGGGCCTGTTTCTGTGCTGTATAACTCTATGACTCTATGACAAAGTGGTGGAGAGGTGGAGTGGAGGGCATCATTGGTGTCAGTGTGAAGGATGAGCTCATGTCTCCAGGTGATGTTACCAGGGAGCAGCATGTGGATAAGGAAGTGGAGGGGCCAGGGTCGAGCTCATACCCTTGGGATGGATTTCCAATCTTATAGCCATCAGATCCAGAGGTGAGAATCCTATTAATTCAGCCTAGACCCATAACTCTGTCATAAAAATGTGTTTCAATTCTTGTAATGTATCTAACAATTTACAGAGATTAGAAAGTGAAACTAACTCTATGGCAAATCATTAGGGACAGGATTTCCTCTCATTGTGCTTTGGTGTAAAGAATAGCTTGAGCTCGAGGAACAAAGGAAAATCTGACCGGCTGCGTTGTGTATATGTGATCCTCTGCACCTGAATTTCCTCAGTGCTCTGCTCCCAGATGATCCTGCATGCCTTAACACCAACAATCTGCCCCCATACAGTCACTGTAACTGAATTAGTTGTGGGCAATAGAGGAAAGAAATTATTGGAATAAAATACACAGAAAATATAGCCTATTAACAAAAATACAACACAAAACGTGTCATAGGCAGAGAATCTATATGGGCAAATCTAGCAAGGCTGCATTCACAGACTGAAGTCTTGTTAAGCAGGAGAATAAGATAGGGCTATAACATGATAGCCCTGATTCTCCAACCCATCTTCCTGTCTATTGAGGAGTGCAGCATCTCTGAAGGTAACCTTAACTAAGCACATATCCATTATCTGGTCAAGTGTGTTTGTACCCATCCCATAAGAATCCTTATCATAGCCAAACTCTGTGTGGGTTTTTTTTTTAAGACTGTGTGGTTCTTTTGTTTTTCACTAACTAGATTTATAGTCAAAAGTATATAAGAGAAATTAGACACTGACTAAGTCTCATCGATGGCAAGAGTCTTCGAAACCCAGTGCTGACTCCTCATTCTATACAGGATACCAACGTCACTGGCCTTCAGTTCAATCCAGAACTATTTTTATGAGAAACTCCAAGAGGTAAAACCTCACTTTTTCAAACAACCTTCCGAGATCTCTGCACTTCTCCAATTCCGGCCTCTTAAACACCCCCTGATTTTAATCACTCCACCATTGGCGGCTGTGCCTTCAGCTGCCGGGGCCCTAAATTCTGGAATTCCCTCCCTAAATCTCTCCGCCTCTCTACCTCTCTACCTCTCTCTCCTTCTTTAAGATGCTCCTTGAAACCTACCTCTTTGACCAAGCTTTTGGTCACCTGTCCTAATATCTCCTTATGTGGCTCGGAGTCAAATTTCTGTTTGATAATCGCTCCTATGATGCATTTTGGGATGCTTTACTATGTTAATGGCGCTATATAAATGCAACTTGCGTGGCTTATCCTTCTGAAGCTAAGGGGGAGTTATAGTAGTGGAATCCTCATTGTTGGCTTTGTTGAGGTTCACTGATTTGTCCCTCTTGATTTGTGGACTGATACAGCGGTTCTGCTTCACACGTTTGTGCAGGGTGCGTGCACAGGAGACTTTGCCAGACTTAATTTCCCTGCTCATAGCATTTAGCCGTGGTATAACGCAGCATCCTGTCTTCTCCTGCAGAAAGCAGGTTAGCCATCCTCTTTCCTGAGTCGGAGACTCTCTTTCATCTGGATTCCAGCTCCTTTACTGGGTCCTCCAGGTACTTTCTAGGAACATAGGAAGGTAGGAACAGGAGTAGGCCATTCAGCCCCTCGAGCCTGTCCTGCCATTCAATGAGATCATGGCTGACCTGCGGCCTAACTCCATATACCTGCCTTTGGCCCATATCCCTTAATATCTTTGCTTAACAAAAATCTATCTATCTCAGATTTAAAATTAACAACTGTTCTAGCTTCAACTGCTGTTTCTGGGAGAGTTCCAAACCTCTACCACCCTTTGCGTGAAGAAGTGCTTCCTAACATCTCTCCTGAACGGTCTGGTCCTAATTTTTAGACTATGCCCCCTAGTTTTAGAATCTCCAACCAGTGGAAATAGTTTATCTTTATCTAGCCTGTCTTTTCCTGTTAATATCTTGAAGACTTCGATCAGATCACCCCTTAACCTTCTAAATTCTAGCGAAAACAGGCCTAATTTATGTAATCTCTCCTCGTAACTTAACCCCTGTAGTCCAGGTACCATTCTTGTAAACCTACATTGCACTCCCTCCAAGGCCAATATATCCTTCCTAAGGTGTGGTGCCCAGAACTGCTCACCCCAAGTGGGGTCTAACCAGGGTTTAGTACAGCTGCAGCATAACCTCTGTGTCTTTATACTCCAATCCTCTAGATATAAAGGCTAGCATTCCATTAGCCTTTTTGATTATTTTATGCACTTGCTCGTGGCATTTTAAAGATCTATGCACCTGAACCCCCAAGTCCCTTTGGACATCCACTGTACTTAACCTCTTCCCATTTAGAAAGTATCCTGCTCTATCCTCTTTTGGTCCAAAATGGATAACCTCACACTTGCCCGCATTGAAATCCATCTGCCACAATTTTGCCCACTCATCTAGTCTGTCAATATCTCTTTGCAATTTTATGCTATCATCTAGACTGTCTACAATGCCGCCTAACTTTGTATCATCAGCAAATTTGGATCTATGACTTACTATGCCATCATCCAAGTTGTTCATGAATAATGTGAATAATTGAGGCCCCAACACAGATCGCTGCGGGACACCACTAGTCACATCCTGCCAATCGGAGTACTTACCCATCATCCCCACTCTCTGTCGCCTACCACTCAACTAACTTCCTAACCGTGTCAATAATTTGCCCTCAACTCCATGGGCTTCTACCTTAGTTAACAGTCTCTTATGTGGGACTTTATCAAATGCCTTCTGGAAGTCCATATAAATAATATCCATAGATATTCCCCTGTCCACTACCTTAGTCACCTCTTCAAAAAATTCAATGAGATTTGTCAGGCATGACCTTCCCGTCATGAATCCATGCTGGCTGTCCCTGATTAACTGAAATTTTTCTAGGTGTTCAGTCACCCTATCCTTGATTATAGACTCCAGCAACTTGCCCACCACAGATGTCAGGCTAACTGGTCTGTAATTTCCTTGGTTCCCCCTTTCACACTTCTTAAAAAGTGGAGTGACATGTGCAACTTTCCAATCCAGAGGGACCACTCCTGAATCTAGGGAACTCTGAAAGACTATAGTTAGGGCATCGACAATGTGTTCCCCTACTTCCTTTAACACCCTCAGATGGAAACTTTCAGGTCCTGGGGATTTCTCACTCTTTAGTTCCATTAATTTCTTTGTTATTGATGTTTTACTTACGTTAATTGTATTAAGTCCCTGTGTCCTATTGGCTATTAATTTTTTTGGGACTTCCGGCAAGTTGGGGCGGCACAGTGGCGCAGTGGTTAGCACCGCAGCCTCACAGCTCCAGCGACCCGGGTTCAATTCTGGGTACCGCACTGTGTGGAGTTTGCAAGTTCTCCCTGTGTCTGCGTGGGTTTCCTCCGGGTGCTCCGGTTTCCTCCCACATGCCAAAGACTTGCAGGTTGGTAGGTAAATTGGCCATTATAAATTGCCCCTAGTATAGGTAGGTGGTAGGGAAATATAGGGACAGGTGGGGATGTGGTAGGAATATGGAATTAGTGTAGGATTAGTATAAATGGGTGGTTGATGGTCGGCACAGACTCGGTGGGCCGAAGGGCCTGTTTCAGTGCTGTATCTCTAAACTAAACTAAGCTAAGTTATCCACCTTTTCAACTGTAAATACTGAGGCAAAGTAATTGTTCAACATGTCTGCCATTTCCCCATTATCAATGACAATATCTCCAGTTTCAGCTTTTAGTCGTCCTACATTGCTCTTGACCACCCGCTTTCCCTTTATGTAACTATAAAATTTCTTATTGATTTTGATGTCCCTTGCAAGTTTCCTTTCATAATCTCTTTTAGTAGCTCTTCTAAGCTGCTTTGTGACCCTTTGCTGGTCTTTGTATCGATCCCATTCGGCCGGATCTGTGCTGCGTTTTGCATTTTTATAAGCCATTTCTTTTTATTTTATGCTATCCCTAATCTCTCTAGTTGTCCATGGCTGTTTTTTCTGTGAAGTGGAGCTTTTTCCTCTCAGGGGTATATACTCACTCTGTATTTCGTTAAATGTTTCTTTAAATATTCTCCACTGTTCTTCAGTCATTGGACAGTCTCTGTCTCATCCCGGTAAAGTCAGCCTTACCCAAGTCTAAAATTCTAGTAGCTGATTCGTGTTTTTCACTTTCAAACGCTACCTTGAATTCGATCATGTTGTGATCACTATTTGATAAATGTTCACGCACAGTTAGGCCACTAATTAAATTTGGCTCATTACTCATAACTAAATCTAATATTGCCTGTCCCCTTGTTACATCTCGGACATATTGCTGTAGGAAACTATCCCGGACACATTCCAGAAATTCACTACCTTTCTGACAGGTGCTAGTCTGCCTCTCCCAATCTATGTGTAAGTTAAAATCCCCCATTAATACTACTCTGCCTTTGTTACACACTTGCCTAATTTGTGCATTTATACAATCTAACACCTCAGAACTGCTACCAGGGGGTCTATACACAACACCCATTACAGTTTTAGATCCTTTTCTGTTCCTCAGTTCCACCCATAAGGTCTCCACTGGATGCTTTCCCCTCATTATATCCTCCCTCACCAATGAGGTGATATTATTTCTAATCAGTAAGGCTACTCCACCCCCTCTGCCATTTTCCCTGTCCCTCCTGTAAACTTTATAACCAGGTATATTTAGTTCCCAGTCCCGACCATCCTGCAGCCATGTCTCCACAATAGCCACCACATCATAATCTTCCATTTGAATTTGCGCCTGCAGTTCATCTAGTTTATTCCTTACACTCTGTGCATTTGTATATAGAACTCTTATTTGGGCTATACCCACTAACCTGTCCCACAGCACTGATGCTTTATTCACCTGTTTATTATTTCTCTCTTCTGGTTTAACCAGTATACTTCTTGCAGTTTGGTAACAATCAGCCTCACCACTAACCTGCACTCCTACCTTCTCTTTTAACTTCCTGTTTTTCTATGCAACTGAAACCTCCCCCCCACTATTTAGTTTAAAGCCTATTTTCTTGTTCAGAGTGAGTCCTTGTCTGAAATGATTTGGGTTAACCTTGTGGAATTTGTAGGTGAGCGTTAAAAGGGCCCACTGTAATATTTAGTTTTAGTACATTTTGTATCTTATGTAACTTGTGTGCTCATTAATGATGGGAATTGTAGCATAGTAGTTATGTTATTGCATTAGTAATCTAGAGGCCTGGACTGATGAGCTGGAGACATGAGTTCAAATCCCACCACAGCAGCTGGGACATTTAAATTCAATTAATTGAATATAAAAAGCTAGTATCAGTAATGGTGACCTGACCTGTATGTGACTCCAGACCCACAGCAATGTGGTTGACTCTTAACTGCACTCTGAAATGGCCTAGCAAGCCACTCGGCTGTATTCAAGAAGGCAGCTCACCACCACTTTCTCAAGTGCTGGCCTTGCCAGCAACGCCCACATCCTGTGAATGAATAATAAAAAAAGTTCTCTCCTCATAATTTAACTCTTAGAATTTTATTGATTGAACAATATCGCTATTGTTCACTTGCTGTGAAATAAAAAAGCTTAATATCTATATCAAACTTTGCTCCAACGTGTGTTTGTTCAGGCAGCGTTTGGAGAGCTTTGCAAGCATACATGTGTTAAAGACGTGACTATCCAGTTGAAGTAACATGTGGGTGTCATACAAGATACACAAAAACAAGCCTTATAAATTTGTGAATTCTGCTTAGTCATCGAGGTAAAGAGACACTCTAATAAAATTAGTGAATTTGATTTAACTGACGTCATTGGAGTATTGAACCTTGGATTGCCTGTGATAGCTTTTTAACTGCATCCTTTCAGTGAGTCACCTTTTAGATAGTTACAGCCTGGCACGCATGTTACGGAGATCTTAGCTACATCCGTGGTTTACCGAATCACGGAAAAAACTAGCTGACCATTCCCAGGCAACACAGTACTATCAATGCCTATCTTTTATATTCACTGCTTGGGGCTGTTTGAATTTTGCGTGTCTGGGCTTTTGGAAAGGGCTGTTATCAGTTCTCTTGTCTCATTGGTGGATGAATCCTAAATAGGAATGCTTAGGCCTGTTTGTATGCACAACTTGAGATACATGTGTGGAATATGGAAGCATCAATTTGAAGTTTATATACTTGGCCCTTGAGTCTCCCCAGGGTTTGTGTGCCTTATTTGTTCATTGTTAGTTTGGCCTGCACATCAAGGTATGTCTCACACATGGCAGCTACATTAATGATAGAATCATATAACACAAAATGAGGCCATTAGTTCATCATACCTATACCAACGTTGAAAGAGCTATCCAATTAGTCCCACATACCTGCTCTTTCCCCAAAGCCATGCAATTTTTTTCCATTTCAATTATTTATCCAATCACATTTTAAAAGTTACTATTAAATCTCCTTCCATCACCTTTTCAGGCAGCACATTCCAACTCACAAAAAATTCTCCTCATCTCTCCCTCTGGTTCTTTTGTAATTGCTTAAATCTGTGTCCACTGATTACCAACCCTCCTGCCAGTGGAAACAGTTTTTCCTTATTTACTCTATCAAAACTCTTCATGATTTTGAACATCTGTATTAAATCTCCCCTTAATCTTCTCTGCTCGAAGAAGAACAATCCCATCTTCTCCAGTCTCTCCACATAACTGAAGTCCCTCATCCCTGGTCCCATTCCAGTAAATCACCTCTGCACCCTCTCCAAGAATAACAGATTATCTCCAAGCTTTTTCTCTAAACAACTTTATTTTGTTTACTTTGCAGAATTAAGTGTTAGAATTTCAGCTGAAGAAAATACAACAGAAATATTGCCCATTCATTTTAGATTAAGAAGAGGTTTGGAAGAAAGTCCATTGACCACCACTCAATCTACCACCCAAACTCCATTCACAACAAATACAATACCAAGTGCCAAAGGACCCACCAAAGTCACAACAACCAATCCTGCCGCCACTAAATCTACAAGCACCAATTCTCCTGTTTCAGAGAGATCTACAACAAGGATCCCAATCTCTGCTAAAGGATTGTCAGCCGTGGCACCAGGATTAAATTCAAGAGATGAATCTACAATATCTATCAGTACACGGCAATCATCTCCATCGGCAAACCAGCAAACAGACATTACAAGTATATTCCAGTTAATTTCAACTTTAGCCCCACCAACAGATATCAGTCCATCACTATCCACATCAACCATAGCCCAATTAACAGGTGATACCAGTACACAGTCAAGTTCAACCACAGTCCAAACAACAGATCAATCCAGTACACAGTCAAGTTCAACCACAACCCAAACAGATCAATCCAGTACACAGTCAAGTTCAACCACAACCCAAACAGATCAATCCAGTACACAGTCAAGTTCAACCACAGTCCAAACAACAGATCAATCCAGTACACAGTCAAGTTCAACCACAGTCCAAACAACAGATCAATCCAGTACACAGTCAAGTTCAACCACAACCCAAACAACAGATCAATCCAGTACACAGTCAAGTTCAACCACAACCCAAACAGATCAATCCAGTACACAGTCAAGTTCAACCACAACCCAAACAGATCAATCCAGTACACAGTCAAGTTCAACCACAACCCAAACAGATCAATCCAGTACACAGACAAGTTCAACCACAGTCCAAACAACAGATCAATCCAGTACACAGTCAAATGCAACCACAACCCAAACAACAGATCAATCCAGTACACAGTCAAATGCAACCACAACCCAAACAACAGATCAATCCAGTACACAGTCAAATGCAACCACAACCCAAACAACAGGTACTACGGCTAAACCAAAGACATCTGCCATTGTAAACCAATCAATGGATGTTACAACTTCACCAAATGCAACTTCTACTGTAACCCAGATGGAAAGCAGCACCACTACATCAGAAACCACTTCTGTTACAAGTGGAAAGACGACAACGACTGCTGCTGTCGTGACCTCTTTCTCTTTGTGGCCAATGGTAACACCATCAGTTTCCCACAAACCGAGTTCAACAATCTCAGGACAGACATTCAGTACTGCAGCCTCTTCAACCCAGGAGATCATCAAAAGTACTGAGCAATCTGCCGACAGTTTGAGTGCAGGTGAGTACAGTCCACTCCTCTTCATTCCCTCATGGACAGAAATTAATGCTTGAGTAAGTTTTAGCTTTTTTTTGTATCAAAAAGCAATGTTGATGATGTATTGCAACCAAATACTCTGCAACCACAAGCTTATTAATATATGTAGATATATATAGAATTAAAGCACAGGAAAAGGCCATTCAGCTGGTACAGTGTGCCACGGGAGCCTCCTCTAATTCTATTTACTTCATCTCACCCTTTCAGATATCCTTCTATTCCTTTCTCCATCATCTGCTTATTTAGTTTCCCCTTAAAGGCCTCTATACTATTCACCTCAATCACTCCCTGTGGTAGCGAATTCCACATTCTCACCATTCTCTGGGTAAAGACGTTTCTCCTGATTTTCTAATTGGATTTATTAGTAACTATTTTATATTTATTAATGACTCTCCCACTACTGGGATCATCTTCTCTACATCTATCCTATCAAACCTCTTCACAATTTTAAAGACCTCTATCAGGTCATCTCTCAGCCTTCTTAATTCTAGAGAAAAAAGTCCCAGCCTATTCGATCGTTCCTGATAGTTATAACCTCTCAGTTCTGGTATCATCCTTATAAATCTATTTTGCACCTTCTCCAGTGCCTCTATATTCCTCTTGTAATCTAGAGGAAAGGCTGCACTCTGGAATTTACTCCCGTGCCCTAATTTTGAAAATGAATGCCTGGTCTTTAGCCTCGCACTAGACTTCCACCTATCGACATAGCATTTATTTTTTATTTTTTTATTTTATTTAGAGATACAGCACTGAAACAGGCCCTTCAGCCCACCGAGTCTGTGCCGACCATCAACCACCCATTTATACTAATCCTACACTAATTCCATATTCCTACCACATCCCCACCTGTCCCTATATTTCCCTTCCACTTACCTATACTAGGGGCAATTTATAATGGCCAATTTACCTATCAACCTGCAAGTCTTTGGCATGTGGGAGGAAACCGGAGCACCCGGAGGAAACCCACGCAGACACAGGGAGAACTTGCAAACTCCACACAGGCAGTACCCGGAATTGAACCCGGGTCGCTGGAGCTGTGAGGCTGCGGTGCTAACCACTGCGCCACTGTGCCGCCCCATGTTAGCATCTCGATGATTGCAATCTATTGCAAGCTTTTCCAATTGTACTGTATTCTTATATAGATATTGAGTGATTTCAGCATATTTATCTTTTTCCAATTGAACCTTATTTGCCTGGTGGTGATATTTGTTTTTGTTTTGATCATCAGGAAGTGTGGCAGCCATCTCTCTGGTGGTCATCATAGCAGCATTGGTGCTGTTTGGAGGAGTCGTATACTTTAAACAAAAGTAAGAGCTACCTGAATTCTGTCTGTTACAGAGAAAACTTACAGTTACGCAGGTATTGCAGTTGGTGGTCAGGTTTTTTTTTGCTCGTATTGCACTCGACACCTTCTCGAGTTCAACATAGAAGAATAATCCCAGCTTCTCTCCTTAGAGCAGAGAAGGTTAAAGGGAGATTTAAATAGAGGTGTTCAAAATCATGAAGTGTTTTGATAGAATCAATAGGGAGAAACTGTTTTCTATGGTAGGAGGGTTGGTAACCAGAGTTATGTGAACTGAAATTCTTGTCTTTAAAAGGACACAAAGAAAAGTTCATGATTTCATGGTAAAATGAGTAACAACTTTTCATCACTTTGGCTTGTTTAAAAAAAAATGAGCTGAAGTGCGCTTCTAAGATAATTTTAGAATATCTTACAAATTATGGGTGGCACAGTGGCGCAGTGGTTAGCACCGCAGCCTCACAGCTCCAGGGACCCGGGTTCGATTCTGGGTACTGCCTGTGCGGAGTTTGCAAGTTCTCCCCATGACCGCGTGGGTTTTCGCCGGGTGCTCCGGTTTCCTCCCACAGCCAAAGACTTGCAGGTTGATAGATAAATTGGCCATTATAAATTGCCCCTAGTGTAGGTAGGTGGTAGGGAATATGGGATTACTGTAGGGTTAGTATAAATGGGTCGGCAGACTCGGTGGGCCGAAGGGCCTGTTTCAGTGCTGAATCTCTAAATAAAAAATAAATAAAATAAGTTGTCATCTCAAATAATATTTTTTATGCGTTGTAGGAATTCTGAGTATGGTCGGTTGCTGGATGATCAGGACAATGGGTCATGGGGGAATTACACTAACCCTTTGTATGATGATTCTTAAGAAGACAAACAAGCTTCGGTGGCTTGTTCATATTGGACCGTCAACTGAAGATTATTGAAGTGTTTTGTTTTTTAAACATGGCAAAGCATAATCAAATTTCTTTCATTGCTTCCCATTTATATTACTCTTGTTTAAATTTGTTCTTCTGACTCAAACTTCCCCCATTATGTGGAACGGCGTACCTTTGTTGGCAGATACCTCACATACATCATCACTCAAAGCATGACCAAAAGACGCAGTCAATAGTTACACTAATGGAAACATTCAGGTTAGTCCAAACTAAGGGTGAGATCAGTGTTGGGGACTTTCCTATCGTCCCAGCTCTTCTAAATAAACTACAACAAAAACAGACATATCATTTATTACTATGAGCGGCATGTTTTTAACATTTTCCTTATGACAGTTCAATTTAATTTTAAATCCTAAAGTTAAATATTGGAGATCAACTAAGAAATCCCATGCAATCCCTGTTAGAGATTTAGTTTTACACACCACAGTTGTGTGTGTCACAGGGCTAACCATCTGTCAGAGTGATAACTTTCCAAGAATAATTTTGCAAAAGCTCCATTAGCAGCCCAGAGCTTTGACAGAAATGAATGAGAGATGGAGATAGAGCTTTAACAATGCACCAGCCTCACTTATTCTCTGACCTGCACTTACTGCTGACAAGGACCCACACTGCCAGTGGAACATCCCGAAATGACCCCTTTTAAATTTTTAAGCATCATTTGGTTATTACCTCTGATAAAGCTGAGAATACTCCAGCATTAAATTAATTTAATGAAACTGTAATATGAATTCAGGATGTGTAGTTAAACAATAATGGAGTTGTCAGATGTTGTTTGATAATCACACCTGTGAAGCGCCTTGGGATCTTTTTCCTAGGTAAAAGGCGCTGTATAAATGCAAGTTGTTATTGTTGTAAAATACCAGGACCAATTTATAGAGGATTGTTTGAAAACCTGGTTGATTTTTTGGTGCAATTCATGTTTTTCATACTGTATGGGGATTTTTCTGCAAGAGGTGACTTACAGTTAAGCAGAGTGAGGGGTTATTTTTAGACAGTTGCAACCCAAGTGAATTTTAACTTGCAAATTCCAGTTGCAGTTTCCAAAATACCAGCCAACATAATATACAGCCGAAGCTATGGATGGGTGCTTGGGAAATAGATCTGTAATGGATGCAGCAGTTCAGATGGCATACAGTTTATGGATGACACAAAGTATGTAGCCAGTGACGCGTCTAAGAGAAATTGATAGCACTGGAGAGGTTGGGGTCAACTGAGGAGAGGAGCAAAGAGATTTAAAATAGCTAAATCCAATGTTGCGCAGATTGAAATGTAAAACATGGGGTGGAGTAGAAATGGAAACAAATTTGGTTTAATTATTAACTGTTCACTGAAAGCTTTGCATGAAATCTGAACGTGTCATGAGCCAGGGTGATCAAATATTGGGTTTTGTGCCAAGAATATTTTGCTATAAGTCCAGCCAAGTTATTTTGATCTTAATGGATCATTACTGAGGTCAGCTTTTAGAAGTGGTGTGGGGAGGGTGAAGGTAGGGAGGTGTTGTGGGGGGCTTTTGTGTGTGTGGGGGGGGGGGGGGTGTGAGAGGCCATTGTGGTGTGGGGGAGGTTGTGGGGATGTGATGAGGAATGTGGGGGGGAGGGGGATGCAGTCAGACCGCTGCCGTGGACTCACGGAATTGGTCAGTTATGGATACAGGAGGGATCGGCTAAGTTTGAGATCGTGGGAGGAAACTTGGGGCGGGTGCTGTCCAAGTCTGGTTGCCAACTCTCCAGGATTACCCTGGCATCTCCAGGAATTGCAGATTCATCTCCAGGACACTGGTGGGAGCAAAAGCTCAGGAGAAAAATCATAGGGACATTAAACAAAAAAAAAATCATTTTCTCCAAACACCTTTATTTGTTGATTAGAAAAATATTGAGGATGAGTAAAAATGACTGATCAACAGTCAAGATTAATCCAATTGGGAAAGCGTCGGTTCCCTTTCCAATTGGCCGTGGGTTGGGCCGTTAGCAGGGGTTTGGAGGTGGGAGGTCATGTAATGCAATCTCCAGGAGTACATTCAACCAGAGTTGGCAACCCCAGATCCAAGGTGTCCGTCAGGAGAACGTCTCCTCACCAACAAGTACTTGTAAATGGATAAATAAATAAATAAACTTACCTGGGCCCCCAGTGTTCAGCTTTGATTGGCAGGTTTGGTGTATGGCCCTTAGACCTGCAGTGAAATAGGCATCATCGGAACTTTGGAACTGAAATTAAGTCCCGTTTCTCTTGGGCGGACAGACTCCTCATGCCTGATTTCAGGAAAATTAAGGTGGGATGGCATGGGAATGCCACACGAGCACCTGAGCCATCTTAATTCCCTCCTTCCCCCGCCTCACCATTCCTACTGAATGGAGAGGGTTAGTGTTGGGTTTAAACACCCCCTTTGTAGCCCGAGATGATCAAACTGACTGATTAAATTATTGACAAGGCTTTGAGAGTGTTGACATTATGAAAATGTTTTGTAATGTGAATCAACTGTCCAAAGATGCATTGTTTAGGTTTACAGGTTAAACAGGTTACAGAACCAAAGCGGGTGATAGTGTTAAGGTACAGATCAGCCATGATCTGATTGAATGGTGCAGCAGGCTCAAGGGGCTGAATGGTCTCCTTCTGTTCCTATAATTACTTGTTCCAAGACACAGCCTGGAGCTTTGTGCAATCAGTTTTGACAGCAGGATACATTTTGCAGAACTTTATATTCTGGAAATCATGAGAACAAAGTTTGAGTCTTGGAAACCACAAGGTTAGTTCTCATATGTTGCTCCGTATATTTAAACGTATTTATACCATAATCTCATATCGAAAATAATTCTAATAGGAATTGGGAAGTGGTGCTGAAATACGTTAAGTGTAGATTCAGAAGCTTTACCATCACCATAGAATAATGTCACATGACTGACAAGGCAGTACAATAAGGGAATTACTTTGGAGATCAAAGGCAGAATTAAGAAATCATTGAATGGTGTACTTAACAAGTTACAGCTTGTGGTATCCTTTAATCTAGAAATACATAATCTAGCCATTATCACAAAAATCAAGGATGACATTCCCAGTGCAGTGCTGAGGGATCACTGCACTGTCAGAGGGTCAACACTGTTGGAGGTGTCGTCTTTTGTTAGGAAATTAAACCAACGCCCCGTCTGCCCTCTCAGGTGGATGTAAACAATCCCATGGCCACCATTTTGAAGAAGAGCAGGGGAGTTCTCCCCAATGTCCTGGACCATTATTTATCCTGCAATCAATGTCACTAAAACAGATGATCTGGTAATTGTCACATTGCTGTTTGTGGGAGCTTGCTGCGCACAAATTTTCTGCTGTTTCCTACATTACAACAGTAACTACACTTCCAAATTACTTCATTGGCTGTAAAGTGCTTTGGAACATCCTGAGTTTGTGAAAGGTGCTATAGAAATGCAAATTTTTTCTTCTGTTGCACAAATCAGGAAAGAAAATCACTAAAAAGAATGTGACACCTAAAAAATGTAAGTAATATTTGAACTACCAGCACATTTATCACCTCACTAGGAATGTTGCAGTGTGTAAAGCGCTTTGAATGCTTAAACCATGCTACCTTTATTATTGATGAAAATGTGTTGTAACTGGTATGTATAAAGTTATTTGCACTATGTACAAAAGTCTTTGTGAATTCTTGGTTTGGCCTTTGAGATTGTTCTGCAATGTATTTCACATTCAGGCATATTCGTGCCTAAAGCAGAAATCTAATGATAATTAATCTGGATACCCACTCGAATATATTTGTTTCTTAACTGTCTGCCACTGGTGAACAATCAAATAACTTATCAAGAGAAACAGATGTAATGACCAACAACCAACCATGGTTAATGGTTTTGTTGCCATGACTAATATTGAAGCAGCTCATTAATTTATGAAGTATAATAAACTTCCTGTTGATTGCTCTGTTATTTCCAGTCCTTCACTGGAAAATTTGCCTTTTTGAAGGAGGTTCATGTGAACCAAGGGAAAAGTGTTTCAGTTCATGAATGAGTTTGATATTTAGAGCAATAACTATCAGAATAGGAAGTACGTCCTCTGGCATGTTGGTTCAGGCAATGTTTGGGCTCCTGGTGGCCTCCTCAGATAGTCATTAGACTCCCTGTATAAGCTAATGAGAGGCCTAATGGCTGCTTCATGACCTCACAGAGCGGACTCCGAGCACACTCCGCTCAATACTTTGGATTCTTCCCAGGTCCTAATTAAAAGGACTATTCGAGGGCACCAACAGAACAATAAATGTTTGGAGTGGAAGTTCGTCGGTGCCCAGTTTTCGTGCTCAAATGGACCTACTCCCCATTCAGTCCCTTCAGCCTGTCCTGCCATCCAATTAGATCACGGCTGATCTGCAGCTTAACATCCATCAACCTGCCTTGCTTCCGTAATCCTATTGCATTAAATTTAAAATTCTTATCCGTCTCTTCAAGTTCCTGCATGGCATCTCGGATTGCATCTCTCCATTGGAGTCCAAACAGATAATAGTTTATGAGCAATGAGCTCTAGCCGTGGCCTACTCAGTCATGACCTCGTTGAATGGTGGAACAGGCTGAAGGGGCTGAATGGCCTCCTCCTGTTCCTTTGTTCCTAGCCATTAGCACAGCTGAATTTAAGTTATACAAGCTCAAGCACTTCACTCAACACACTCATTTTAACATCACTCCCCAATAAATTCCCTTTGCTTTAATTCCTTCAGCCTAATATCTCATCAACATCTTGGGTTTAAGAGCTTAAGAAATAAAAGCGGGAGTAGGCCATGTGGCCCCTCCAGCTGGCTCTGCCATTCAATAAGATCACGGCTGTTTGATTCTACCTCAGCTCCACTTTCCTGCCCTTTCACTATCTGCCTCGATTCCCTTTGTGCCCAACAAGACTACTTTGAATTCCTACTGTTCGCCTTTCAGTAAGAAGTTATCTCAAATACAGGAAACCTAGTTGTGTTGTCAACCCTGCAGGTTTGTCTTAGAGTCTCCAGAGTTTAGAAGTTTAGAGGAATGTCAGGTGGTCTAATTGAAACATACAAAATTCTTAAGGGGCTTGACAGGGTAGATGCTGAGAAAATGTTTCCCCTAGCTGGGGAATCTAGAACATGAGGTCACAATTTCAGGATATTTTGGACTGAGATGATGAGAAACTTCTTCACTCAAAGGGCTGAATCTTTGGAATTCTCCATCCCATAGAGCAGTGGCTTTTCAGTTGTTAAGTATATTCAACACAGAGGTTGATAGAGTTTTGGGTCCTAAAGGAGGGAAGGGATATGGGGATAGTTCAGGAAGGTGGAGTTGAGGCAGAAGATCAGCCGTGATCTTGCTGAATGGCAGAGCAGGCTCCAAGGGCCAAATGGCCGACTCCAACTCCTATTTCTATGTTCTTAAGTATTAAAGATTAATTATGAGCAAATCGGAGAAAAATTTTAGGGACATTAAATTAAAACTTGTTTTTCACTTTCATTTATTAGTATTAAAAAAATAGGTCTGTAAAACGGAAACAAAAGGCGTAGCGGTCATGTGATGAAATCTCCAGGAATACATTCAAACCAACATTGGCGATCCCCTAACCAAGACACAGTGTTTGCATCTAGCCTCAAAGGAAGGGTCCTATTGAAAAGAAGATCAATACATTTGTAATGAGGGAAATCAAAGCAAAATACTGCAGATGCTGGAAATCTGAAATAAAAACAGTAAGTGCTGGAAATACTCAGCAGATCTGGCAGTATCTGTGGAGAGAGAAGCAGAGTTAACGTTTCAGGTCTGTGACCTTTCTTCAGAACACTAATGAGGGAAAGTCAGGGGCAGAAGCTTATCACAGAACAATGACATCATGAAATCTTTAGGGCAATGTTTGCATAACAAGTTTTCCAACACTTTGGTGTTGTTGCATCAGGCATTATAAAATGCCTTCGCATGTTTACAAAACCTTGGATAAAAGATCACCTGACAACTTTACAGAGGAGATGATATCTTTGAATAAAGTTCCTGAGAGTTTGCCACCTAATTCTATGAGAGTCAGCCAGCCAACATAACAGCATAAGAAATAGGAGCAGGCGTAGGCCATTCGGCCCCTCAAGCCTGCTCCGCCATCATGCAATCATAGCTGATCTTAGGATTCAACTCCACTTTCCCACCCGCTCCTTAATCCCTTGATTCCCTGAGAGACCAAAAATCTGTCTATCCCAGTCTTAAATGTATTCAACAATGGAGCATCCACAACCCTCTGAGATAGAGAATTGCAAAGATTCACAACCCACTGACTGAAGAAATTTCTCCTTATCTCAGTCCCCTTATCCTAAAACTGTGACCCTTTATTCTAGATTCCCCAGTCAGGGGAAACAACACCTCAGTGTCTATCCTGTCAAGCCCTTTCAGAATCTTGTTTCTTCTAAACTCCAGAGATGTAGATCCAATTTACTCAGCCTGTCATCATAGGACCACCCTCTCATCCCAGGAACTAATCCAGTGAACCTTCACTGTACTGCCACCAATGCAAGTATATCCTTCATTAAATATAGAGACCAAAACTGCACACAGTACCCCAGGTGTGGTCTTCCCAAAGCACTGCACAATTGTAGCAATACTTCCTTATTCTTGTATTCCAATCCCCTTGCAATACAGGCCAACATACCATTTGCCTTCCTAATTGCTTGCCGTACCTGCATGCTAACTTTCTGTGTTCCTTGAACAAATAGTGAGTTTACCTAGCTGGGTACAGTTGGGGGCACATGGGTTTAGAGTGTGGGGAGTGAAGTTTAATTTATCCACATCAGCCCTTTTTTGGGGAGGGACAGGTAGCAGGATGATATAATTGCTCTTCCTGCACCTCTGCAAAAATTCTCCCATTACTTTACCTTCCATCACCTCTGCCCCTACCCATTGACCCTTTAAGGGTCTTCCAGGTGGTTCAGCTTACTGGAGGGACTGCCAGAGGACTGATTCCCCATCTCTCTTAATGAATGAGCTTCCTATCAACACTCGTTTAGTGCTGGCCGCTCATCATGTTGATTTGAAAAATGAAGGGCAGATTGAATTGAGCTGTTGAGGCTGGGGGGTCAATTGAAAATTTCAAAACTGAGATTGATAGATTTTTGTCGTGTAAGGGGATTAAAGGCTACAGAACCAAGGCAGGTAAATGGAGTTAATATGTAAACCAGCCAAGATCTAATTGAATGGTGGATCAGACTCAAGGGGTTGAATGGCCTCCTGTGCAAGGGGAACTCTTCTCATGGGAATACTCATTACTGTATTGATACTGTCTGCAAAGCTCCCAGGCTTTGATTGTTAATGTTGAAAATTTATTATGTTTGTGAGTTCAATGGGCCAACTAGTCCCTTATCATCACCAAACACAATAAACTCATGTACAATCACACGCATACATACAGACACATGCATGCAGATACACACACATATACATTCACATGCCCAAGCAGAGAGACACACACACAAACATGCAATTAATATGTGTTCCAATCTCTCCATGACCTCGCAAACCCACCCACCCCCCCCCCACCCCCCACCGCCCAACTCTGTAATCTCCTGCCCTACAAACCTCCAAGACCTCTGCACTCCTCCAATTTTGCCCTCAGGTGATCCCCGATTTTAATTGCTCCACCATTGGTGGCCATTCCTTCAACTGCTGAGGCCTTAAACTCTGGAATTTCCTCCCTAAACTTCACTGTCTCCTCCGTTAAGACTCTCTTTAAAACTCACCTCTTTGACCAAGCTTTTGGTCACCTGTCTTAATGTTTCCTTATGTGGTTTGGTGTCAGATTGTTACACCTTGGGAGGATTAACAATGTTAAAGGTGCTGTAAATTGTTGCGAGCAGGCACATTACTGATCCTCTATTGTCTTCCAAAGTAAATCTTTGTTGTCCTTTCAGGTCATGTGTGTGACATTTTGCAATTTCTCTTTCTGTAAGGCTGTAGTGCCCCTCCTCACTGTAACTGATCAATTCGTACCATTGAAGTAGGTGTAAATCCACTGAGTTTAATGTTGGAATCACTGTCTCTATCCAACTATCTATATTCAGAGCAAGATAAATGTGTTTGTATGTTTCCTCAGCGGTGTTGGACAATTACTTAATAAAGACAAAACTGAAAAGAAAGAGCTGGACATTAATGGTTTCAGATCTCCAGGTAGTGGCGGCTGACCCCTGGTAGAAGGTCACTGAGTCAGCCAACTGATTTTGTCAATGCACCCTTAAGAGATTAGAATCCAATAACCTTGAGGGAGTCTGTCACGTAAAGCATTTGGCTGCAGAATGAATCTTCAAATTGTGATTCAGGAAAATTGTAATGATTCAAACTAGTTGGTTGTTGACCTTCCTGAGACCACCTCAGCAATCAACACTGAATGTGAGTCTGGGCTGGATTTAGGTTTGGACGATAAACAATTTGCTTCTCCTGTGACTGTTTGTTATCGTGGAAACTCTATATTGGGTCAGAATTTACCGATGAACTAACAGTGACGCTAATGGCACTCACTGTTATTTATACATAAATTGCAGAGCACCTTCAGGTGAGGGGCCAAGGTGAGGTTGAATGCAGAAAACCAAAAGTTACTGTCCAAGATGTGCTGTTCCACCGTTAGCTGCACGAATAGGCCATCTCGCTGTCTGGCTCGCCATTGAAATGCATTGGACAACGTGAAGTTCCTCTATTTGCATGTTAGATACAAATTAAAATCGCCACGGAAAGTTTAGTCTTGTCTACTTCCGTCTAAGTACCCTGTTGATGTGAAAAGTGTTGATTATTCTCTCTGGTACTGAAAATAAACAAGTGTAGTGTCTCATTCCTTCAGGTTTTAATTGCTGTTGGAGATCTTTTTTAAAGATTAAGTTAAAGCATTATTAATTTTTTTTCTGCATCTCTTTCATCCCATCTTTCTTTCCCACTCTTTATTTGACTTCTGTACCTGATTTGACATTGAATTCTAACTGGGACAGGGTGTGTCTTTGTTGTGTTTATTCGATGCCTAGGTCACTGTGAAGTGGTCCATCCAGTTTGATTTTTGTTTATTCTCTTTTTGAGGCTGGTGAGGCGACTTTAGAGCCATGTCTCTAGGCCAGACCAGGTAAGGATCTTTCGTAAACAGCATTCAAGAACCAGCTGGGCTCCTTGGTCTCAATCTGCACTGCTCATTAATGATTTTCCAATGTTTTTCGATGGCTACATTAAAATTTGGCCTATTATTAAAATCTTGCACATAATAGGGTACAGTAGCATAGTGGTTGCGTTAATGGAGAATTTAAATTTAGATAATTAAATAAATCTGGAATAAAAAGCTGGTCTCAGTAATGGTGACCATGAAACTACCAGATTGTTGTAAAAACCCATCTGGTTCACTAATGCCCATTTTAGGGAAGGAAATCTGCCGTCCTGACCTTGTCTGGCCTACATGTGACTCCAGACCCACTGCTAGTTGACTTTTATCTCTGAAATGGCCTAGCAAACCACTCAGTTGTACCACTCTGCTATAACAAAGTAGAAATAAGAATAAAACCAGAGGAACACCTGGCATTGACCCAGGCATTGGATTCAGACATGGCAAAGGCACACTCTGCCCAGTCACCCCTGCAAAGACCTCCTCACTAACATCTAGGGACTGGTACTGAAGTTGGGAGAGCTGTCCCACAGACTAGTCAAGCAACAGCCTGACACTGTCATACTCACGGAATCATACCTTTCAACAAACATCCCAGTCTCCTTTATCACCATCCCTGTCTCAAATAATGTACAAAGCACTAAGTGTATGTCTTATGAGAAATAGAAAGGACAACAATCAATCTTGCTCAAGCATGTGCGATGGCCCGATTTACTTCAAACGGGACTGATCGCAGCACAATCAGCTATTGTCAGTACCCAAGGAATAGATCTCTGGTCTCGGATTCTGAGAAATATTGTTCTTTAAAAAGAAATAAATGCAACAATTGATTGCTGGAAGTTTTCAAGGGAGTAAATCACATTCTGCTTAATACAAACATTTGTTCTGTTCCACTTAAGTAAGCAAATCTGAGGCAACTTGACAGAGAGCAGGAATTAAAATTGGCCATCATGAAATGTAACCTCATTATCACACTGTATCTCAACAGAGCGCACTGCTATATGATAAATAATACTCAAAATGTTATCTATTTATTGCTGTTTTAGCCCCATAACGCAGATCGTACATCACTAAGTAACTGCTTTACTAAAACTGTGGTTACCAGAGAAAAACCCGAAAGCAGGTGATGAATTAATTATTTGATCAGGTTTATCATTAGCCATGGGGATATCACTTTGAATGTTATTTTTCCTGACTCTTGCAAACTCCAGTTTCCTTTAGTGAGCTGTGCATAGGAACAAAGTTATCCCCTTTTATACATGTTACAGTGTACACTGGTAGGTGCATCATCATAGAATCATACAGCACATATGGCCCATTGTGCCTGTGCTGGCTCTTTGAAAGAGCTGCCTAATTAATCCCACTCCGTGCTGTTTCCCCATAGCTCTCTGCTGCCCCTATGCAATAGGAGCTGTGTGTTTCAGTGGTGACAGTTTCTCAGCAGCACTATGGCTGTGAGCCATTCTGAGGGGTGAGTAAATGGCCTGGGTAGACACCCATCCCATGTTCAGGAGCAGAACGAGCCCAGAGGCCCCTCAGCTGGTGTGTATGTTGGAGAGTGCAAGCCTTGAGACCTGGCCGGAGGATTAGGGGTTGCAATCACCTTGCCAGACCGCATGAGGTTGTTGAACCTGTTACAGCACTGAATCCAGGTTTTTCTTGTCTCACTTCTGCCACTGATGACGCCAGCAATTTGGATCCCAGTCTCTTTGGTTTCAGCTGATGGCCTCCTCCTGCCACCCTCCAGGAAGAGGACCTCCCTCCTCTTCCTCACAGCCTCCAGCATTCGATCCAGGTCAGTATCTATGATGCGAGGGGCAGCCCTGCCCCAGGTGGCAGGCCTGCAGCTCCCTGTGACATCTCGCTTCCCTCTGGTGCAGTGGAAGGTTTTGGCACAAACCGCAGATTTCTGCCTCAGGACAACCAGCAGCCTCGGTGATGGCTGCCATGGTGAGTCTAAATCAGTCCCACACTTCACCTGACCCGCCTCCTTTTCCACTCCACTGGCTCTAATTGGACAGGAAACCAGCTCACCCATGAGAAAATCATGACTTTAATCAGTTTCCCACCAGAAGTGGGTTCCTGACCCAAAAACAAACCCGACTCCTGTTACCCACCTCCATGGCAAACATTCAGCCCCACTCCCATTAGAATCAAGGGGGAGTTTTAACCCCCCAAATGTTAAATACTAAAATGTTAAAACCTCAAACCCAAACCACCTCAAACATGCCCGCTTCCACTTCTAACAGAGGCTGGACAGGGGCTGGGGGGTGGGGGCAGTGCATGGCGTCTTGGCTCCCTGGAGGGGGGTTAGGGGGGTGGGGGTGGTGTGTGACCTCTCGGCTCCCTGGAGGGGGGTGGGGGCAGTGTGTGACCTCTCGGCTCCCAGCAGGTGGGTTAACTACTTTAATGAGGCTAAATGCCTTAGAATTTACTTCCAATTTCAATTAAACCCTGGCTGACTGGGTTTTCTGGGCCTTGGGAAATTCAACAGGACCTGAGGGGAACTGTCCCCCCCAAACCCCCTGACTGCCCACGTCAGCTGTGACTCAGTGGGTAGTACTCTCACCTCTGAGTCAGAAGATTGTGGGTTCAAGTCTCATGCTGGAGAATTCAGTACAACATCAAGGCAGCCATTCCAATGCAGTACTGAGGGAGTGCTGCACTGTCAGAGGTGCTGTCTTTCAGATGAGATATTAAGCTGAGGCCCCATCTGCCCTCTCAGGTGGATGCAAAAGATCCATGGCACTATTTTGAAGAAGAGCAGGGGAGTTCTCCCCGGTGTCCTGGCCAATATTTATCCCTCAATAAACAACACAAAATAAACAGATTATCTGGTCATTATCCTGTTGCTGTTTGTGGGATCTTGCTGTGTGCAAATTGGCTGCTGAATTTCCTACATTACAATAGTGACTGCACTTCAAAAAATGCTTCATTGATTGGAAAGTGTTTTGGGATGTCTGGTGGTCATGAAAGGCACTATATAAATGCAAGTCTTCCTTTTGTCTTTTTCTCACATGTCCCTGTAAATATCTGTGTCTGGGTGTGTATGTGAAATAAGCTTCTCCTGGTTACAGTGAGATTGCCTTCACCCAGTGCGTAATACTGCTTGATGCAGTAAACTGCACAGCTACTAACTGGAATAAAATCAGTAATTTATCCCACCCACATTGTCATCCTTAGTTTAAATGCAGGATGAAATGTCAGTGCTTCAATATTACTTTACAACTAATATTGGTAAATTTCAGAATGAAGCTTCTATATGATCAGGCCGCAACAGTGGACTGTAATTATATAATTGGATGATAATCGGGTGATAGACAGGCATTTACATCTGGTAAGTTGTTACGAGACAGGCTAGCAAACAGCAGAGTACGATAATGAGTTGGCACTGAAACCAGAACACTGACTACAAACCCTAGTGTACATCTGTTATTTTTAATCTCATTTATAATAAATTTGAAGATGAAGAGTAAATCCTGCTTTGAGGAACAGGAGGAGGCAATTCAGCCCCTCGAATCTGTTCTGCCATTCAGTTAGATCATGGCTGATCTGTATTTTAACTCCAATTTACCCACCTTGGTTCCATAACCCCTAATACTCTTACCCAACAAAAAGCTATCAATCTCATTTTTGAAATTTTCAATTGACCTCCCAGCTTTAACAACTTATTGAAGGAGAGAGTTCCAGATTTCCACTCCCCTTTGAATGAAGAAGTACTTCCTGACATCACCCTGAACCACCTGGCTCTAATTTTAAGGGTCTTTCCCCTTGCTCTGGATTCCCCCCATCAGAGGAAATAGTTTCTTTTTCTCACCCTATCAAATCGTTTAATCATCTTTAACAAGTCAATGAAATCATCCCTCAACCTTCAATATTCGATAAACCGGTCCATGTAATCTCTCCTCAGAATTTAACCCTGTTAATCCAGAGGTTATAAGGAGTTGTGAAGGTTTTGCACTTCAAGCAGATTCTTCCAATCTATTCTAGGAACTGAACCTATCTAAAGACCACCCTATAAGAAAGAAAAAAAGTCTTGCATTTCTATAGCACCTTGCACATAGGGCGGCACAGTGGCACAGTAGTTAGCACAGCAGCCTCACAGCTCCAGTAACCTGGGTTCGGTTCTGGGTACTGTCTGTGCAGAGTTTGCAAGTTCTCCCTATGACCGTGTGGGTTTCCTCCCACATGCCAAAGACTTGTGGGTTGATAGGTAAATTGGCCATTGTTTAAAAAAAAATTGTCCCTAGGTAGGTAGGTAGTAGGAGAATTGAGGGAAGGTGGGGATGTGAGAGGGGAAAAATGGGACTAATATAAATGGGTGGTTGATGGGCAATGTAGACTCAGTGGGCCGGTTTCAGTGCTGTATCTCTCTATGACTATGACAACAGCAGGATGTCCCAAAGCACTTTACAGACAATGAAGTACTTTTGAAGTCCTACCACTGTTGTAAGTTAGGAAATGGAGCAGCCAATTTTCCCAAAACAAGGTCCAGATATGACCAGATAATCAATTATAGTGATGTTAGTTGAGGGATGAATATTGGCCTGGACACTAGGAGAACTCCCCTGCTGTCGTTTGAAACATCCACCCGAGAGGGCAGACTGGGCGTCAATTTAATGTCACATTCAAAGGACGGATGAAGCAATAAAGTAAGAGCTTTGAAACTTCCTACTGCCTTTTCATGTTTAAGAAATCTCAGAAAGAATGCTTTCCTTTTTTTGACTGATCCAAAAACTGCTCTCATATATTGGCATGCCATGTATCCAGAGCAAGCATGAATTATTTATACTTAGCAATTAAAGAACTACTTCTTTTGATTAAAAGATGTTCAGAACAGGCTTTTGGCAGATAAGAGACAGCCTTTGAGATAAAAGGTCCAACATTGCCTAACGCTTGCCATCTAATATTGAAACAGACATTGTTCTCACTAGCACAGCACAGCATTACTGTGTAATGTTATTGATAACTGGAGCCTTTGTTTTTTTGCCTGCCATGTTGTAAACTCTATCACCAGTCAGCTGCCCTGTGAAGTTTAAGCAATAGGCAACAAGACCTGTACAGTCCAGTGACATTGGGGGGGAAATGGCACAATAATTACATAATAATTCTTTTCATTGATAAAACATTTCAATGCTACCCCCATCTGAATGATCCGAACCCTTAATCACAGCCAGTTATCTGGATTCTCCGGCTTAAACTGTAACTGAGAGATTTCATAGAATCATAGAGTGATGACAGCACAGAGCGGTCCATTCAGCTCGTCTTGTCCATGCAAGAGCAATTTAGCTAGTCCCACTCCCCCGATCTTAATAGTACTTTAGGACAGCAAAGTCTTTTATATTATTAGGTCATTTTAAGTCATTTTCAGCTAACAGAAAAATGTCATGTTTTTGCCAAAAGCGTAAGCAAGATAAAGGCATTTTAGTTTTTTTACAACTATCATTAATTTTATTTTCAGAGTGTGAAGTGAATGTTTCTTCTAACAATTGCTTACAAATGACTCATAGTGAAGGAAGGTATCCTTGACAGTGCTATCAAGTGACATTTACTCAGCCATAACCTGCTTGCCGATACTCATTTTGAGCTCTGCCAGGGCCACTTGGCTCCAAACCTCATTGCAGCCTTGGTCCAAACATGGACAAAAGAGCTGAATTCAAGAGCTGAGAGTGACTGCCCTTGACATCAAGGCAACATTTGTTCGAGTGCAGCATCAAGGAGCCCTAGCAAAATTGAAGTCAATGGGAATCAGGCGGAAGGCTCTCCACTGACTGGAATCTTAGCTAGCACAAAGAAGGTTGATTGTGATTGGTGGAGGCCAATCATCTCAGCCCCAGGAGGTCCTCAGGGTCGTGTCCTAAGCCCAAACATCTTCAGCTGTTTCATCGATGACCTTTCCTTCATTATAAGGTCAGAAGTGAGGCTGTTCGCTGATGATTACTCAGTATTCAGTACTAGTCACAACTCCTCAGATACTGAAGCAGTCTGTGTCTGCATGCAGCAAGACCTGGACAATATTCAAGCTTGGGTTGATAAGTGCAAATAACATTGGTGCCATACAAGTGCCAGGCAATGACCATCTCCAACTAGAGAGAATCTAACTATCTCCCCTTGATGTTTAACAGCATTACCATCACTGAATTCCCCCATTATCAACATCCTGGAGGTTGCCATTAACCAGAAACATAATTGGACCTGCCACATAAATATTGTGGTTACAAGAGCAGGTCAGAGTCTGGGAATTCTGCGATGAGTAACTCACCTCCTAAATCCCCAAAGTCTGTCCACCATCTACCAGGCATAAGTCAGGAATGTGATGGAATACTCTCCACTTGCCTGGATGGGTGCAGCTCCAACAACTCTCAAGAAACTCAACACCATCCAAGACAAAGCAGCCCACTTGATTGGCACCCCATCCACTGCCTTAAACATTCAATCCCTCCACCACTGGCGTACAGTGGCAGCAGTGTGTACCATCTGCAAGATGCACTGCAGCAACTCGCCAAGCCTCCTTTGACAGCACCTTCCCAACTCATGACCTTTACCACCTAGAAGGACAAGGGCAGCAGATGCATGGGAACATCATTCCCTGCAAGTTCCCCTCCAAATCACACACCATCCTGACTTGGAACTATATCGCCATTCCTTCACTGTCGCTGGGTCAAAATCCTGGAACTACTTCCTAACAGCACTGTGGGTCTCCCTACCCCACATGGACTGCAACGGTTCAAGAAGGCAGCTCACCACCACCTTCTCAAGGGCAATTAGGGATGGGCAATAAATGTTGGCCTTGCCAGCCATGACCTCATCACATGAATGAATAAAAAAAACTGATTGCAACTACAAAATCCAGATCAATGCTCCCAGCGACAGTACTGAGAGAATGCTGCCCTGTTGGAGGTACCGCCTTTCGATGAGATGTTAAAATAAAGCCCCATCTGCCCTCTCAGGTGGACAAAAAAGATCCTCTGGCCACTATTTTGAAGATGAACGGGGGAGTTCTCCCCGGTTTTCTTGCCAATATCTATCGCTCAACCAACACTTAAAACAGATTATCTGGTCATTATCACATTGCTGTTTGTGGGAGCTTGCTGTGCTCAAATTGGCTGCCACATTTTCTACATTACAACAGTGACTACACTTCAAAAAGTACTTCACTGGTTGTAACGTTGAGATGTTCTGAGCTCAAGAAAGGGGCTATAGAAATGCAAATCTTTCTTACAATAAAATAGATTTATCACCATTGATGAGGCCTTAACATTTATCCAAAGTAAAATTCACTCAGTCATGTAATCTAGTTGCAATTTATACTATTTTAAAAATAGTTTCGGGTGAATGAATAAGTGTGGAATATTTTGTCTCCTTTTGCTTTTAAAGATCTGATGATATTAATCCAACTGATCCGAAGTTCAGTCACTCAAACTGCAATACACATGGCCTTCCATATAAAGTCTTCTAAGCATTTTTAACCTTTCTACCAGACAGTAAATTCATTGCCTTAAGGTTGCATTTCAGTTCCTATTAACATGACCAGTTGTCATGGTAACATATCTTCCCTTGCACGGCGCAGAATGAGCTCTCGACTCCAGAGTCGATTTCAGGGAGGATGATCATACTGAAAATTTCCATCAGCATGAAAGGCTGTTTTATCATGAAACAAATTAAACCAGTACGATAGTTGAAATTCCGAGAAGGAAGCATTTGGAAAAAAGGACAAAGTCAATCCAGTCAAAATCTTTGTCAGCAGTACAACTCCAATCAGCTATCACATCTAAGCTGACCCTCCTGGGCAGTACTGAGGGAGTGCTGCACTGTTGGAGGGGCAGTACTGAGGGGGGGCTGCACTGTCGGAGGGTCAGTACTGATGGAGTGCTGCACTGTCAGAGGTTCCCTCTTTGGGTTGAGACGTTAAATTGAAGTTCCATTTGCCCTCTCATGGCACGATTGGAAGAGGGAATATAGTGGAATTCTCCCCTATATTTATCACTAAAGCAGATTATCTGGTCATTATCTTATTGCTGTTTGCGGCAGCTTGCTGTGTGCAAATCAGCCGTTTGCCTGACGCTAAGAGCAGAGCAGCACATCTCAGACAGAAACGTTTAGTTTTCCTGTTTAACTGTGCATCTGCCCCTTGTGTGACGTTGCTGTTGGACTTGTGCATGAATAATGACAAGCACCATTAGCCTGACCATTATTTTAACAGCAAAATCTGGGCCCAATGTACTCAGAAATTGCCCCCTTCAAAGCCATGTGTCTATGTCAACATTCTAATTTACTTCATTTAAACAGGATACCATGATATCATTAATGCCTTGTTCATTTAACGGATCATAAAATATCATCATTGCCTTGTTGATATAAACAGGATCCTGCAGTAACTTACAATCATTCTCAAATTCCCAGTGGGAAAAGATCAGCCGTTCCATTGAGCCAACCCCAACATTCATGATGGCTGGAGAATCACAACTAGACACTTCCACCCACCCTCCCATTCCCCACCCCCGCATCCCCCACCCCCGCATCCCCCACCACCTCCCCCTGCCACCCCCTCATCCCCCACCACATCCCCCGCCACCCTCCCATCCCCCGCCACCTCCCCCTGCCACCCCCTCATCCCCCACCACCTCCCCCTGCCACCCTCCCGTCCCCCGCCACCTCCCCCTGCCACCCCCTCATCCCCCACCACCTCCCCCTGCCACCCCCTCATCCCCCACCACATCCCCCTGCCACCCTCCCATCCCCCGCCACCTCCCCCTGCCACCCCCTCATCCCCCACCACATCCCCCTGCTACCCTCCCATCCCCCACCACCTCCCCCTGCCGCCCCCACAACCCCCACCTCATCCCCCACCCCCGCTTTCCCACCCTCCACAGGCAGAGGAAATGTAAAAAAACAGAAAAACCCAGGGCCAATAAGAAGGGCCCTCCCAAATTCACAGTCAGATTTTACAAATTTCACGGTCACGGCACTTTAAGATTTGTGATTTTGATGATTTCACATATTTAAATTATAAATTTCACGGTGTCACAACAAACCATGAAAATGATCCAGTTAAAACAAAAAAAAGACAAGGACGGTTTTTGAATTCAAATGGCATTTATTGAACACTCAAAAACTATTGTAAAGAACTGACTATAACAGAGGAAAAACTTTTTCACAACGTGGTGGAGGCAGGTTAAATTGAAGCATTCAGAAGGGAATTAGACAGTTATATGAAAAGGAAGAATGTGCAGGGTGATGGGGAGAAGGCAGGGGAATGGAACAGAGGGAATTGCTCTTTCAGAGAGCCGGTACGGACATGATGGGCCGAATGGTCTCCTTCTGCACTGTAACGATTCTGTGATTCTGTCATAAAACAGGTCACATTCTTTGCTCACTGAAATCAGTGGTTGAATGTGAGCATTGAGCAACCTGCAAGTGTCTCTTTCTTCACACCTGTCCGTGTTTAGACACAGCTCTCTCCATGTCCACAGAGTTTGTTGGAATTGTCAGACAGCACCATGCTAGTCTTGCAAGATTGGGCATTCTGCATTCCACAGAGTTCCAAAACTGCAGCACAGGCAAAGAACAATCTGCATCTTTTGCAATGCTTTTATAAGCAGGAATCTCCAGCCTACAGTTCTCGTCAAAGCCAGGAATTGCACCAAATGAGTTTAAATCCATCATTAACAGGTGCATTTGTACAGGGTCAAAGATAGGACAGCTTTCAGGAATGCCGCAGAAGGTTGTTGAAACCTCTGAGATGCTTTTCTTCACCACTTGACTCTTCCCTGTAGCAGTAATATTGTTTGAGTTTCTTTGCCATGCAAGTAAATACCTGTTGAGCACAGGCATTTAATTCAGCATCATCAGAGTTCATTTGACTGTGCTTCAGCCCAGAACAATATGACCATTACTTTATTGTAAACTTTGTGGATTGTGATATGTCAAGATTCAAACCAAGTGATTAAATCCATCAGTTGTGTAGCATTCTTGGCAACAAACAGAACCTCCTCATTAAGCTGAACATTGTTTAGAAGGGTTACAATGTCTGTTAAAACCTGTGCTTTTGGTGTCAGTGTGAGCTCTTCTGAGATGAAGTCTGAGTAGTATTTCAGGTGAGTTGCATGATACTGTACTGCCCGAAACCAAGAATTTCAACGTGTAATTACCAGCTCTGGAGGAAGGATAATGTTTTGTTCCCCAATTTCAGCCACATTTGCGATGTGATCCTGTATCGAAGCTTGCAGCTAGGGCTGTGTTTGAAGATCTTTTTAATATATCTGACCAGTTGGTCAACTTTACCAAACTCACTTTTCCACAGCTCACTGATGAGAAATTATATGTGCATTGCATATAATATGGACAGTATTAGGCATTACACCTTGGAGCACAGATTTGAAAGATTTTATCATGTAAGTTGCATTGTCACTAATGAAAGCAGACACTCTGTTGAAATCTGCACCATATTTCGCAATAGTTTTGATTATCAATTGGGAAACTGTGGTGTAATTAACAGCTTTTAAGTGGATGCAGTCTGCGATTGCTGTTGGTAGCCTTCCTGACTGTACATCTTCAGTCTTCTTCTCCTTTGGGCCTCCTTATCTCGAGAGACAATGGATACGCGCCTGGAGGTGGTCAGTGGTTTGTGAAGCAGCGCCTGGAGTGGCTATAAAGGCCAATTCTGGAGTGACAGGCTCTTCCACAGGTGCTGCAGAGAAATTTGTTTGTCGGGGCTGTTGCACAGTTGGCTCTCCCCTTGCGCCTCTGTCTTTTTTCCTGCCAACTACTAAGTCTCTTCGACTCGCCACAATTTAGCCCTGTCTTTATGGCTGCCCGCCAGCTCTGGCGAACGCTGGCAACTGACTCCCACGACTTGTGATCAATGTCACACGATTTCATGTCGCGTTTGCAGACGTCTTTATAGCGGACACATGGACGGCCGGTGGGTCTGATACCAGTGGCGAGCTCGCTGTACAATGTGTCTTTGGGGATCCTGGCATCTTCCATGCGGCTCACATGGCCAAGCAATCTCAAGCACCGCTGACTCAGTAGTGTGTATAAGCTGGGGGTGTTGGCCGCTTCAAGGACTTCTGTGTTGGAGATATAGTCCTGCCACCTGATGCCAAGTATTCTCCGGAGGCAGCGAAGATGGAATGAATTGAGACGTCGCTCTTGGCTGGCATACGTTGTCCAGGCCTCGCTGCCATGGAGCAAAGACATAAAATCAAACAAAACATGCAGCACATAGTTGTCTTGCTCATCGGTGGACCCATCACAAATAATCGCAAAAGACTCACATGCGTTAATCTAAGACTTCATCTCCTCACAATGTCTTGGGTAGGTCGTCCTGTTGTAGTTTATTTGCACTTGGCAAGCAACCATTATTGTGCACATTATGTTGAATTAATACCCTCTGGGTATTCACCCTTTGGGTGATCAAGTTTTCCCAATGGAATGTTGGTGCTTGCAAAAGCATCCACAAGTTCCACTGTAACCAGCTGATGGTTTACTGAGCTCTCTGTCAACTTCTTGAAAAGAGATAAAATGGTTGTTTGTTTTTTTGTTTGTTGGTTTCCAGCAGTGCAGTGTCGGATGCTGTCTTTCTGCTGCGATGGTTTTCAGACTCTAAGTGGAGCTGAACCATTGCCTGCTGTGTGTGATCCAGTGAAACATTGCAGCTTGTACAAAACAGTATTCCACCATCGACATGCAGAATTTAGCTTCCAAATTCTTTCACTCGATGTAATGGTTGTGGCTGTTTTTGATTTGCTCATTCTGGCATTCTCACTTGTCTGCTAATATTTGAGACTGCTTCTCTCAAAACTGCACCGGAAGCCCTCCCTCATCTACCAATCGGCGAGTTAGGCCTTGTGTCAATCAATAAAATGTACAAAGTTTGCAACATGCCCAGAAATCAGCGAGGTGAAATAAAAACAAGAAATGCTGGAAATACTCAGCAGGTCTGGCAGCATCTGTGGAGAGAGAAGCAGAGTTAACGTTTCGGGTCAGTGACCATTCTTCAGAACTTACAAATATTTGAAATGTAAAAGGTTTTAAGCAAGTAAAGCGGGGGTGGGGCAAGAGATAACAAAGGAGAAGGTGTAAATGGGACAAGGTCACAGAATAGCTGACAGAAGGTCGTGGAGCAAAGGCAAACAATATGTTAATGGTGTGTTGAAAGACAAAGCATTAGTACAGATAGGGTGTTAATGGACTGAAAATTGAACAGCCGCAAGTACAGACATGAAAAAAAAACAGTGCGGAAGCAAACTGAACAAACTAAGATGAAATAAAATAAAATAAACACAAAACAAATTCTTTTTAAGAGAAAAAAAAGGAAAAAGAAAAAAATAACTGAAAATAAAAGTAAAAAGGAGCCCGTCATGCTCTGAAATTATTGAACTCAATGTTCAGTCCGGCAGGCTGTAGTGTGCCTAATCAGCGAGGTGAGCCTTGTGTCAATGAATAAAATGTACGAAGTTCACAAAATGGTCAATTTCACGGAGGACCCAAGATTGCATGGTCCGTGACACGTTTTTTACAGCTGTGAATTTGGTACCAATAAGGAAAACAATACCCTGAAAAATTCCTCTCCGAACCCCACAGGCAATGGAAACCAGCCCAGGCAATCACACAGACTGTGCGTTCTCCATTAAGACACTAACCTTCTATATGACGTGATCTCTGCCCCAGTCAGGAACCGGTCCAGCTCCCTCTAGATGGGATAGAGAGAGTCAGCTCCCACCGCACCAAACAACACATTCCAGAGACTCACTCCTCTCTGGGAAAAGAGGAACTGCCCAACAATCCAGTCTCTTCCTACTCTCACACAGTTTAACATCATGTCCATGGTCCTTCCCAAGATGGAATAATCCATCGATAGGAATAGTCCAGCTCTCATTATTTAACAGACCATGCCTCTAAGTCTAAGCTGCCCTAAAGTAAAGAGACCAACTATTTCATTATACTTCATTGATTTATCCTGTGATATCATAGAGTCATAGTCATAGAGAGATACAGCACTGAAACAGGCCCTTCGGCCCACTGAGTCTGTGCCGACCAACAACCACCCATTTATACTAATCCTACATTTTTCCCACATTTCCTACCACATCCCCACCTTCCCTCATTTCTTCTACCACCTACCTATACTAGGGGCAATTTACAATGGCCAATTTACCTATCAACCCACAAGTCTTTGGCGTGGAAGGAAACCGGAGCACCTGGTGAAAACCAACGCGGTCACAGGGAGAACTTGCAAACTCCACAGAGGCAGCTGGAGCTCCATCATTGGAGCTCCATTCATTTACAACAATAATCTGCATTCATATAGTGCCTTTAATGTGGAAAAACATCCCAATATGTTTCATGCATTGAAAGGGGATTCTGGTTTATCAGAATGCTGCAATATTGCACTTTATTTGTTTAAACAGGATCATGCAATATCATCAGGCTCATGCTGACCTGAATGGGTGTATTCTCATATTGTAGATCTCCAGGTTATTGTGGGCCATTTGGTTGTGAAGGGATTGTTTGATGTTTCACTTGGAGTTTTCACGATTTCTTATGTAACCCCTGGGTTTTATCTTCTACATTGGAAAGTGAAGTTGATGTAGAAGTTCAGTTGTGACCTTACTGAATGCTGAAGCAGGCTCGAGGGGCAGAATGGCCTACTGCTGCTCCTATTTCTTATTTTCTTGACAGCAATGGAGTCCATGGTGTAAAAAATGTTCAATTTAAAAATCAGAAAGTACACAAATGAAAAGTTATACGTTGAAGCTGTCAGGTAGGCTCAAGTTGTCACGTACATTCTGGCCGTGGATGTTGGCTCCACGTCCATCAGGTGCCACGTGTATAACCCCGCAGCCAAGATCAAAGGTTTCAGCAGTAGGCCGATAAAGTTGTTGTATCCCAATGTTACATCTCATTACTCATTCTGTTTGTGAATCTAGTTATGATCATTTGTACTAGATTGATGTAAGTACCATCTTCATTTTAGCATCTTCCAACTGTACTCAGTACAATCACAATGCTTTCCAGCTTGATTAGGAACAATAAGCCAGTGCAGACATTAAAATTCAGTGTATTTAAATGGAATGGCGGTGTTAATTGCTGATATATAATCACCTCTTGCTTAGGTGAGCAGAGGGCCAGGAAAGTAAAGGAGCGGGAGAGAGATCCATCAAAAAAAAAGATGAAAATATATATTTAGAAGTTAAAGGGTTTCTGTCTCTAAGCCTAGTAATTTTTTTCCTAGCTTGAAGGAGTGACTAATCAGAAAAGATTTTCTCCCACTCCATCTCTGCCTTAATATGGGATGAAGGGAGAAATATCAGATTTTGAAAGAATTGGCACACGTACATTGGAACTACACAGAACTGGAATAGACAGTTATTGGGCCTGATTTTCCTTCCCCATCACCTGGGTGTGGCCCACACAAAGTACACTCTCCCTAACCTGACCACATCCTGTCCCCCAATCTGATTTGTTCAGCTCATTTCAATTGGCCAGATTTATAATCCCAGCTACAAATGTTTCCTTGTCAATGGGAGCAGAAATCCCATCACAGCTGCAGACCTTTCCAACATTACAACAGTGACTACGCTTCAAAAGTACTTCATTGAAGGAAATGCACTTTGGGATGTCCTGTGGATAGGTAAGACACTTTAAAAAACAAAGATTTGTACCTTTCATGGCATCCAAAGTGCTTTACAGCCATTGAAGTGCTGCAAACTTTGACAAACAGCAATGTGTTAACAATCAGATAATCTGTTTTTAATGATGTTGGTTGAGGGATAAACATTAGCCCAAGACAGTCGGGAGAACTCCCCTGCTCCTTTTTAAAATAGTACCATGGGATTTTTTATATTCTTCTGAGCAAACGGGGCCTAGATTTAACACCTCATCCAATGACAGCACCTCTGACAGCACTGGGAGTGTCAGTCAGATATTTGTGCTCAAGTGTCTGGGGTGGGACTTGAACCCACTGCAATACGGGTGCGAGTGCTCCCCACTGAGACAAAATGAACACAGCATAAACACAAGTTTTTCTTTCCTTCCTTCGTAGAGGCCTCATTGTTATGGTCATCGATTAGCAGCCAGACGTTGTGAGTTCAAGTTCCAAATTATGAAATTGAATTCAATCAATCTGGTACTTTGTGGGCTGTCACCAGGAAAATGATCATGAAAGAAAATTGCAGGATTATTGTAAAAGCTCAGCTGGTTCACTCATGTCCCTCATGGATCAGCCATCCTGTGTGTCACTCATTTCAGCTGTGGCTCAGTGGCTAACACTCTCTCCTCTGAGTTAGAACGTTGTGGGTTTGTGTTCCTCTGGATTTGAGTACAAATTCCAAGCATTTAAAAAAAAAAATGTATTCAATCCCATAGAAAAACATTTCAGGTCGATGACACTTCATCAGACCTGGGAGTGCTTAGAGATGTCATCCATTAGGCCAGGCCATTCGGCCCAACTGATCTATGCTGGTGTTTATGCTCCACATGAGTCTCCTCCCACTCTACTTCATCTCACCCTATCAACATATTCTACTATTCCTTTCTCCCTCATATGTTTATCCAGCTTCTCCTTAAATGCATTTATACTATTCACCTCAACCACTTCCTGTGGGATCATGTTCCACATTCTCACCACTCTCTGGGTAAAGACGTTTCTCCTGAATTCCTTATTGGATTTATTAGTGACTGTCTTATATGTATGATCCTCTAGTTCTGGTCTCCCTCACAAGTGGGAGCGGCTTCTCTACATCTACCCCATCAAAATTTGTCATCAGACCTCTATCAGGTCTTCCTTTTCTAAAGAAAGGAGCCTCAGCCTGTTCAGTCCTTCCTAATAGTTATAACCTCTCAATTCTGGTATCATGCTTGTAAATCTTTTTTGCACCTTCTCCATGCCTCTATATACTTTTTGTAATATGGAGACCTGAACAATCTGTGCATGGTCAATTTTAACGAGCAACTCGGGTGATAATAACTGCCCATTCACCCAGCTTCTGTCTATCAGCTAGGGTTAAAATTGCCCCCGCTGCCTCCCAGTATTTAAATGCCACTGACATACATTGCAGGTTTTGCTCGGACCATTTACAGCACAAAATGATTTATTTTATATCTTTGCAAACCATATTCTGGGCATGAGATAAAAATCAATTTGCCTTTTTAATGTCAAATGTGAGCAATTAGAACAGAAGTCTTCTTGTGGTGAAGATTTCCATTTTGCTAATGACTGTATTTATAGAGAAGTCACCGAGCATTCTCTGTTCATTGTCTTCAGCAATTTGACCTAAAGCTTGCTTGTTTACATCAGTGCTTACAAGTAATGGGGCCCATTGTCTTAGTGAGACTATAACTGTGGTCTGGTTTTAACTGCAGACTGGCTTCAATGGGATAGAAGTCCATTCAGTGGTCAGAAATGTAAATGAACTTTATTCAGATGAGACACTGATTTACTTGTTCCAGTCCACAATGTGTGTTTGGATTCTGCAGAAACCATTCATTTGACAGAAACATCTTGTATTGATACAGCATCTTTAGCCGAGCAAAAGGACCCAAGGCACTTCACAGGAGCCTTTTCAGAAACAGTTTGGCACCGATCTACATAAGGAGATATTATGACAGGTGATCAAAAGTTTGGTTAAAGAGGGAGGTTTTACAGTGGGTCTTAAAAGAGGCTGGAGAGGGGATGGAATTCCAAAGCTTAGGGCCCAGACAGCTGAAAGCATGTCTGCCAATGGTGAATTGATTAAAATTGGGGATGTGCAAGAGGCCAGAATTGGAGAAGCACAGAGATCTTGGCAGGTTTAGGGCTGGAGGAGATTACAGAGATAAGGAGGGGCGAGGCCATAGAGAGATTTGCAAACAACATAGGAACAGCAGTAGACCATTCAATTGCCCTCCAGCCTCAACAGCTTTTTTTGGGGGGGGAAGAGTGTTCCAGATTTCCACTATTCTTTGTATGAAGACATCACCTGACATCACCCCTGAACAGCCTGGCTCTAAGTTTAAGGTTATGCTCCCTTGTTCTGGACTGCCCTCACCAGAGGAAATAGTTTCTCTCTGTCTATGCTATCAAACTGTTTAACCACATAATGTTGATCATTTTAAATTCGAGGCATTGCCAGACCAGGAGCCGAGGTAAGTTCAGTATTTAAAAGGCGCCTTAGTGCAGAATAGCAGGGAATCTGGACCTGTCTATCAATCAGTGAGATGTTTACATTATTAGAGCATAGAGCAAGCACTCAACAAAACTGTTCCAGTATAACCTGTAGAATTGAGTGGGATTAGGTCACACTTTTCCAGTGCCAATAAAAAACAGACATTGCCAACATAAAACCTGAGATATGTCCAAATCCCAAAAACAATATGAAAAGTCAGTACATGACTTGTAGGCAACACACACCCAAAGTTGGCAATTGTTCGGCTTCTATTTGACACTAAGCTGAGTTTCCAACCCAGGATTCTCTCCATCACCAAGACCAACTATTTCTGCCTCTGTAATATCGCCCTTCTCTGCCCCTACCTCAGCCCATCTGTTGCTGAAATCCCCATCCACTGCTAGGCTTGACGATTCCACGACTTTACTGGGCGGTCTCCCACATTCCACCCTCCGTGAACGTCAGTTCATCCAAAACTCTGCTGTCTGTACCCTAACTATGTGCGGCACAGTGGCGCAGTGGTTAGCACTGCAGCCTCAGCTCCAGTGACCTGGGTTCAATTCTGGGTATTGCCTGTGCAGAGTTTGCAAGTTCTCCCTGTGACCGTGTGGGTTTTCGCCGGGTGCTCTGGTTTCCTCCCACAGTCAAAGACTTGCAGGTTAATAGGTAAATTGGCCATTGTAAATTGCCCCTAGTATAGGTAGGTGGTAGGAGAATGGTGGGGATGTGGTAGGTAATATGGGATTAATGTAGGATTAGTATAAATGGGTGGTTGTTGGTCAGCACAGACTCAGTGGGCCGAAGGGCCTGTTTCAGTGCTGTATCTCTAAAAAAAAAAAAAATTCACACCAAGTCCTGTCAACCAATCACCCGATGTGTTCGCTGACCTACATTAGCACCTTGTCTGGCTACCCCAGGTAAGGGGTTGAGAATTGACTCCCTATATCTTCAACAGTAGTCAGAAAACCCTTGGGCAATAGGTGGGTCTGTAGCATTGAATATGTTCACGATCCCCATCTCCCAATACAAGGCCTTGCTGGGGTAAAGGCTGTGTTGGGGGTGAGACCAGTATGGCAGCGATCCACCTCAGCAGATTGGGGAGGGGCATGGGCGGGGGTAGGGTGGGCATGGCCGTCTTCTCAGGTGATGCTCACTCTACATTAGCCTGAGCAAGAGGGACAGGGAAGCAGTGTAAGTGACTTTGAAGGATTTTGGATTGTTAAGGAAACTAAAAGATCGGCTAGAAACCCTGAATTAATTACCTGCTAAAGGAGCTGAGTTTGGTCAAAATAATTAATTCAACAAAGGAATTGTTAAATGACTGTTTAAATTGGAAATGTTTTTTGCAGACCATCTGGAAGACTATGGATAAAGTGGCCTTGAGAGACTGTGACAAACGGCTGTAAACACCAGGTGTTGTTTCTACATCATCAATCTGTGTAACCATGGAAAAATGAGAGAGCAGTTACTAAAAAGCCAGTGAGAATGGTCTAAGAGCAAGATAGAAAGAGACCACAAAGATGAGCCAGAAGACCTTCACACTGGGTGGCAATGGAGAATGAATCTCTCAGTCTCCCAAAACAGATGAATTGGACATTCTGACTCTTGAATGACATCAAATTTACAACACAGAAATGGGTCATTGAGCCCGACTGGTCTATGCTCCGCACAGGTCTCCTCCCATTCTTCTTTATCTCACCTGAGGCAGAATGGAATGTTGTAGGAGAGGAAAACCAGGTTAGGAACGGAGAGGAAGACAGGTGAGAGGAGAGGTAGAACGAGGTGTTTGAGGACAGGTAGAATGGAACCACTTCTAAAACACTGGTTGGGTGCCAGCTGGAGTATTGTGTCCAATTCTGGGCTCCACATTTTAGGAAGGATGTCAGGACCTTTCATAGGGTGCAGAGACGATTTACTAGAATGGTACCAGATGAGATACTACAATTATGTGGAGAGACTGGAGAAGCTGGGATTGTTCTCCTTCCAGTACAGGATGTTAAGGGGAGATTTAATAGAGGCTTTCAAAATCATGAAACGTTTTAATCGAGTAAATAAGGAGAAACTCTTTCCACTGGCAGTAGGATCGGTAACCAGAGGACACAGATTTAAGGAGATTGGAAAAAGAACAAGAGGGGGAGATGAGAAGAATTTTTTTAGGTAGGGAGTTGTTGTGATCTGGAATGTGCTGCGTGAAAGTTGGTGGAAGCAGATTCAATAGTAACTTTCAAAAGGGAATTGGATGAATACTTGAAAAGGAAAAAGTTGTAGGGCTGTGGGGAAAGAGCAGGGGGAGTGGAATTAATTGGATAGCTCTTTCAAAGAGCTTTCACAGGTACAATGGGCTGAATGGCCTCCTTCTGTGCTGTATGATTCTGTGATTCTATGTGAGGAGACTGGGACATATGAGGATTCAAGTTAAGTTGTATGGATCCAACTGCAAAACTTGTATTTTAATGTTAATAAAACTAATTAGAAAAGATTAAAACTTTGGTTTGATCCTTACCTCTGGATTCCCTAAAGAGAGAGTTAAAAGCCCAACACTGTCACTTAACAAATGTCAATTAGATTCTATATTCCACATAGACAACAAACATACTAAACAAAAAGCAACAGTAACTTAAGATGACTTGCAGGTAGCATTAAAAAAATGTACGACAATGCATATTGATTCTGTAATAACACCAGTGATGATATCATAAATAAAAACAATAAGTAAGAAAAAATATCTGCTGTTGACCAAACACTGAGATCACACTCGCACTGCACAGCATTAATCGTAAATCCATCTGAAAGTTAGGTTAATGATTAGATGGCAAAGAGCTGATCTTACAAAGTCACACTCCAGGGACAGAGCCTTACTGACAGGAGCACACAGTGTACACTTTGGATTCCCAATCAAAGTGTAAACTGTTTAGTCAGTCTTAGCTTCACACATGTCTATCAGTTTACATTTCATAGCATTATAGACCATTACAACACAGAAGGAGGCCACTCAGCCCATCCAATCCATGTCAGTTCCTTCGAAGAGTAAGCTAGTTAGTCCCAGTTCCCCACTCTTTCCCATATCACTGCAACTTTTTCTCCTTCAAGTTTTTATCTAATTCCCTTTTGAAAGCTACTGCTGAATCTGTATCCAGCACACTGTCAGGCAGTGAATTCCTAATCCTAACCACTTGTTGCAGAAAAAGGTTTTTCCTCATATTGCCTTTGGTTCTTTTGACAATCACCTTAAGTGTCACCTTGAGTTATCGATGCTTCTCCCATCAAAAACACTTTCTCTTTATTTACTCTGTGTAAACTCTTCATGATTTTAAACCTCTCTATCAAAGCTCCTCTTAGCGTCTCTGCTCCAAGGAAAACAATCCCAGCTTCTCCAGTCTCTCCATGTAACTGGAATCCCTCATTCCTGGAATCATTCTTGTAAATCTCCTCTGCACCCTCTCCAAAACCTTCACATCCTTCCTAAAGTGTGATACCCAGGATTGGACACAATGCTCCAGCTAAGGTTGACCACTGTTTTATAAAGATTTAGCATAACTTCTTGGCTTTTGTACTCTATGCCTCTATTTATAAAGTCCATGATCCCAACTGCTTTGTTAACCTGTCCTGCTACCGTCAAAGATTTGTGCACAGACAACTCCAGGTCTTTAAACATCACACCCTTTAAACATTAATGAATAAACTCACTGATCCCAGGCTCTCAGTCAGAAAATATACTTGAACATGGGTTAGTTGGGAGAAAAAGAAAGAAGAAAGACCCTGCATTTATCTAGTGCCTTCTATAACCACCAGATGTCTTAAAGCACTTTACGGTCAATGAATTGTGGTCACTGTTGTAGGAAATGCAACAGCCAGCCTGAGCACAAGGTCCCACAAACAGCAAGGTGATACTGATCAGATAATTTGCTTTTGTAACATTTATTGAAGGATAAACATTGGCCAGGACACCAGGGAGAACTCCCCTCCAACAATGCAGCACTCCCTCAGTACTGCCCTGGAATGTCAGGCTTGATTGTTGAACCCACAACCTTCCAACTCTAAGAAATGAGTGCGATCCATTGAGCCACAGCTGATATGAGAAACATTCCCTCTAAGGTAACTGTGGGCCACAGATACCCAGCAACACGGAAGGTACCAGGCAGGCCGCTCACAAGTTGTCTCATTTATATAACACACGTGTGCGGCCACACAAAAAAAGTAAAGGTACAGCTCAATGAAATGAACAAAAAAACAGAGGGAACATTGGTCGATGGCATTAATTCCAAAAGTCATACTGCTATCACGATGGGCTGAAAGGCCTGTTTCTGTGCTGTATGACTCTAACTCCCTGCTGGATAAGCAGGATAGCTGAATTCATCTTTGCTGATATTCAGGAGGGGTCAGATTTGCTTATCATGTTTTGAATTCTGTGATTAGTAATACAGACTGCACCCTTAACTGGACCACATACATCCTGCAACATAAAATGCATCACATGTCCAATTCTGAGCACCATACTTTAGGAAGGATGTGAAGGAGAGGGTGCAGAAAAGATATACGAAAACGGTTCCAGGCACAAGGGACTTCAGTTATGAAGATAGATTGGAGAAGCTCTGTGACTGTTCTTCTTGGACAAGAGAATATTGAGAGGAGATTTGATAGCCGTGTCCAAAATCATGAGGGATCTGGACAGAGCAGATAGAGAGAAACTGTTGCCATTGGTGGAAAGGTCGAGAACCAGAGGACACAGATTTCAGGTGATTGACAAAAGAACCAGAGGCGACATGAGGAAAATCTTCTTTTGCAGTGAGTGTTTAGGATCTGGAATACACTGTCTGAGAGTGTGGTGGAGGCAGGTTCAGTTAGTGTTTAGGATCCGGAATATACTGTCTGAGAGTGTGGTGGAGGCAGATTCAGTGAGTGTTTAGGATCTGGAATGCACAGTCTGAGAGTGTGGTGGAGGCAGGTTCAGTGAGTGTTTAGGATCTGGAATGCACTGCCTGAGAGTGTGGTGGAGGCAGGTTCAGTGAGTGTTTAGGATCTGGAATGCACTGTCTGAGAGTGTGGTGGAGGCAGGTTCAGTGAGTGTTTAGGATCTGGAATGCACTGTCTGAGAGTGTGGTGGAGGCAGGTTCAGTGAGTGTTTAGGATCTGGAATGCACTGTCTGAGAGTGTGGTGGAGGCAGGTTCAGTGAGTGTTTAGGATCTGGAATGCACTGTCTGAGAGTGTGGTGAAGGCAGGTTCAGTGAGTGTTTAGGATCTGGAACGCACTGTCTGAGAGTGTGGTGGAGGCAGGTTCAGTGAGTGTTTAGGATCTGGAATGCACTGTCTGAGAGTGTGGTGGAGGCAGGTTCAGTGAGTGTTTAGGATCTGGAATGCACTGTCTGAGAGTGTGGTGGAGGCAGATTCAGTGAGTGTTTAGGATCCGGAATGCACTGTCTGAGAGTGTGGTGGAGGCAGGTTAAGTGAGTGTTTAGGATCTGGAATGCACTGTCTGAGAGTGTGGTGGAGGCAGGTTCAGTGAGTGTTTAGGATCTGGAATGCACTGTCTGAGAGTGTGGTGGAGGCAGGTTCAGTGAGTGTTTAGGATCTGGAATGCACTGTCTGAGAGTGAGGTGGAGGCAGGTTCAGTGAGTGTTTAGGATCTGGAATGCACTGTCTGAGAGTGTGGTGGAGGCAGGTTCAGTGAGTGTTTAGGATCTGGAATGCACTGTCTGAGAGTGAGGTGGAGGCAGGTTCAGTGAGTGTTTAGGATCTGGAATGCACTGTCTGAGAGTGAGGTGGAGGCAGGTTCAGTGAGTGTTTAGGATCTGGAATGCACTGTCTGAGAGTGTGGTGGAGGCAGGCAGGTTCAATCATGTCTTTCAAAAACGAATTGGATAATTATCTGAAAAGATTTACAGGGCTATGGGGAAAAGGCGAGGGAGTGGGACTAGCTGAGTTGCTCTCACAGAGTGCTAACATGGACATGATGGGCCAAATGGCCTTCTTCAGTGCTATAACCATTCTAACATTCTATGATTTTAAGTCAAATACTAGATAGCATCATTTTGTTAGTTAGTCATACTGGTTCAAATTTACATTTAATAATTACAATTAACTCATTAACAAGCCACATGGTTGAGGCAAATAGCATAGATAGATGCATTTATGGAGAAGCTAGATAAACACATGGGTGAAAGCAGTGGAAGGATATGCCCAGCTCTTCTTCCCACACATCTTACCATACAAGCACAGGAGATGTAACACCTGCCTTATCTCCTCCCTTCCCATCATCCAGGGCCCCAAACGCTCCTTCCAGGTGAAACAGTGATTGACTTGTACTTCCTTCGGTTTTGTATACTGTATTCACTGCTCAGTGTGATATCCTCTACATTGAGACTAAACACAAATTGGGTGACCGCTTTGCTGAACACCGCTGTTCAGTTGCAAGCATGACTCTGAACTTCTAGTGCCCTGTCATTTTAATTCACCTCCCCACTCCCACTCTGACATCTCTGTTCTTGCCCTCCTACACTGTTCCAATAAAGCTCAATGGTAGCTTGAGGAACAGCACCTCATCTTTCATTTGGGCACTTTACAGCCTTCCAAACTCAACATTGAGTTTAACAATTTCAGGTCCTAACCCCTGCCCCTATTTTTTTCAGACAGTTGTGATGATTCTGTTTTTCCCATTTACACCTCCTCTAGACCCATCTTTTGTTTCTTTACTTGTCCCATTGCCACTCCCTTTTGCCCTGCACCATCATCCCTTCTGTCATTTACTCTCTCTTGCCTTCCACCCCATCAGAGACCTTCCTTTTTGTAATTCCCTCCCCTTGTCCCCTTTCCCTGTCTCTGAACTTGCTTAAAACCTGTTGCATTGCTAACGTTTTCCAGTCCTGGTGAAAAATCATCGACCTGAAACGTTATCTCGGTTTCTCTCTTCACAGACGCTCCCTGACCTGAGAATTTCCAGAATTTTCTATGTTTATTCCAAACATTCTGCTCATGGAATGTACATGTTCATGATTCATTGAACACTGACAGAATCACTTCAGGTTAACTAAGAAATGATTCTCTCCAGCAAATTGAAAGTGTAACTAAGACGTCATGAACTTGTGTCAAGCATACACAAGGAACCTTGGATGACGAGATGTGGAACAGCTAGTCAAGAGGAAGAAGGAAGCTTACTTAAGGTTGAGGAAGCAAGGATCAGACAGGGTTCTAGAGGGTTACAAGGTAGCCAGGAAGGAACTGAAGAATGGACTTAGGAGAGCTAGAATGGGACATGAAAAAGTCTTGGCGGGTAGGATTAAGGAAAATCCCAAGGCGTTCTACACTTATGTGAGGAACAAGAGGATGGCCAGAGTGAGGGTAGGGCCGATCAGGGATAGTGGAGGGAACTTGTGCCTGGAGTCGGAGGAGGTAGGGGAGGTCCTAAATGAATACTTTGCTTCAGTATTCACTAGTGAGAGGGACCTGGTCGTTTGTGAGGACAGCGTGAAACAGGCTGATATGCTCAACAGGTTGAGGTTAAGAGGGAGGATGTGCTGGAAATTTTGAATGATATGAGGACAGATAAGTCCCTGGGGCCAGACGGGATATACCCAAGGATATTACGGGAAGCGAGGGAAGAGATTGCTGCGCCTTTGGCAATGATCTTTGCGTCTTCACTGTCCACTGGAGTAGTACCAGAAGATTGGAGGGTGGCAAAAGTTATTCCCTTGTTCAAGAAAGGTAATAGGGATAACCCTGGGAATTATAGACCAGTCAGTCTTACGTCGGTAGTGGGCAAATTATTGGAGAGGATTCTGAGAGACAGGATTTATGATTGTTTGGAAAAGCATGGTTTGATCAGAGACAGTCAGCATGGCTTTGTGAGGGGCAGGTCATGCCTCACAAGCCTTATTGAATTCTTTGAAGATGTGACAAAACACATTGATGAAGGAAGAGCAGTGGATGTGGTGTATATGGATTTTAGCAAGGTGTTTGATAAGGTTCCCCATGGTAGGCTCATTCAGAAAGTAAGGAGGCATGGGATACAGGGAAAGTTGGCTGTCTGGATACAAAATTGGCTGGCCGATAGAAGACAGAGGGTGGTAGTAAATGGAAAGTATTCAGCCTGGAGCTCGGTGACCAGTGGTGTTCCGCAGGGATCTCTTCTGGGACCTTTGTTCTTTGTGATTTTTATAAATGACTTGGATGAGGAAGTGGAAGGCTGGGTTAGCAACTTTGCCGATGACACGAAGATTGCTGGAGTTGTGGATAGTGTGGAAGGCTGTTGTAGGTTGCAACGGGACATTGACAGGATGCAGAGCTGGGCTGAGAAGTGGCAGATGGAGTTCAACCTGGAAAAGTGTGAAGTGATTCATTTTGGAAGGTCGAATTTGAATGCGGAATACAGGCTGAAAGACAGGATTCTTGGTAGTGTGGAGGAACAGAGGGATCTTGGGGTCCATGTCCATAGATTGCTCAAAGTTGCAACCCAAGTTGATAGGGTTGTTAAGAAGGCGTATGGTGTGTTGGCTTTCATTAACAGGGGGATTGAGTTTATGAGCAACGAGGTTATGCTGCAGCTCTATAAAGCCTTGGTTCGACCACACTTGGAATATTGTGTTCAGTTTTGGTCGCCTCATTATAGGAAGGATGTGGAAGCTTTAGAGAGGGTGCAGAGGAGATTTACCAGGATGCTGCCTGGACTGGAGGGCATGTCTTACGAAGAAAGACTGAAGAAGCTGGGGCTTTTCTCATTGGAGCGAAGAAGGATGAGAGGTGACTTGATAGAGGGGTACAAGATGATGAGAGGCATAGGTAGAGTGGATAGCCAGAGACTTTTTCCCAGGGTGGAAAGGGCTATCACCAGGGGGCATAATTTTAAGGTGATTGGAGGAAGGTTTAGGGGAGATGTCAGAGGTAGGTTCTTTACACAGAGAGTGGTGGGTGCGTGGAATGCACTGCCAGCGGTGGTAGTAGAAGCAGATACATTAGGGAAATTTAAGCGACTCTTGGATAGGTACATGGATGATAGTAGAATGAAGGGTATGTAGTTAGTTTGATCTTAGAGTAGGTTAAAGGTTCGGCACAACATCATGGGCCGAAGGGCCTGTACTGTGCTGTACTGTTCTATGTTCTATGTTCATACTGGAGTTCAAAAGCACAGGTTGATGCTTTATTTACCTGACAGCTATTAATTCCCACTTCAGAGACCTTGGCAGCTACAATGAATTGAGGATTGCAGCAAATAAAGCGAAATAGACTCTAAAGAATAAAAAAAAAATCAGTAATGACGCAAGGTTTGAATTGGTTCCTTTACCCTCACAGATTTGCTGCAAAAACATGTTTTAAAATCAAATCGCTACTTGTACGGAATATTACAATATACTGTAGGTTAAGGGGCTGATCTGATTGAGGAGTTTAAGATGATTTAAAGATTTGATAGGGTGGATAGAGAGAAATTATTTTTGCTGATGGAGGGAGTCCAGAACAACGGGGCAAGACCTTAAAATTAGAGCCAGGCAGTTCAGGGGTGCTGTCACTTCTTCATACGAAGGGCAATGAAAATTTGAAACTTTCACCACCAGAAGCTGGGAGTCAATTGAAAATTTCAAAACTGAAAGCTATAGATTTTTGTTGGGTAAGGTTATCAAAGGCTGCACAACCAAGACGCATAGTTGGAGTTAAGATACATATCAGCAATGATTGTGTACCTCTCCAGGTATTTTCCAGCCCCCTCACCCACCACCCCCCCCTTCCAATTCATAGCCCATTTCAGACCTAACTCCTGCCTGTGCTATTCCCCACACCCCTCCGTATATCTGAGGCATTGTAGTCTGTAGATCTAAGGGTTAAAGGGGGAAAGAAAGATTTGCATTACCACAGCAACTTTTACACCACAGGGTGTCAGAAAGCTCTTTACAGCCAAAGAAGTACTTTTGATGTGAAACAGCAATGTAATAATGAGCAGTTAATCTGTTTTTAGTGATGTTGTTTGAAAGATAAATATTGCCCAGAACAGCAGGAATACATTGCACCTTATTCTTCTTCAGTATACTGCCATGGGATCTTTTACATCAGGGTTGTCCAACATAAGGTCCATGGGCCAGGATCCGGCCTGCCAATGGTTTCCTTCCGGCCCCGCCGGTATAAAATGTACCCGGGGCCGTTCCTCATCCTCTCCAGGACTCCGTGACTGGAGATGGGAAATTTCCCTTTGTCTTCTTCTTGCAGAGCGGCCTTTTTAAATACATCATGTTGTCAGTTTCACAACTGACAGCTGCTGAAGTAGGAACGCACTTCCCAACCTCGAACAGATTCGTGGTTTTCTGACTTTTTTAAAAAGCCCGCCAGAAAACCTTGAATCTGTCCAATGTTGGGAAGCGCGTTCCTGCTTCAGCAGCTGTCAGCTGTGAAACTGACAACGCAATGTTTTTGAACATTTTGAGCATTTAGGGTGGTGCAGTGGTTAGCACCGCAGCCTCACAGCTCCAGCGACCCGGTTCTGAGTACTGCCTGTGTGGAGTTTGCAAGTTCTCCCTGTGTCTGCGTGGGTTTCCTCCGGGTGCTCCGGTTTCCTCCCACATGCCAAAGAATTGCAGGTTGATAGGTTAATTGGCCATTATATAAATTGTCCCTAGTATAGGTAGGTGGTAGGGAAATATAGGGACAGGTGGGGATGTGGTAGGAATATGGAGTTAGTGTTGGATTAGTATAAATGGGTGGTTGATGGTCGGCACAGACTCGGTGGGCCGAAGGGCCTGTTTCAGTGCTGTATCTCTAAACTAAACTAAACTAAACAAACTGACCAACCACAAAGCTGCTTTGCTGAGCACTCCTGCTCAGTTCAACTGCCAGAGAGAGGGGGAGGGGGGAAACAAAGAGAGAGGGGAGAACAGAGAGAGAGAGAGGGGAGAACAGAGAGGGGGGAAAAGAGAGAGCGAGACGAAAACAGAGAGAGAAAGGGGGGATAGAGAGAGGGGAAAACAGAGAGGGGGAAACAAAGAGAGAGAGAGGGGGACAGAGAGAGGGGGAAAACAGAGAGAGAGGGACACAGAGAGGGGGAGAGAGAGGGACACAGAGAGAGGGGGGGACAGAGAGAGAGGGGGGTCAGAGAGAGAGGGGGGTCAGAAAGAGGGGAGAGAGAGGGGGGACAGAGAGAGAGAGGGGGACAGAGAGAGAGAGGGGGGACAGAGAGGGGGGACAGAGAGGGGGAACAGAGAGAGAGGGGAAAACTGAAAGAGAGGGACAGGGGGACAGAGAGAGGGGGACAGAGAGAGAAAGGGGGGACAGAGGGTGGGACAGATAGAGAGAGGGGGCACAGAGAGAGAAAGGGTGGTCGGTGGGGGGACACAGAGAGCGAGGGGAACACAGAGAGAGGGGAAAACAGCACAGAGATGGGTGAACACAGAGGGAGAGAGACATGAAGATCACTCCTGACAGATGGATGTCATCTGGAATACTTCGCATTGCTACAAGTGTGCGGGCAGATATTGACTACTCGTGCAAGCAAAAAAAATGCCAGGTATCACACTAAATCAGTGTCCAACATAGTGATGAGAAAGTAAGTCAATAAATTAATCTTCTCATTTAAAGCTTCTTCACAAAAATGTTCATTTGTTGTTGTTTTGATTAATAGTTAGATAACTTTTTAATGCCTTTATCTTTCCGAAATTGTCTTACCGGCCCCCCCATGTAAGACAAAAATTGGAATGTAGCCATCCTCCCACGCAAAAAGGTTGTACAACCCTGTTTTACATTCACCTGAGAGGACAGATGGGGCCTCAGTTTAATGTTGCATCCAAAAGACAGCACCTCTGGGCTTGGCAGTCTGGATTATGTACTCAACTGTCCAAAGTGGAATTGGAACCCACAACGATGCAGAGGCAACAGCAATACCCACTGAGCCACAGTTAACACATCTATGAGACATAGTGGCATAGTGGACTAGTAATCCAGAAGCCCAGGTTAATGCCCTGGGAACAAAAACAAGAAATGCAGGAATCACTCAGCAGGTCTGGCAGCATCTGTGGAAAGAGAAGCAGAGTTAACTTTTCGGGTCAGTGACCCTTCTTCGGAACGGAGAAGCCCTGGGAACATGGGTTCAAATCCCACCATGGCAACTGGTGGAATTTAAATTCAATTAATTAATAAAAAAATCTGGACTGGAAATCTAGTCTCAGTAACTGTGCCACGATTGTCGTAAAAACCCATCTGATTCACCAATATCCTTTAGGGAAGGAAATCTGCTGCCCTTACCTGGTCTGGCCTACATGTGGCTCCAGACTCACAGCAATGTGGTTGACTCTTAACTGCCCTCTGAAATGGCCTAGCAGGACACTCCGTTCAAGGGCAATTAGGGATGGGCAACAAATGCTGGCCTTGCCCACATCCCACGAAAGAATAAAAAGAAAAGGTTGAACAAGACTGAGCCTTCCTTACAAGGGAATATTTCCAAAAGTTGCGAATTCTAACTGTCAGCATACTGTGTTAGATTAGATTGAAGTGTTTGTTAACTTACCTTTTGAAAAAATATTTTATCAACTCTTATTGACAAGCCCAAATGGAGAGCAAACCATGCATGATGACAGTTCTACTAGATCAATTCCCATTTACTGACTCTAGGGTTTCAATTAGTATAGCTTCACATAACATCTACACAAGTCAGGCTGTCAAATAGTCCTGTTGGACTACCCAAGTGTGCCAGAAACAGAAAGCATCTTCACAGCCCTCTGTCACCTCAGAGGAAATTAGGTACCATTCAGAGCAAAGGAAGATTGTAATCCTGAATGGCTTTTCAAAAGTAATTTGCTTTATTTGTGCAGCCACCCAGTTCTTTAGACCCACTTGCCCCCAGGAGATGAGGTTGAGAGGCGAGAGTCAGAACCCTCTGCAATGCAACAGTGGCCCTTCTGTACTCTGCTACAGAATACTGCCTCATGGTTCTGCAGCCTCCACACAAAGATCATGGAAGTACAGCTAAATGCCGCCATGAAGACAGTGTCAGGAACTGCCTAACCTAGTGTCTCCCGGTGCTATCTCAAATTGCCCCGCCTGCCACTCAAAACAGTGTGAGACAGAAAAAAATCACGAGCAACACCAACCTTCCCGTTCATGAAGACTTGAAAAACCCACCACGAAAGCAGTTAAAATCATGCTGGCCATTCGGGAAACAGCAGCTAACATTTACACCATTGGTATCAAGATATTGTTCAGATGGACAGAACCGGGAACACACGCAGCATAAAAACCAACACCTCATTACTGACTCAACAGAAGAGGTTCCTGGCTTTGCAGACAGTGGACAGCACTCAACTGACTCCACGCAGGGCATGGACAATGTGAACACCTGCTCCATTAGTGGAAGATGAAGGACGACCTGAAGTGCGATTGCGGCCATGAGCCCCAGTCCATGGAACACATCACATCAATCTGCCACTAAGATCTATTGTGGGAGGCACCTCATTTCTCCACTCGCCATCTCAGGAGAATGGATAGTCAAACTAGACACCCAATTATGAACTTTTCCTGTCATACTAAAGCAATAATACTTCCTCACATATATTCCAAAAGTGTTAGAAGTTTGAAGACTTCTGCATTTACAGCTTTTTTTCATTTTTCTCGCTTGAACAACCCGAAGAAATTTGTGCAGCCTTACTGCAGCATACATCATAACATTTGCAATGAGGCAGAAATGCTGAAGACTGATCTTAAATGACATGCCTGGGTAAGACTGGGATGGTGTGTACACCTGGAGGCTGAGATGCTGTGTACACCTGGAGGCTGGGATGCTGTGTACACCTGGAGGCTGGGATGCTGTGTACACCTGGAGGCTGGAATGGTGTGTACACCTGGAGGCTGGGATGCTGTGTACACCTGGAGGCTGAGATGGTGTGTATACCTGCTGACTTGGATGGTGTGCACACCTGGAGGCTGGGATGCTGTGTACACCTGGAGGCTGGGATGATGTGTACACCTGGAAACTGGAATGGTGTGCACACCTGGAGGCTGGGATAACGTGTACACCTGGAAACTGGAATGGTGTGTATACCTGGAGGCTGGGATTCACATAGTGCCTGAGATTGCCTTTGACCTGAAATGCTGAAGACTGATCTCAAATGACATGCCTGGGTAAGACTGGGCTGGTGTGTACACCTGGAGGCTGGGATGCTGTGTACACCTGGGAGGCTGGAATGGTGTGTACACCTGGAGGCTGGGATGGTGTGTACACCTGGAGGCTGCAATGGTGTGTCGTCCCCCCCATTCTGAAATGGAACCCGTCCCACCCACATTAGTTACAGCCAAGGTCACAATCCCAACCTTCCCAAATGCTACTGAACTAGAAACTAGAATCTTCATCCTTGTCTTCGAATCCCTCCATGGTCTCGCCCCTCCCTATCTCTGTAATCTCCTCCAGTCCCACAACCTTCCTAGATATCTATGTTCCTACAATTCTGGCAGCGTGTATCCCTGATATCCATTGCTCCACCGTTGGTGACTGTGTTTCCAGCTGCCTGGGCCCGAAGCTCTGGAAATCCCTCCCTAAGATGTTCCTTAAAATCAACCACTTTGACCAAGCTTTTGGACACCTGTTTTAATATCTCATAATGTACCTTGTTTGAGGACACTCCTGTAAAGCACCCTGGGACAATGTCTTGTGTTAAACGAGCGATATAAATGCAAGATGTTGTTATCTACAACAGAGAACAAAGGTGCTCTTGTGCAGATGCAGCCAGTTGTTACAGGTGAGGCTACCACTGGACATCTCCAAGTTGCATCTTCTAACATTTTTCCCCATATTGACCGCAATATTATGTGATGTCAACACATGTGGCAATATTAAAAATGTCAGGATGGTTTCTACCACTTATAGCGAGCACGTTAGGGAAGGGTGACTTTCCCACTGTGTGCGATGGCCAGTACAGGAATTTCTGGTGATTCTCACTTTTGCAGCTATTCATTGTCAGAAACTTCAATGGTGCATGGGATATGCTCCACTGATTAAACATGGTAAAACTATATAACAAAAAAAACGAGCTTGTGCTTTGGGGCATTCTAAAGTATGCATCATCTGCGCATCCAAAAATTGATTTCCACTTCAATTACTTCCCTACTGGTTGTCTTTTTCACTCCGACAGTGCAGCACTCCCTCCCTATTGCCCCTTGACAGTGCAGTGCTCCCTCAGTACTGACCCTCTGACAGTGCAGCGCTCCCTCAGTACTGACCCTCTGACAGTGCAGCGTTTCCTCAGTACTGACCCTCTGACAGTGCAGCAATTCCTCAGTACTGACCTTCCGACAGTGCAGCGCTCCCTCAGTACTGACCCTCTGACAGTGCAGCACTCCCTCAGTACTGACCCTCTGACAGTGCAGCACTCCCTCAGTACTGACCCTCCAACAGTGCAGCGCTCCCTCAGTACTGACCCTCTGACAGTGCAGCACTCCCTCAGTACTGACCTTCCGACAGTGCAGCGCTCCCTCAGTACTGACCCTCTGACAGTGCAGCGCTCCCTCAGTACTGACCCTCTGACAGTGCAGCACTCCCTCAGTACTGACCTTCCGACAGTGCAGCGCTCCCTCAGTACTGACCCTCTGACAGTGCAGCACTCCCTCAGTACTGACCCTCTGACAGTGCAGCACTCCCTCAGTACTGACCTTCCGACAGTGCAGCGCTCCCTCAGTACTGACCCTCTGACAGTGCAGCACTCCCTCAGTACTGACCCTCCGACAGTGCAGCGCTCCCTCAGTATTTACCCTCTGACAGTGCAGCGTTCCCTCAATACTGACCCTCTGACAGTGCAGCACTCCCTCAGTACTGACCCTCCGACAGTGCAGCGCTCCCTCAGTATTTACCCTCTGACAGTGCAGCGTTCCCTCAGTACTGACCCTCCGACAGTGCAGCACTCCCTCAGTACTGACCCTCCGACAGTGCAGCGCTCCCTCAGTATTTACCCTCTGACAGTGCAGCGTTCCCTCAGTACTGATCCTCCGACAGTGCAGCGCTCCCTCAGTAATGACCCTCTGACAGTGCAGCACTCCCTCAGTAATGTCCCACCGGTAGTGCAGCACTCCTTCAGTACTGCTCTGCTGACAGTGCATCGCTCTGCAGTGAGAATGTCCATCTGGATCTTGTGCTCAAGTCTCCGGAGTGGGAGTTTTGACTTAGTAGTGAGGGTGCTAGCCACTGAGCGTTAGAAGGCAAAAGATGTAAAACATTACAGGTTCTGCCCTTGGAATTTCAATTTAAGTGCTGTGAACTAAGACAACCAACATTAACCTGCACCTGAAGTGCTGTAACCTGCAAGGTTACAGACCAGGTGCTGGATTAGATTGGGCGGCTAGTTCTTTTTCAGCCAGCACAGACACGATGGGCTGAATGGCCTCTTTCTGTGCCGTAACTTTTCTATGGTTCTATGAATAATGATGCAGCAGCTGCAATGAAGTGATAAATAAATGAACATAATATCGGGCCAGTTTCTCCATGCTCAGCTTACAATGCTTTCACTTAACATGAAACTAAAGTTTCCTTTTCAAGAGAATATGAAACTCAGTGGGTGTGTATCAGTTTCCTGGTCCCGCCCTGTAATGTGCATTTACTACTCATTCCCTGGCCTTTATTCCATTGTTTCACAACTAAAACAAGTCTATCTCAAAATTGTAGGGCGTTACAATGAGGCCAGTATCGTACCTTTACAATCTATATCACTAAACCAATAGCTTTCACCTCTTATCCCAGTTATACCGCATACAACAGCTGTGAAGCCCTTTGGGACCCGGTTAACCTGCCGTGTACTCACCTAGGTTTTCTCCTGGACTGATCCAAGACTGGAATAAATGAGAATGTTAAAATCAAGGTTTTGCTTAAACAGGAGCCAGTGTAGGTCAGTGATCACAGGGGTGTTGGTGAACAGCACTTGGTGAGTGAGAGTTAGGACATGGGCAGCAATAGAGCTTTGGATGACATCATGCTTACCGAGGGTAAAGGCCTGTGTTGTGGTGCAATAGTTAAGTCTAGAGATACAAGCACATGGAAGAGGGTTTCCACAGCAGATGAGCTAAGGGAGAGGCAGAGTTGGGGGACAGTAGTAGAGTGGTAATCCAGAGGCCTGGACTAAAGCTCCAAAGACAGGAATTCAAATCCCACCACAGCAACTGGGGGAATTTAAATTTAATTAATAAATCTGGAATAAAAATGTTAGTCTCATTAATAATGACTATGAAACTACTGGCTTGTCATTAAAAAACCCATCTGGTTCACTAATGTCCTACAGGGGAGGAAATCTGCCAGTATTACCAGGTCTGGCCTACATGTGACTCCAGACCCAAGGCAGTTGACTCTTAGCTGCCCTCTGAAACGGCCTAGCAAGCCATTCTGTATGACCCTGACCATAACAAGATGTGGAAGAGTTGTCAAACCACCAAAATGATATATGGACTCTTAAGCTTCTGCACTCATAAATTTCATAATCTCTATCACTCTATAAATAATTTTGATATTGTCCAATTTTATGTGTTTTTACTTACAGCGTATGAGACTTATCTTCGGAAAGAAAGGGGACGTTGTATGATCGCTTTAAGAGTGATGTCCCTTTAATAACCTAGCATGCTAATGAACCATGTGACTAGAAGCCATAGTCACTCTGCACTGTAACACCCTGGACAAAGATTCTGTATATAGTTTGCTCTGTATTGTATGTACTAGTTTAGCTGTTATTAAACTTTCGAGAGATCTTCAAGGAACTGGAATCCATGTACCTCATTGTGTTAGTACAAAGAAAATTCATGAGGTGTTCAAAATAATGAGAGCATTTCCACCTCCATTACATGATCTGACTCTGCCCCTCCCTCAGCTCATCTGCTGTGGAAACCCTTATCCATCCGTGTGCTACCTCTAGACTTGACTATTCCAACACAACCCTGGCCAGACTCCCACTACTCTCTGAAGTCATCCAAAACTCTGCTGCCCATCTCCCAACTCGCACCAAGTCCTGTTCACCTATCACCCCTGTAATTGCTGACCTACACTGGAAACTGGTTAAGCAACACCTCAATTTTAAGATTCTCATCTTTGGTTTCAAATCCATCCATGGCCTCCACCCTCCCCATGTCTGTAATCTCCTCCAGCCGTATAAACCTCAGAGATCTCTGTGCTCATCTATCCTGGCCTCTTTAGTATCCTTCCACCAATTTAATCCCTCCGTCATTGGTGGTCGTACCTTCAACCGACAGGGTCCTAAGCTCTGGAATTCCCTCCCTAAATCTCTGCATCTCTCTACTTTACTTTCCTCCTTTAAGATACTCCTTAAAACCTACCTTTTTAACCAAACATTTGGTTACCTGTCCTAATATCTCCTTATTTGGCTTGGTGTCATATTTTGTCTGATTATGCTCTGTGAAGCACCTGTGGACATTTTATTACATTAAAGGTGCTATATAAATGCAATTTGCTGTTGTTGTAAATAAGGAGAAACTGTTTCAACTGGCAGGAGGGACAGTAACCAGAGGACACAGACTTAAGGCAATGGGCGAAAAGCCAGATGGGAGATGAAGAGAATCTTTTTTTCACACAGCGAGTTGTTGTGATCTGGAATGCGCTGCCTGAAAGGGCGGTGGAAGCAGATACAATAACTTTGAAAAGGGAAATGGATAAAATGTTTGCAGGGCTATGGGGACAGAACAGGGTTGTGGGACTAATTGGGTAGCTGTTTCAAAGTTGGCACAGGCAGGATGGGCTGAATGGCTTCCTCTGTGCAGTATGATTCTATGAGGTGGTCTGGTGATAGGATGACTGAGCAATCTAGAAAGGGAGCGGCAGTGCGACTGGAGAGATAACAGAGACAATGTTTGGGAAATTAACCCTGCAGAATAAAGTTGATAGTAAAAGAAAGACTTGGATTTCTATAGCGCCTTTCATGACCACCTGATGTCTCACTGCATTTTACAGCCAATGAAGTACTTTTGAAGTGTAGTCACTGTTGTAATATAGTACAGAGAAATAAGTTTCATACAAGGTTAGTTCAGCTGCGAGATAGAATTTAAGCACAGAAACAGGCCATTCGGCCCAACAGTTCTATGCTGGCTTTCATACTCCACACAAGCCACCCACCATCCTACATTATCTCACCTTAATATATCCTTCTATTCCTTTCTCCCTCGTGTTTCTCCAGCTTCCCCTTAAATATATCTGTACTATTCACCTCAACCACTCCCTGTGGAAGCAAGTTCCACATTCCACAGTGGCACCATGGCTGGCACTGTTGTTCAGCAGGGAGGGACAAAGCGCAGAAGAGCAATAGTTATAGGGGACTCCACAGTTAGTTAGGGGCACAGATAGGTGCTTCTGTGGACGTGAAAGAGACTCCAAGATGGTATGTTGCCTCCCTGGTGCGAGGGTCAAGGATGTCTCTGAACGGACAGGGGGCATTGTGAAGGGGGAGGGTGAACAGCCTCGCACCATCGGTACCAATGACATAGGCAGGAAGAGTGACGAGGTCCTGCAGGGGGAGTTTAGGGAGTTAGGTAAAAATTTAAAAGACAGGACCTCTAGGGTTGTAATCTCGGGATTACTTCCTGTGCCACATGCCAGTGAGGCTAGAAATAGGAAGATAGTGCAGCTAAACATGTGGCTGAACAGCTGGTGTAGAAGGGAGGGTTTCAGATATCTGGACCATTGGGATTTCTTCAGGGACAGATGGAGATTGTCAGAGGATACAGCAGGATATAGATTGGTTGGAGACTTGGGCGGAGAAATGGCAGATGGAGTTTAATCCGGACAAATGTGAGGTAATGCATTTTGGAAGATCTAATACAGGTGGGAAGTATACAGTAAATGGCAGAACCCTTAGGAGTATTGACAGGCAGAGAGATCTGGGCATACAGGTCCACAGGTCACTGAAAGTGGCAACACAGGTGGATAAGGTAGTCAAGAAGGCATACGGCATGCTTGCCTTCATCAGTCAGAGCATAGAGTATAAAAATTGGTAAGTCATGCTGCAACTGTACAGAACTTTAGTTAGGCCACACTTAGAATATTGCGTGCAATTCTGGTCGCCACACTACCAGAAGGACATGGAGGCTTTGGAGAGGGTACAGAAGAGGTTTACCAGGATGTTGCCTGGTCTGGAGGGCATTAGTTATGAGGAGAGGTTGGATAAACTCGGATTGTTTTCACTGGAACGACGGAGGTGGAGGGGTGACATGATAGAGGTTTACAAAGTTATGAGCGGCATGGACAGAGTGGATAGTCAGAAGCTTTTTCCCAGGGTGGAAGAGTCAGTTACTAGGGGGTATAGGTTTAAGGTGAGAGGGGCAAAGTTTAGAGGGGATGTGCGAGGCAAGTTCTTTACATAGAGGGTGGTGAGTGCCTGGAACTTGCTGCCAGGGGAGGTGGTGGAAGCAGGTACGATAGCGACGTTTAAGAGGCATCTTGACAAATACATGAATAGGATGGGAATAGAGGGATACGGTCCCCGGAAATGCAGAAGGTTTTAGTTTAGGCAGGCATCAAGATCGGCGCAGGCTTGGAGGGCCGAATGGCCTGTTCTTGTGCTGTACTGTTCTTTGTTCTTATTCTCACTACTCTCTGAGTAAAGAAATTTCTCCTGAATTCCCTATTGCATTTATTTGTGACTAACATATTTGTGACCCCTAAATCTGCACTTCCCCACAAGTGGAAATATCTTCGCTACCTATCTTATTGAACTCCTACATAATTTTGAAATTCTCTATAAAGCACCCTTCCCTTTTCTAAAGAAAAGACCCTGAGTCTGTTGGGCCTTCCCTGATAAGTATATCAGAAGAGGACAACTGAAGAAAGTAGATTTCCAGAAAACATTTGATAAGGTGCCACATCAAAGGTTATTGTAGAAAATACAAGCTCATGGTGTAGGGGGTAACATATTGGCATGGATAGAAGATTGGCAGCTAACAGGAAACAGAGAATAGGCATAAATGGGTCATTTTCTGGTTGGCAAGATGTAACGAGTGGTGTGCCACAGGGATCTGTGCTGGAGCCTCAACTTTTTACAGTTTATATAAAGGACTTAGATGAAGGGACCGAAGATATGATTGCGAAACTTGCTGATGACACAAAGATAGGTAGGAAAGGAACTTGTGAAGAGGACATAAGGAGGCTACAAAGGGATATAGATAGGTTAAGTGAGTGGGAAAAGATCTGGCAAATGGAGCATAATGTGGAAAAGTGTGAAATTGACCACTTTGGCAGGAAGAATATAAAAGAAACATATTATCTAAATGGTGAGAGATTGCAGAGCTCTGAGATGCAGAGGGAGCTGGGTGTCCTAGTGCATGAATCGCAAAAGGCTAGCATGCAGGTACAGCACATAATTACGAAAGCTAATAGAATGTTATCATTTATCGCGAGGGGAATTGAATGAAAAAGTAGGGAGATTATGCTTCAGCTATACAGGGCATTGGTGAGACCACATCTGGAGTACTGTGTACAGTATTGGCCTCCTTATTTAAGGAAGGATGTAAATGCATTGGAGGCAGTACAGAGAATGTTTACTAGACTAATACCTGGAATGGGTGGGCTGTCTTACGAGGAAAGATTGGACAGGCGAGGCTTGTATCCGCTGGAATTTACAAGACTAAGAGGCGACTTGATTGAAAGGGGTCTTGACAGGGTGGATGTGGAAAGAATGTTTCCTCTTGTAGGAGAATCTAGAACTAGGAGTCACTGTTTAAAAATAAGGGGTCACCCATTTAAGACAGAGATGAGGAGAAATGTTTTCTCTCAGAGGGATGTGAGTCTTTGGAATTCTCTTCCTCAAAAGGTGGTGGAAGCAGAGTCTTTGTATATTCTTAAGGCAGAGGTAGATAGAGTCTTGATAAGCAAGGGGGTGGAAGGTTATCGGGAATAGGTGAAAATGTGGAGTAATCAGTTCAACCATGAACCTATTGAATGGTGGAGCAGGCTCGAGGGGCCGAGTGGCCTACTCCTGTTCCTAATTCGTATGTTCGTATGTACAATGACTGAGAGTGAGTAATTCCCAAACAGAAAGCGACCATCACAGAGGAAGGCAATGCCATATCACAAAGACTCATGTCTTGTGTTCATGTTTCAAAAGTATAACTGAATGCAGAACAAATGTCAGTGAGTAAGATGAGTACATTTGGAAATTTCACCTTGCTAAGCTATACTGTAAGAAAACAAACCCAGTCAATACTGAGATTCTATAAGCTATTTTTGTCCCTGTTAATGATTTAGGCTTGTCAGTTAATTATATACATGCAAGCACTCCTCAATGTTTAAACTCATCATATTATTGTGCCATCATAGTTTCAAAGCTCTGAGTTAATGTATCCCTGTGTCTCAAGTTTATCATTAATGACTATAACATACTGTAATAATCCATCGATGGGGTGATTAATTTAGACTTTGCACCTATTAATATAATTTGGAGTGGTGTAAAATGATTTAGCAGTGAGCTAGCTTTGACATCTTGTGGCCATTCATATAAATCTCCCATGGAATTATCTGTTGTGAAAATGGAGAAAAGGAGGGAAATGTAATCGGATTAACTTTAATTAATATTGTTTCTGTATTTTATGCATTTACCATAAATTATAAACGTACAATTAAAAGCTCATAGATTCCTTCTAAATCAAAATTAGGAAATAAGCACTGGCTTAGCTTAGCAACTCTTCCCTCCAACTATCTCCATGCTACCCAACCCCCGGAACCCAAACCCCGCCCCCAAACTACTCTACTCTCCCCACCGCCCCACCTTATTTTCCACAGAACTCTAGGTTAATTCCATCAGATCCAACTCGTGCTTCTTTTGCCAACCCTGATTTTCAGCATTAGTTACTTCCTTGACTCAATATTTGCTGATATCATCAACTGTCCCTTCTAACATTTTCTTTCTGCTTTGAAACCAGTATCAATCCTTTCTTATACAGTCCACTGTCAATCCCTTTGCCCCTCATCTCTAACTACCCTTCACTCTCTGAGGTTCTGAAAAGCATTATTGCCCCTCGACTCTATACTCACATCTCCCATTGTTTCTCCTTCAGAAGCTTCCAATCTGGTTGTACCCTGGTCAAAGTCACAAATGGCATAGTTTGTGTCCAGCTCCAGTGTACGTTATCCTTCCTTGTCCTGCCTCTTCTTACAGCCTTTCAATGATGTTGGCCACTTTATTATCCCACGATGGCCTGCTTTTTTAATGACGGTGAGCTATGCAGAAATGGTCCTCCAGGATGGTACATGGGTAGTTACCATTTGTTTGAAAATAGGTCCTGCTGGGAAAATACTCAGCTAAAAAGGAACCAAAATTTCTCACTTGAAACAGGGGAACATGTTACTTCTAAATGGGTATTGTCAGTGTGCAGAGCACTGGGTGAGATTTATGTCTTTGCCCAAATAATAGTGCTCCAATGAATGAATTGTGCCCCTCCACAAGTCAATTAATAATGGGAGCAACAGCCAGTCGCAGGATTACTGTGTTGGTGATGTCACCAAATTTCTCCTTCTCAATAAAGGGAATTGAGGGGAGATTTCATGGAAGTGTACAAGATTATGACAGGTTTAGATAAATTAGACAAGGAAAAACTGTTCCCATTAAAAATGGTACAAGGATCGGTGCTGGAACCCTTGCTGTTTGTAGTGTACATTAATGATTTAGGCGTGAATATAGGAGGTATGATCAGCAAGTTCGCAGATGACACGAAAATTGGTGGTGCCTTAAATAGTGAGGAAAGCCTTCGATTACAGGCCGATATAGATGGGCTGGTAAGATGGGCAGAGCTGTGGCAAATGGAATTTAATCCTGAGAAATGTGAGGTGATGCATTTTGGGAGGACTAACAAGGCAAGAGAATATACAATGGATGGTAGGACCCTAGAAAATACAGAGGGTCAGAGGGACCTTGGTGTACTTGTCCATAGATCACTGAAGGCAGCAGCACAGGTAGATAAGGTGGTTAGGAAGGCATATGGGATACTTGCCTTTATTAGCCGAGGCATAGAATATAAGAGCAGGGAAGTTATGACGGAACTGTATAAAATGCTAAGTTAGGCCACAGCTGGAGGACTGTGTACAGTTCTGGTCACCACACTATAGGAAGGATGTGATTGCACTGGAGAGGGTGCAGAGGAGATTCACCAGGATGTTGCCTGGGCTGGAGCATTTCAGCTGTGAAGGGAGATTGGATAGGCTAGGGTTGTTTTCCTTAGAGCACAGAAGGCTGAGGGGAGCTATGATTGAGGTATACAAAATTATGAGGGGCATTGATAGGGTAGATAGAAAGAAACTTTTTCCCTTAGCGGAGGTGTCAATAACCAGGGGGCATAGATTTAAGTAAGGGGCAGGCGGTTTAGAGGGGATTTGAGGAAGCATTTTATCACCCAGAGGGTGGTTGGAATCTGGAACGCCCTGCCTGAAGGGATGGTAGAGGCAGGAACCCTCACAACATTTAAGAAGTATTTAGATGAGCACTTGAAACGCTATAGCATACAAGGCTTTGGGCCAAGTGCTGGAAAATGGGATTGGAATAGATAGGTGCTTGATGGCCAGCACGAACACGATGGGCCGAAGGGCCTGTTTCTGTGCTGTATAACTCTATGACCCTAAGGATAGGGGACAGATTGAAAGTTTTGGGCAAAAGATGCAAGGGGAATATGAAAAAGCACTTTTTTTATGTAGCGGGTGGTAATGACCTTGAACTCACTGCCCACAAGGGTGGTGGAAGCAAAGATGATCAATGACTTCATGAGGAAGTTGGATGGCTAACTGAGGGAAATAGGCTTGCAGGGCTACGGGGATCAAGCTGTGGAGTGGGACTGACAGCATTGCTCCCTGGAGAGCCAGCATGGGCTCGATGGGCCGAATGACCTCCTTCTGTGCCGTAAATGACTCTATGACTCAGGGTAATTGAACACTGATTCAGAAGGCCTGCAACAAGGAGAGGGTAGGAAAGGGGAGAGAACATAATCAAACATTGTGGCTGAAAATACTGGACATCGCTGCTACTATCTGACAGGAGGTTCCATGGAGCAGGCTGACAGGATGCAACTAGGAAAGTAACAACAGGTGCCTGTTAATCTGATCACGGTCTCAACCGCAGAATCACCCTCAATCAAATTTCTTGCAGTGTTGGCTTTGTTATTTTTCCATCCTAGAATTCCAATATGTTCTTGGAGAACATGAAAGTAACCTGAAGCCTTCATTCATGTCATTGTCACTCATTATTTAGCAGCATACAACCTTCTTGTCAGAGCTGGTATTGCCTCTGTACATGATGAGCTGTTTTGTAAGGTTTTGAGGTTCTTAGAAAAACACAAAGAATGGCTGTACCACTGAATTGGGTGATAATGAAACCTGGCTGAATTGGTCCAGCTCATTACTATAGCTCCAGCTTTATCAAGAATATACTTTGAAATCCAGCCCAATCAACAGACAATCTTCTTTTGAAATGATTGATGGCAATGACTCAAATAGTGCAAACACATTATTACTTTTGAGTAAAGTTTTGCAAAGCTAGTGGCGGATTCTGAAGTTGAGTTAATTGACCGATATTTCTTTCTCGATGTTGCAATGATGTTCTGATAATGATGATCCATAAACCCAAACTATTCCTGTTCAGTCAGTTGAATACTCTAATAAATAGAGGTATGGAGGGCATCTCAATCACATGGCATGCACCCTGTTCGATGTGAGAATGCCAGGATGCTTCACGTGTCCTGAACAACCACACGTGCGAGAAGTATCATCAGCTGGAGGAGCTCAAGCTCCAGATTTTGGAACTTAAACAGCAGCTGGCTTCACTGCGGTGCACACACGAGGTTGAGCATTTCATGGATAGCACATTTCTGGATGTGGTCACCTGACAGCTTAAGAGTTTGCAGGCGAATGGGGACTGGGTGACCGCCAGGCAGTCAAGGAGGATCAGGCATGTAGTGCAGGAGTCCCCTAAGTGCATCTCACTCTCAAACCAGTATTCAGTTCTGAATACTGGTTTCTCTGGGAAGTTGCAGCTGGAGCCAGCAGTCCCGGTCCATATCGGTACCAACAACACAGGTAGAAAGAGGTATGAGGTCCTGCAGGCAGATTTTAGGAACCTAGTAAAGAGATTGAGAAGCAGTACCTCAAAGCTGGTAATGTCTGAATTTCTCCCAGTGCCACGCACTAATGAGAACTAGGAGGACAGAGCAGATAAATGCATGGCTGAAGAGATGGTACAGGAGGGAGGGCTTTAGATTCCTCGGACACTGGACCAGTCCTGGGGGAAATGGGATCACTGTAGGCCGGACAGGGCTGCACCTGAACAGAGGAGGGACCAATGCCCTTGTGGGGCAGTTTGCTAGTGCTGTTGGGGAGATTTAAACTAACTTGGCAGAGGGATGGGAATCAGGAGGCAACATTAGTGAGGAAAAATAAGATGCACAAAGAACTGGGTGTGACAGATAGCACTAGAGCAATGGCCTCTTTCTGTGCTGTAAACATTCGATGATCCAAAATCTGCTGCCTGTATCCTGACTTGCACCATGTTCCAGTCACCCCCTGTTCACTGACCTACATAAACTGCCTGTGCAGCAAAACCTCGAACCATAAATTCTCATCTTTATTTTCAAATCCCTCCATGGCCTCCTCCCTATCTCTTTAACCTCTTCCAACCCTCAGAGATCTCTGTGCTCCTCTAATTATGGGCTTGAGGATCCCTGATTTTCATTGCTCCACCAGTGGCGACTGTGCCTTCAGCTGCTTAGGCTGTAAACCTCTCCGCCTCTCTCTCCTCCTTTAAGAAACTCCTTAAAATCTACCAAGCTTTTGTTCTTCTGTCCTCATATCCCCTTACGTGGCTCAGTGTCAAATCTGGTTTAATAACACTTCTGTGAAGCATGTCGGGAAGTTTTTACGTTGGGGAGACCAAACGGAGATGGGTGACCACTTTGCGGAACACGTCCGCTCAGTCCGAAAACATGACCCCGAGCTTCCTGTCGCTTGCCATTTCAACACACACCCCTGCTCTCATGCCCACATATCTGTCCTGGGATTGCTGCAGTGTTCCATCAACACAAGCTCGAAGAACAGCACCTCATTTACTGATTAGACACGCTACAGCCTGCCGGACTGAACATTGAGTTCAATAATTTGAGAGCACGACTAGCCCCCCTTTTTTAAAGTTTTACTTTGTATTTTTTATTTTTATTTCTTTTTATTTCATTTTGTTTTAGTTTGTTTCATCATGACACTTTGTTTTAACATGCCCGCCCACTTTTTTTTTCATGTATTTGCTCTTGGCTAGGGCTTTCATTATTCTGTCATTTAACACCCTCTCTGCACTAACGCTTTGTCTTTCACCACACCATTAACACACTTTGTTTTTGCCTTTACCCCATGACCTCCTTGTCAGTTATTCTCTGTGACCCTCTGTCCTATCAAAATCTTCCCATTTGTTCTCTTTTGCCCCACCTCCAGCTTTATTTGCTTAAAACCTATTACATTTCTAACCTTTGCCAGTTCTGATGAAAGGTCACTGACCTGAAACGTTAACTTTGCTTCTCTCTCCACAGATGTTGCCAGATCTGAATATTTCCAGCACCTTTTGGTTTTATTCCAGATTTCCAGCATCTGTAGTATTTTGCTTTTATTAAATACATGCTACACTCTGGTGAAATACAACACTGCCACAGAGATGAGCTGAAAGGAGTAGACCTTTCATTGGCACAGTTACCAGCAACAGTGGGAACAAAGGTAAAAACCAATCTTTATAAAGACAATGACATGGTGACACAGCAGTAGGAGCAATGGATCTATAAAACACAAAAACTGACTTTTTTTTTTCCAAATTAGAGATCATCTTAAGAGAACATAACACCACTGTTGTGGGAAATGAAAAAAAACAATCACATTTGTGAAAAATTCTACTAAGATTGGGGTTGTTGGGGGCACAGTAGACAGCACTTTGCTCTACATCTGCCATCCGAAGACTGAGTTATGATGTAAGGCTGGAGAAAGTTTGGCTTCTCGTCCTTGAAAGGAGGTGAGTACAAGATGACCTTATAGAAATATCCAAGACAGTAAACCGCGTATAAGATGATAAATTTGGAACACTAGCTAAAACAGCACAGGAGTACACAGGTTAAAACTAGTAAAGGGAAAATGTAGGACTGGTAGTGGGAAATTGTCAGAATGACCAAGAAATGAAATGGACTCCTGGATAGAGTTCTTTTGGGCCTCCTTATCTCGAGAGACAATGGATACGCGCCTGGAGGTGGTCAGTGGTTTGTGAAGCAGCGCCTGGAGTGGCTATAAAGGCCAATTCTGGAGTGACAGGCTCTTCCACAGGTGCTGCAGAGAAATTTGTTTGTTGGGGCTGTTGCACAGTTGGCTCTCCCCTTGCGCCTCTGTCTTTTTTCCTGCCAACTACTAAGTCTCTTCGACTCGCCACAATTTAGCCCTGTCTTTATGGCTGCCCGCCAGCTCTGGCGAATGCTGGCAACTGACTCCCACGACTTGTGATCAATGTCACACGATTTCATGTCGCGTTTGCAGACGTCTTTATAACGGAGACATGGACGGCCGGTGGGTCTGATACCAGTGGCGAGCTCGCTGTACAATGTGTCTTTGGGGATCCTGCCATCTTCCATGCGGCTCACATGGCCAAGCCATCTCAAGCGCCGCTGACTCAGTAGTGTGTATAAGCTGGGGGTGTTGGCCGCTTCAAGGACTTCTGTGTTGGAGATATAGTCCTGCCACCTGATGCCAAGTATTCTCCGAAGGCAGCGAAGATGGAATGAATTGAGACGTCGCTCTTGGCTGGCATACGTTGTCCAGGCCTCGCTGCCATAGAGCAAGGTACTGAGGACACAGGCCTGATACACTCGGACTTTTGTGTTCCGTGTCAGTGCGCCATTTTCCCACACTCTCTTGGCCAGTCTGGACATAGCAGTGGAAGCCTTACCCATGCGCTTGTTGATTTCTGCATCTAGAGACAGGTTACTGGTGATAGTTGAGCCTAGGTAGGTGAACTCTTGAACCACTTCCAGAGCGTGGTCGCCAATATTGATGGATGGAGCATTTCTGACATCCTGCCCCGTGATGTTCGTTTTCTTGAGGCTGATGGTTAGGCCAAATTCATTGCAGGCAGACGCAAACCTGTCGATGAGACTCTGCAGGCATTCTTCAGTGTGAGATGTTAAAGCAGCATCGTCAGCAAAGAGGAGTTCTCTGATGAGGACTTTCCGTACTTTGGACTTCGCTCTTAGACGGGCAAGGTTGAACAACCTGCCCCCTGATCTTGTGTGGAGGAAAATTCCTTCTTCAGAGGATTTGAACGCATGTGAAAGCAGCAGGGAGAAGAAAATCCCAAAAAGTGTGGGTGCGAGAACACAGCCCTGTTTCACACCACTCAGGATAGGAAAGGGCTCTGATGAGGAGCCACCATGTTGAATTGTGCCTTTCATATTGTCATGGAATGAGGTGATGATACTTAGTAGCTTTGGTGGACATCCGATCTTTTCTAGTAGTCTGAAGAGACCACGTCTGCTGACGAGGTCAAAGGCTTTGGTGAGATCAATGAAAGCAATGTAGAGGGGCATCTGTTGTTCACGGCATTTCTCCTGTATCTGACGAAGGGAGAACAGCATGTCAATAGTCGATCTCTCTGCACGAAAGCCACACTGTGCCTCAGGGTAGACGCGCTCGGCCAGCTTCTGGAGCCTGTTCAGAGCGACTCGAGCAAAGACTTTCCCCACTATGCTGAGCAGGGAGATTCCACGGTAGTTGTTGCAGTCACCGCGGTCCTGGATAGAGTAATGGAGGCGAAAACCCTACGATGTTTATGAGGACCGATTGAATTTAGCAAGTGGGAGGACTTTGTTAATTTAGGGTAAGTGAACTACAATTGGCCGAATGTGAAATGGATGCAGTACACACAACTTGCATCTCTGTTTAATACATCACCTTCAATTTTATTGCCCTAATGTTTGCATTATTATCATTTCAATTGACAGAGTCTGGTAATTTTTCTAAAAGCTGCTGGACTAAAATCAATGAGATGCTCTGCCATCACCTTGCAGAGATTTAGATGGGTCATACACCTTTCAGTAACAGTCAAAAGCCTGCCAACTTACATCTACATATTTAGCAGGACAGCAAGTAGCATAAAATGCTGTTATTTAAATTTGATTAAAGAAATTGCAAAAGAAAAAAGACTTGCATTTCTATAGCACCTTTTATGACCTCAGGACATCACAAAGTACTTTACAGCCAATGAAGCACTTTTTTAAAGTGTAGTCACTGTGGTCATGTAGGAAATGCAGTAGCCAATTTGTGCACAGCAAGCTCCCACAAACAGCAATGTGATAACGACCAGTTAATCTGTTTTGAGTGATATTGATTGAGGGATAAATATTGGCCAGGACAATAACTTCCCTGCTCTTTTTCAAAATAGTGGCCATGGGATCTTTTATGTCTGCCTTAGAGAGCAGATGGGGTCTCGGTTTAAGATCACATTCAAAAGGTGGCACCTCTGACAGTGCAACACTTTGTACTGATAGAAGGAAGCGTCAGCCTGGATTTTGTGCTCAAGTGTCCGGAGTGGGACAAGAGGCTACAACCTTCTGACTCAGAGGTGGGTGCTACTGACTGCGCCATGGCTGACACTGTAGTCTATATTGTTTTTTGGGGCCAAGTAAGGATACCCGTAAAAAGCTGTCACCATGCAGAGAGACCTCAGACCAAACTACTGACAAATCTATACAAGTAGAGCTTCTGCCTGGCTGATATGGAACCAGTGAAAATTTAGGCACAGGTTGGAAACAGCCAAGTGCTAAAGATCCCCAAAACGCAAGGTTGCCAAAGCTCCAGGAATTAAATATTAATCTCCAGGACACTGTAGCAAGCAAAACCCAGGAGTAAAATTAAAGGTAATAAAAACAAGAAATGCTGCAAATACTCAGCAGGTCTGGCAGCATCTGTGCAGAGAGAAGCAGAGTTAACGTTTCAGGTCAGAGACCCTTCTTCAGAACTGGCAAATATTAGAAATGTAAAAGGTTTTAAGCAAGTAAGGCGAGGGTGGGGCAAGAGATAACAAAGGTGAAGGTGTTGATAGGACAGGGTCACAGAGAATAACTGACCTGAAGGTCATGGAACAAAGGCGAACGATGTGTTAATGGTGTGCTGAAAGACAAAGGATTAGTAAAGAGAGAGTGTGAATGACTGTAAAGCACAGAGCACTCCAAGCACAAACATTAGGGCAGCACAGTGGCGCAGTGGTTAGCACCGCAGCCTCACAGCTCCAGCGACCCGGGTTCAATTCTGGGTACTGCCTGTGTGGAGTTTGCAAGTTCTCCCTGTGTCTGCGTGGGTTTCCTCCGGGTGCTCCGGTTTCCTCCCACATGCCAAAGACTTGCAGGTTGATAGGTAAATTGGCCATTATAAATTGCCCCTAGTATAGGTAGGTGGTAGGGAAATATAGGGACAGGTGGGGATGTGGTAGGAGTATGGAATTAGTGTAGGATTAGTATAAAATGGGTAGTTGATGGTTGGCACAGACTCGGTGGGCCGAAGGGCCTGTTTCAGTGTCTCTAAATAATAAAAAAACACATTAAAAAAACAAAACAGTGGGTAAGCACAGTGGAAACAAACTTAAAAACCTAAAATAAAATAGCCAAATAAAAAAGAAAAAATAACTAAGCATAAAAAGGGGGACCTGTTATGCTCTGAAATTATTGAACTCAATGTTTAGTCCAGTAGGCTGTAGTGTGCCTAATCGGTAAATGAAATGCTGTTTCTCGAGCTTGCATTGATGTTCGTTAGAACACTGCAGCAATCCCAGGACAGAGATGTGAGCATGAGAGCAGGGGGGGGGGGGTGTGTTGAAATAGCCAACAACCAGAAGCTCGGGGTTATGCTTACGGACTGAGCGGAGGTGTTTTGCAAAGCGGTCACCCAGTCTGCGCTTGGTCTCCCCAATGTAGAGGAGACCACATAGTGAGCAGCGAATACAGTATACTACATTGAAAGTACAAGTAAATCGCTGCTTCACCTGAAAGGAGCGTTTGGGGCCTGGGATAGTGAGGAGAGAGGAGGTAAATGGGCAGGTATTACGCCTCCTGCGATTGCAGGGGAAGGTGCCGTGGGAAGGGGACGAGGTGCTGGGGGTAATGGAGGAGTGGACCAGTGTGTTGCGAAGGGAAGGATCCCTTTGGAATGCTGACAGGGGAAGGGAGGGGAAGATGCCTTTGGTAGTGACATCACGCTGGATGCGACGGAAGTGGCGGAGGATGATCCTTTGGATATGGAGGCTGGTGGGGTGGAAAATGAGGACAAGGGGAACCCTGTCGCGGTTCTGGGAGGGAGGGGAAGGGGTGAGGGTAGAGGGTCGGGAAATAGGCCGGACACGGTTGAGGGCCCTATCAACCACAGTGGGTGGGGGGGGAGGGGAGGGGGAATCCTCGGATGAGAAAAAAAGGAAGACATATCGGAAGCACCGTCATGGAAGGTAAAATTAAAGGGGTCTTTAAAAAAAAAGTGTTTCAATTTTTCTTTGAACATTTTTGTCCATCAATTATAAAAATATTGGACACGAGGAAAAAGGGATGTTTGACTGACCGTCAAGAATCATTCGATCAGGTAACAAAGTCCGTTCGCATTTCGATCTTTATGCGAAGGCAGTGTGTGTGAGGATGGATATTTATTTTTTTATTTAGAGATACAGCACTGAAACAGGCCCTTCGGCCCACCGAGTCTGTGCCGACCAACAACCACCCATTTATACTAACCCTACAGTAATCCCATATTCCCTACCACCTACCTACACTAGGGGCAATTTACAACGGCCAATTTACCCATCACCTGCAAGTCTTTGGCTGTGGGAGGAAACCGGAGCACCCGGCGAAAACCCACGCAGACACAGGGAGAACTTGCAAACTCCGCACAGGCAGTACCCAGAATCGAACCCGGGTCACTGGAGCTGTGAGGCTGCGGTGCTAACCACTGCGCCACCCATATATCAAGTGTCAATGGCAAGAGTGGGGACATGAGGTGCTGACACGTCCAGGAATACGTCCAAACCAAGCTGGCAACCCCTACCCAAAGGCAAATCAGCTGAACCTTCTCAGCATACGGATAAGCTTCCCATTCATGACTAATTAAGACCACCCTGTCCATTGGGCAATAGTTTGCAAAGCGATCAAGTGCATATAGGAGATAGGAAGAGTCCTATCTCCCAATGACAGGTCCCACCAACAAGAATGGCCAGCTGGTTGGTTATCAACAATACCCTGGAATACTTAAGGGCCTCAGGTATGAAAAGAATCTTTTGTTGTTAGGTACATCAACTTGGGAGTCAAGTTGACCTGCTCGTGCATCAAGGCACTTCTGTAACATCCTCTAACTGCTTTATAGGGAATTAATGCCACCCAGTGGTGAAATGCCTATGGAAGACTAACACATACGCTGATCAAATAAGACTGCTTTCAGCCTTTGAACAAGCCCATCTGAGAGAAAAGAGGATAATGAGATGATTCCCGCTGAAGTGAGATATTGAATGTGGGAAACAAACGGTTCAGGTCTTATCTAACATTAAAGATGATCAGGACACAGCGCAAGAGTTCCTCGGTACCATCAACTGCACAAAGAATAAACGAAGGCTACAAAGGGATATAGATAGGTTGAGTGAGTGGGTAAAAATCTGGAAGATGGAGTATAATGTGGGAAAATGCAAAGTTATTCATTTTGGCAGGAATAACAAAGAAGCATATTATCTAAATGGTGAGAGATTGCAAAGCTCTGAGATGCAGAGGGATCTGGATGTCCTAGTGCATGAACCACAAAAGGTTAGTATGCAGGTACAGCACGTAATTAGAAAAGCTAATAGAATGTTATTGTTTATCATGAGGGGAATGGAATACAAAAGTAGGGAGGTTATGCTTCAGCTATACAGGGCATTGGTGAGACCACATCTGGAGTACTGTGTACAGTATTTGTCTCCTTATTTAAGGAAGGATGTAAATGCGTTGGAAGCAGTTCAAAGGAGGTTTACTAGACTGATACCTGGAATGGGGGGGGCTATATTATGATGAAAGATTGGACAGGCTAAGCTTGTATCCGCTGGAATTTAGAAGAGTAAGAGGCAACTTGATTGAAACATAAAAGATCCTGAGGGGTCTTGACAGGCTGGATGTGGAAAGGATGTTTCCCTTTGTGGGAGAATCGAGAAGCAGGGGTCACTGTTTAAAAATAAGGGGTCGCCCATTTAAGACAGATGAGGAGAAATCTTTCCTCTGAGGGTTGAGTTTCTTTGGAATTCTCTTCCTCAAAAGGCAGTGGAAGCAGAGTCTTTGAATATGTTTAAGGCAGAGGTAGATAGATTCTTGATAAGCAAGGGGGTGAAAGGTTATCCGGGGTACGTGGTAATGTGGAGAAATCAGTTCAACCATGAACTTATTGAATGATGCAGCAGGCTCGAGGGGCCGAGTGGCCTACTCCTGCTCCTAATTCGTATGTACGAAGAAATGATGGCTGCCAGATGACATGCAAAGTTGAGACTTTTTGGTCAGAGATTTGCTTTGTCATCTTCAGTACTGTAAAAAATGGAAGTGGGGAGATGTTTAACAGCAAGAGATGAATCATGTGGATGAGCTGGGACAAATTCTAAAATCTATTCTTCAGAAACTAATTTTTGTAAACTATAGGATCCAAAATATTGCACTGGTTTATAAATCGTGTGTTCAAGTCACATTCTTCTAACTATAATTCTCTAACATAACGAGTAAATGGCCTCAACTGGGGTATTGTGTCCAGTTCTGGACACCACACTTTCGGAAGGGTATTAAGGCATTAGAGAGGGTGCAGAAAAGATTCACAAAACTAGTTCCAGGGATGAGGAAGCTGGGCCTGCTCTCCTTGCAGAAGAGAAGCTTAAGAGGAGATTTGATAGAGGTGTTCAAAATCATGAGGAGTCATTACAGAGCAGGTAGGGAGAAACTGTTCCCACTGGCCGAAGGGTCCCAAACCAGAGGACACTGGTTTAAGGTGATTGGCAAAAGAAGCAACAGAGACATGAGGAAAAACCTTTTTACACAGCGACTGGTTAGGATCTGGAATGCACTGTCCGAGAGTGTGGTGAAGGCAGAATCAATCAAGGCCTTCAAAAGAGAACTGGACAATTATCTGAAGGAAAAAAATTGCAAGGCCACAGAGAAAAGGCAGGAGAGTGGGACTAGGTGAGTTGCTCTTAGAGAGTTGGCACAGACATGACAGGCCGAATGGCCTCCATTTTACTGTAATCATTCTACGTGTAATCATTTCAAGATACTATTAGACCATTTTTGACTGTTAAAACAAACTAATTTTAATGTGTGCGCTGATATGTTGATACAAGATACAAGCATTGACTCTTCACCATGCAAAGAAAATTTCAGTTTATAAATTTAATTCTAATGCAATTGCAAAATTTAAATTCCATGCATGTCCAACCAACATTCGAGATAAATTCTCTGATCCTTTCCAGTTACAACTCTGATCTACCAAATTTGCATATGAAGTAACGGAAGATTAAAAAAAACGCAAAAAGTTGTCAGAGAGCTATAAAATAAGCACATACATAACTTAGAAATCATTTTTTTTCATTAGAATATATAGATTCATGCATAAACAAATGATTTTTCTAAATTGTAAGGGAGTGATTTCAGTGCAAGTATGAATACAATCTACCACACATTAAATATGCTGCAACGAAACAAAATCCTATGCACTTACAGTTGAGCTAACCTAGGCTGTTTAACCATGCTAATTTACTCAAAGATTAACAGAAAAGCTACCATTTGCAGACTAGCAACTCACTCAAACTACCCAAATTCACTCAATCGAAATTCCAACAAGCAAATATCCCAATCAGTGCATTCAATTTTCTGATACATTTAAGTCTTTATTACTGAAGCCACAGACAATATACATCTCAAATGTAAGATTTAAAATATATATAAAAAATTAATCCAAAAAATTTTTTAAACTTACCCATACAATTAATAATTGCACTGCCTTTCTTGAAATCTGTTCAATTAGATTTTGCTCCCAGAAGCCTAAGATCTGAGTTTTGCTCCTAGAGTTTGAATTCTTCTGGGCCTTCCCTTTTAAACCACTGTGCATTTCTGATCATTCAGGACTCTGCACAAATGATTTCAATACCCACAACATCACTCTTTAGCCTCTGCTTCGTGCCCACTCTCCAATTCCAGTTTCATTCCTCGTCTAAAGTCTCTCCTCCTGCTCTTACTCTTGTGACAATGCATTGCACTGAGCGCATTCAACCTCCCTGCTCACTCCAACCCACTTCCTCCCCCACCTCCAACCAGTGCCAGCTCCTGGCAATTCTGGCATTAAAGTGCAGATGATCTGACGGGTCAGAACCAAATCCTCAGTAAAACAGGAAAAAACAAATCAAAAGTACCAAAATGAAATAATGAAAAAAGTTCAATAAAACTAAATTGTATAATGTCCAAATGGGAGTAACTATTTTTATTCATCCATGGGATGTGGGCGTCGCTGGCAAGGCTAGTTTTTATTGCCCATCCCTAACTGCCCGAGAAGATGGTGGTGAGCCGCCTTCTTGAACCACTGCAGTCCATATGGTGCTTATATTTTGTTGTCGTGGTTTGGTACAACTGAGTGGCTTGCTAGGCCATTTCAAAGAGCAGTTAAGAGTCAACCACATTGCTGTGGGTCTGCAGTCACATACAGGCCAGTATAAAGGCTGCAAGGGATCACTAAAAGAACAATTACAGGTCGAAAAAGTCAGGAAAAATCAATTTGGTGCTTTGGGTTTTATATACATTTGCATTAAATACAACCTAAGGAGATTATGATCATTCTATATTGGAAATTGGTTAAGCCACCATCATGTGCAATGGTTCCTGTACTCGTATCAAATAACACTGTTATGAGTGAATAAATAACATCCATCCAGGAATTTGAGCATCAAACTATTACATATATTTTTAGACCCAAAATGAGCCTATGAATGCTACGTTTCCAGGACATAAACATTTGCCGTGTGTGATAACTACGTACCCACAGGCATATTAAAGACAGACAGGCTTCGTTTCTATAGTCTTTCATGACCTTAGGACACCCCAACCGCTTTATAGACAATGAAATACTTTAATGTGTAGTGACTGTTGTAAAGTAGGAAATGTGGCAGAAATTTGCACACAGCAAGCTCCCACGTACAAAAATATGATAATAACCAGATAATCTGTTTTTAGTGATGTTGGTTGACTGATAGTGGCCAGGACACTGGGGAGAACTTCCCTGTTCTTTGAAATACTGCCATACGATCTTCTACGACGGCACCTCCAACAGTGTAGCACGCCTCAGTACTGCACTCGGAGCGTCAGCCCAGATTTCTGCACTCAGGTCTTTGGATTGGGACTTGAACCCACAATCTTCTGAATCAGAGACGAAAGTGCTACCCACTAAGCCACAGCGGACATAATAAACGGGGTACACATCACAGGCGGGTAACCTATGATGTTCCTGGGTTGTGGTTAATGAAAGCTCATTGCCCACTGAGAGTGCAGATTAAACAGCCCATTTAGAATTAAAGGATGAAAAAGATACTGAAAAATAAGACCTTGCATAATGAAATACTAAAACTCAAAAATATTACTGGAACAATGATGTAAAAGATTGTAGAAACTATTCAAAGCAGTCAAGATGTCATGAGAGAATGTGGACATAGAAATGTCACTGTAAACAATGTCCACAACCTAGAATTATTTTATACTATTATGGGGCTTGAATGATATTTTAAGAATGTATGATTTGTACTACAATAAGCTATGGGGCATTTGTGACAGAGGCATTAGATATCTTACACAAACATTCAATCCTCAACAAATCCAGTGTCTGAGGAGTGAATGACTTCCAAGACCAAAAAAAACCTGAAGACAGTTCTAAACACACTGAACTCACTCAGAGCACGGATTCAAAGAACGTGAGAATTACTACACCGACTTTGAGCTACAGCTATTAACCTGAGAAGCCAGTCTTCTCTTGAAAAAAATCCTTAAGTCAAGAGAAATGCCATTTGAGATTTTGAGCTATAAGATAGCTACTTTCCTATAACCATGATTGCAGGACACACTAATGTGCACCCACTTCCAGAGGTAACCTAGCATCTCTCAGTGAACTAATTTGAAGTGAAAGATCTAGATATAAGGCAATGGCCAGTTCCCTGTCCTAGCGCAAGCTGGAAAGTCGTTTCAAGTTTACCAGGCATGCACACGGTAAATGGGGAAATACAAAACACACAAATCCAACAGCTCAAGTGGATTACTGGCCCCCAAAAACTCTCAAGTTATGTTATATGAATGATAATTATAGGTGTTTTCAGCTTGCCAGTTGGAAAATTGTCAAAAGGAAGTAAGTCAATCAGATATTTCAAGTCCACTTTCAAGAGATTTAATTGAGAATTCTACAGGGTGGCAAGGCTGTGCATCACTGCTGACCCTGTGGTGCGATCAGTCCTCCATCTTGGGCAGTGTTGTAAGACCCACATCCGCTACACTTCAGACCCAACACGTGGAAAGGCGTGGTGCTATGGAGCTGGCAGTCATTGCACATGATCTATAGAAGAAATCACACACACGAGATGGATGACGGAATGTGCTATGAAAACTAGAGGAAAATGACCCGTAATTATTTAGTGACATTCATGACCTCAGGACATCCCAAAGTGCTACACAGCCAACGGAGGACTTTTTGAAGTGTATCACTGTCGTAATGTAGGAAATGTAGCAGCCAATTTGCAGACAGCAAGATCCTACAAACAGCAATGTTATAATGAACAGAATATGTTTTTAGTGATGTGGGTTGAGGCATAAATATTGGCCAGGACCAGGGAGAATGCCCCTGCTCTTCTTCAGAACAGTGCATCAGGATCTCCAGTCCACGAGGTTTAACATCTCACGAAACACACCACCTCTGACAGTGCAGCACTCCCCCTCAGTAAAGGCACTGCAAGTGTCAGACTCGATTATGTGCTCAAGTCTCTGAAGTGGAACTTGAACCCACAACCTTCCGGCTCAGAGCTGAGATGAACTGACACCACTTTCAAAACTGAAGTTCATCACATGACAACAACCCAAAAAGCAGAATTCAAGATGTTATTGGTTTGCAGGATAGTAACTGAATGATTTGTTAGGCCACTTCAGAGGTTGTCACAAGTCAAGTGTGTAGTGTGGGACTGGAGTCACACAGACCAGACTAGATAGAGGTAGCAGATTCCCTTTCCCGAAGGACATTAGTATTTCCTCGTGCTGGCCCACAAATTACAAGATTGACTAACTTCAATTTGTGGGATTTGAAGTCCTGACCTCTGGATTGCTAGTCCATTACTATCATCACAATACTGTCATACGCGAGTATAACAGTGCAGTAAACAAATAGATTCCTCTCCACAAGTAAAAATAAACTAGTCATCTTTTCAATTATAGCCATTATTTTGCTGTTTATGCAATGTACCTTTCACAGAATCTTACAGCACAAAAGGACATTTGACCCATAGTACCTGTGCCAGCTCTTTGAAAGAGCTTTCAAATTAGTCCCACACACCCTGTTCTATTCCCATGGTCCTGACATATGAAATTAATTTTTCATCCATCCATCCATTCCCATTCTTAAGGTTGGATTTGCTCATTAAATATGATTTTCTCTATTAATGAATTGATTATGATTCCAAGTTGGCATGGCCATTGCTGAAATCACAAGATGTCTTACAAATCCAATGGTGATAATTCAACTCACCCCATTCACCCATCACCTATGTGTTTGCTGACCCACACTGACTCCTGGTCAAGCAACGCCTGATTTTAAAATTCTTATTCTGGTTTTCAAATCCTGCCATGGCCTCACCCCTCCCTATCTCTGTAACCTCCTCAAGCCCTATAATCCTCCAAGATCTCTGCACTCCTCAATTCTGGCCCCTGGAGCATCCCCAATTTTAATCTTTCCACCATTGGTGGTGTGCCTTCAGCTGCCTGGACCCTAAGCTCCGGAATTTCTTCCCTGAACCTCTCTGCCTCACTTTCCTCCTTTAAGACACTCCTTAAAACCTACCTATAATAAAAACAGAAATTACTGGAAACACCCAGCAGGTCAGGCAGCATCTGTGGAGACAGAAACAGAGTTAACGTTTCAGTGATGAAAGGTCACAGAACTGAAACATTAACTCTGCTTCTCTCTCCACAGATGCTGCCAGACTTGCTGTGTATTTCCAGCACTTTGTTTTTACTTCAGATTTCCAGCATCTGCAGTATTTTGCTTTTACCTTAAAACCTACCTCTTTGATTCATGACTTTGGTCTTCTGCCCTAATCTCCTTATGTGGCGCAGTATTAAATTGTGTCTTTTAATGCACTTTGGGATGTTTATTAAAGGCACTATATAAACTCAAATTGTTTTCCATTTGCAGATTGCTTGATGCCATGCATCATCATCCAGCTGCAAGGACGAGATGCTTTGAGCTCAAGTGGCTTTGCAATATTGTGAACAGCTCCTTGCAGTTTTGTACCTTTCACAGTAGCATTAGTAAATTAGTTCAAGTTTACTGAAGGGCAAGGCCTCAATAGGACCCTGACTGCATTATTTTCAGTTTAACCCTATGCAGTAAATTTGCACTTTTAGATATCGCTTGGGAATTATTACAAAAGTTGGTACGTTGCTACACTGGCTGTTAAATACGGGAAGTAAAATTCAGCTGTTACCTTAACGATCATATTCTGATAGTCTGATGGCATAGCAGTCTGGGCTATTTCTGTGTCTAGTTCCTCCCAGTATTTTGTCATGTCGACAGCAGACTGCATACACAAAGGACACCGATAGGCTCTGAAACAACAGGGTTACAGATCAACTTGTATGTAGGAGAGTCAAGAACCAATGGATGGATTTTGGTGTAAAAATGACCATGAGGCTAATGGCATTCTCTGTTATTTATGCACAAAGTGGACAGCAACTTCCAGTGAGTGCACATGCACAATTAAACACAGAAATATAAATGTTGCTGCCCAATATGTGCTACTTCTTTGTGGGCTGGATGAAAACAGTATCTCGCCATCTGGCCCTATTCACAAACACTGAATGGTGTGAAGCTCCTGTACTGTAAGTGAATTTTTAACAGTGATCAGTGATAATTACTGTCAAACAACCTCACTAGCACTGGAAATTAATTTTACAAGTGTGTACTCATTCCTTCAGAATTTAGTTAGAAATTTAAAAAAAAAATCATTCCTTTAACCAGATTGAAGAATTGTTAATGAGCAGCATAGAGTCTAAACCAGGAAGAGTAAGTTAGAATTCATTGTCAAATTAGGTACAGAAAGTGAAATGGAGAGGGAAAGGAAGATTAGAATAAGAGATAAAAGGAAAAACAGTTACTTTAAGGCTTATCACACTGTTAAAAAGGGTACTTAGACTGAAATGGACAAGCCCTGATATTCTGTGACGAGTTAAATCTGTATCCACTACAGCATGATAAGCCTTAATTACAGCCAAACAACCTCTCTGGCACTGAAAATTAACTTTTAAAAGTAAAAAGTCGGGGCGGCACAGTGGCGCAGTGGTTAGCACCGCAGCCTCACAGCTCCAGGGACCCGGGTTCGATTCCGGGTACTGCCTGTGTGGAGTTTGAAAGTTCTCCCTGTGTCTGCGTGGGTTTTCTCCGGGTGCTCCGGTTTCCTCCCACAAGCCAAAAGATAGGTAAATTGGCCATTATAAATTGTCACTAGTATAGGTAGGTGGTAGGGAAATATAGGGACAGGTGGGGATGTTTGGTAGGAATATGGGACTAGTGTAGGATTAGTATAAATGGGTGGTTGATGTTCGGCACAGACTCGGTGGGCCGAAGGGCCTGTTTCAGTGCTGTATCTCTAATCTAATCATCTAATCTAAAAATTCACTTACCACTGAATGTACCAGCCCTAACTTTTTCAGGCATGTTTAGTGCATAACTAACCGGTAAGTAGCATAATTTGACGCCGTTACAAGGATTTCAATGCTGATTTTATTGGTGAGGTACCAGGGAACAGCCGGATAATTTGGACCACAACTTCCAGATTTCTGTGTTTAACCGTGAATGTGTGAACTCCAGTAGTTGCTGTCCGACTTACTCCATAAAAATGGTCACGCTGAAATTCTCAATGCACAATCCAGGCAACAGTTTCTTGCCCTGATCACACAGGCCCCAGAAGCTCTGTTTGGATGTCATGCTGACAACAACATGCAAAACCCCATATAAAGTCTGCTGGCAAAAACAGGTCTCACAATCGGCAGGCACTGCGTGTTCACCACTCAGCAAAATCTGGCCCAACATTAAAACAAATTGAAAGACTAAATTGCTAATTTTGTATAAAACTTTGCATCAATTAAAAAAAAGACTGCAAATATTTGCTATAAACAGTGTATTAGCAACTGTACTCTAAATCTACTTGGTTTACTACTCAGCAGGAACTACACAAAAGATATTTTGGTAACCATATTATTTATATTCCTTCCACGACCATACCTAACAATAGTCTCATTTCAAAACACTTACCCTTTATTAAATAGCATTTCATAGCATGTCCTGGGGAGAGATAAAAGAGAGAGCAAATGATATTTGATTTAACATTTAGACCTCCTGATTTTCATTGTTTCCTCCCCGCATTCAGTCAAAAGATTGGGTGACGTCAGTGAGTAAATACACAATTTTTCAGAATAAAACAGAAGGTTTTATAATCAGAAAACTTCAGGTATATTCAGCAAATCAATTTTGGAACAGGTAAAATACTCCAAAATAACAAAATGTTCACAAATGTCAAAGTATAATGCTAAAAGCAGCTGCATAGACCTTCAAAATGTTCTCTCCTCCTTTCAACCACCACCCTCCTGTGAAACCTGTTCAGCCACCCATGGATAACAGGTAATTGTAAGTCCACACTTTGATACTGCTCAGCAATGTGGAGAGATGGTGAAAATCTGCCTGGGTTAAACAGAGAAAGTGGCTGCGAGTGACATAGTCGAATGGCAGTAAAAACCAATGCTAATGGTTTTAGATTTTATCAGGTTTACCCCTAATTTTGGAAATCCCTTTTCCGTGATGCTATTGGGGCTCAAGCCCAACTTCAGAACACTCACTATTAATCTAAATCATACATGTTGTGAAAAAGGAAAGACGGTCTGTACTGTTACATGGAGCATATTTGTCTTAACCACAGTCTAATTTAGAGTAATAATTTTGTGAACATCCTAGGCCAAGTCTGTTGCACTGTATTATATAATCAAATCATGCCATGAATGAGACACTGGAGAACCAGAGAATGGTAAAGCAAAGAGGGAGGCCATTCGGTCCATCGTGCCTGTGCTCTTTCTAATTAGTTCCATACCTCGCTTCTCTTTTCCCCATAGCCCTGCAAATTTTTTTTTATTCCTCATGTATTTATTCAGTTACCTAATATTGAATCTGCTTCCACCATCCTTTCACCCAGCACATTCCAGATCACAACTCACTGCGAGTTTTTTTAAACTTATGTCCCCCTTGGTTCTTTTGCCAAGTACCTTAAATCTATTCTTTCTGATTACCGAACCATCCGCCATTGGAAACAGTTCCTCCATATTTTCTGCAGCAAAACCCTTCATAATTTTGAACACTTCTATTAAATCTCCCATTAACCCTCTCTGCTCCAAAGAGAATAATCTCAGCTTCTCTACTTTCTCCAAGTAACTGAAATCCCTCATCCCTGGAATTGTTCTAGCAAATCTGTTCTCTCCAAGGTCTGGACATCCTTCCTAAAGTACAGCACCCAGAATTGACACAATACTCTCACCGGGGCCTAGCCAGTGTAGTTGGCAGGAAAAAAGACAGAGGCGCAAGGGGAGAGCCAACTGTGCAACAGCCCCAACAAACAAATTTCTCTGCAGCACCTGTGGAAGAGCCTGTTACTCCAGAATTGGCCTTTATAGCCACTCCAGGCGCTGCTTCACAAACCACTGACCACCTCCAGGCGCGTATCCATTGTCTCTCGAGATAAGGAGGCCCAAAAGAAAGATCATAAATACAAATACATAAAGAAGTTATGAATAAGTGCTAAAAACCAGGCTTCTTTCCCCAGTGGAAGAGAAGGTTGAGTGAGGGTTCTAATAGAGGTTTCAAAATTACAATAGGATTGGGGAGAGTGGACAGTGAAAGATTACTTCCACTGGTTAGCAAATTGGTAGAGGAGGCATAGACTCAGGATTAATATAGGCTAAAATAAAAGCGTGAAGTTAGAAAAGTTTTACCACACAGGGTGCTATTAAAGCGTAGAATGCTTCAGCATAATGGCTATAGGTGTGAACTGGAGCTCATTAGATAGCATTCTTGCCTTGAGTCAGAAACTTGCGGATTTAAGACCCACTCCAGAGATTGCAGCACAAAATCTAGGCTAGCACATTAAACCGAGGTCCTGTTTGCTCTCTGAGGCGGACATAAAAGACGAGTAGTAAAGGATTTCTCCCAGTCTCCTGCCGACGTTAATCCCTCATTTATCTGGTCATTATCATGTTGCTGTTTAGTGGGATCTTGCTGTGTGCAAATTGACTTGCCCGTTTCCTACATTAAAACAGCGACCAGACTTCAAAAAGTACTTCAGTCATCTGAAAGATGCTTTGGGAAGCTGAGGTTGTGAAAGGTGCTGTATAAATGAAAGTCTTTCTTTTACTGAGGCATTGGCTCTCCCATCTAAATTGGGATGAGTATTGAAATCAAAGCTAAAAGGTCACAGGCAAAGAGCCAGGAAATGGGATTAGTGTAGATAGAACAAGTAGCTTGAATAGACTGAATATTTACATTAAATTCTGACGCGGAAAGATGTGACTACAAAATATAAGTGTGAAACTTTCAGGTTGTTACTGAGCTGCAAAGTTAATTTGAGGGGACATGACAGACAACCATTAGTGGGATAACATTTTGAAATAATAATATAAATGACATAGAATTTACAACACAAACAGGCCATTCTGCCAACTGGTCTCTGCCAGTGTTTATGCTCCACAGGAGTCTCCTCCCATATTAATTTAAGGCGAGTTCCATATTTCTCTCCAACTGTTAGTCTTTGACAAACACTGCTGGCAACTAAAGCATCTGTAACAAAGCTATCACCATGCATCCTCTAGTTTGGACAGACTAGTCCTTGGATGTCCAGTGCACTGTAATGGTTACTGAGTAACTGGTCTGAACAAATCTTTCTCTTAATCCAGTCTTTCCCTCTCTATTTCTCTTTCTGTACCTGATTTGACTAATTCACCCAATTTCCTTCTCTGTTTTCCTTCTGTTTCTTTCTCAATCCCTAAATTGCATTGGTTAAGGGGATAGACTGTTGGCCCCCTCATTCAGCAAGGGCCCAGATGCCCTGTTGTCCTTGCCACACCTTATCAGCTCACACTTCCTGCAACTTGCAGGGCAAAATATTTCAGCTGAAGGGCAAGGGACAAAGTCTAACTAATGGCACACATCACAAGATGTTCCACTCCAGTAAATCCTGGGCCACTTTACTTTTCTCCAATCTATTTCTCTCCCTCACTTCACCCCACACCACCCCATAGATCATTAACTTTTGTATTATTCACTAACTAGCCTGGCCTAGACTCACTCAGCTGAACTCAAATTCATGTCATGAGCAGCCTTGTGACTCCAACTCATGATCCTCAGTCAGTTGAGCAGCAAAGTTCCTAGAAATTAAATTAATTCCTAACATACCACTAGCTCAAATAATGGCAGAGAAAAATAACAAGGAATTTCAGCTTTTAGAAATCACCAAAACATGCATTCAAAGCAACATCTACTAATCTGAGTTACCTCTATATCCATGTGTGGTATATTGTTTAGGGGTGGGGAACAGATAGAATGTAAAACAGGCTGCCAATTTGCTAGTTCCCTTTTTGTGTAACTGCACAAGATGAATTTCACCCCCAGAGTGCCTACCGGGGCCCCTGATCAAGGATCTGACTGTGATCACTTAACTTCCACTCCTCTTCATAATCTCAAACTCACTGTTCCAGACACTGAATTGACTCATCAGTACCTGGATTACCACCCCTAGCACACGTGCTTGGATTACAAGTTTAGCACTGCAGCAAAGTAGTTTCTGCATCACCCTGACATTCATGTTACGGTGCAAATCTGAAGACAAGGCCTAATTCCGCTTTGGAGCCCCACGTTGAAAATTGCTTGGGTGACAATATGGTTGAGGAAGTCTCACAGTGCTTTTATTTGAAGCCACACATTTAACTCCAGTGCAGGGATCAATGGATTTAAAAAGGGTAAACTTTTAAATTCCTTAAGTTAATTTAATGTTTTGTCACACCTACAAAATCCAAAGAACTATTAAATGAACATATGAAATAAACCCAGAACAGACACTGTTCTTGCAAAACAAAATGGAATTAAGAAGTCAGGTGAGCTTTCCTTTCCTGCCAATAGAACTACAAGAACCCTGAGCTCATTTTCATGTCTGGACAAGGCTTGGTGAAGTAATTAAAATACAAACGACCTGGCTGGACACATTCCTGAGAAATCATTAAAATGCAAAAGACCCTGTGGTAATGGTCGCTTCTCTCCAACTCTTGGGTTAACAAATACTGTTGCAGGTGTTTTGACTCTGAAAAGCCCTACTTCATCAAGGTGAGATGAGGATGAATAACACCCAAACTCCACTGTCTAACAATGGCCTCACCATCAGAAACCATTTATGAGGACAATGGAAAGAGAAACTATGGTCACAAAACAGAAACTAGGTGTCTGATAAGGAGTTTTAATAAAAGTACATTCCGTGCAGACAAAGGCGATCCGTACTAGAGAATGGACCCTGCCTAAGATTACCAGTTTTGAACTAAATGTAGGCAGTAACTGGAGCTGGCCTTCAACTCCCTACCTGAGAAATCGTAACAGGACTTCGCCATTGACCTTTGGCTGGAATAGAACGTGAGCAGTCTGCAACAGCACATCCACCTTTCTGAACCTCCCAAGTCTTTCTTCAGTAAACAAGGGAAAAGATTACAGGCCTGTACCATTTTTAAGTCTTCACCCCAGGGAAAAGCAAATTTAACAGTGAACTCTTAACAAATCATCAGACCTAACATATGTTACCTTCATAATCTCTATCTTTTCTTGGGTGCGTGTGTATCTGTATGAGTGTGAGAGTGGGTGTTGTTGCGAATATTTCAGGTGTTGTATAATTAACATTTATCTTTCTTTTAAACTTACAAGAAAATCTGTTGTTTGTCTGTTCTTGACAATTAAAGCACTCGGGTTAAAAACACTTTTTTAAAAAAAACACACTGTCTTTGGTCAGCCAAGAGTTGAAAAAAGGGGAAACGCCCTTACACATCTCTCACCTGTCCGTAACAGTTTAGACTGTGTGCATGCTGCCACTCACACTCTCAAATACAAATTTTGACTTTGGGAGAGGAGCTGAGAGTAGGAATCTAACCATGCAGCCCAACAGCACTCTCTTTAGCAGTTAGTTCCAGTTAGCAATATATTTCCCAGCTGGAATCCACTGTGTAACTACAGGTCTGAGAGTGGGAGCTGCAGCATAAAGAGGAACTGACTCCAAGGTTCAAATCCTCAATCTGTGCCACACTTTTCATTTCATTATTTATTTTACTTTAGGCAGCCCCCAGGTACTGACAAATATCCTATTTTACGCCTGAAAAATACCCTTTTCAATCACTGGATTAAGCATTATATTTTGAACAAAGCAGTTTAATGAACAGTTAAATAAAGCAGGTCTCAGACTCTCCAATTCCCCTTCTTACACCAGAAAGCATCTTTGCTCTACAATCAAGTGTTTGGGTATCGCTAGAATTTAGTACACTTACTTGTGAAGAAGATGACCGCAGGTCAGGACGTGAGCCCCAATGCGAGAAGTATGGATGTCCTATGACAATCAGAACAAAACCAGCAAATCATTTAAACATAATAAAACCAAAAGGTAAATGTTAAATAGAAAGTAGGGTATTTTGGACTATAGAGCAAATTCAGCAGTTCCAGCAGAGACCCATACTCAAAAGGAACATAGATCAGAGAAGGTACATAACACAGTTACAGCCATAGGAGTATAAAGTACAGACTAGCTGGGCCAAATGGCCTGTTTCTGTGCTTTATATGCTATGTAACTTCCATCCTGCATTCCATTTGAGTGTGGCACTCCGCCAGAAGTGTGGGATCAATAAATTTACCTGTATATATTTAGACTCTAATTCCTTATCCAAAGCCTAATATGTAATACTGGCATATATTGGCTGAATTATCATGCAATTATCAAGATAAAGAATGATAGTACTGCACTACCCACCAAACATCCACTATAGTTACAGGTCCATGTGCTAGTCATGACTCTGGCCAACTACTCTGTAACTGTTGCAACTCATGCGCATTTACTTTATAAAGTATACCAGTTCTGTCAGAATTTATAAAATAACTAACTCTTTACCCATATGCCATTACAAGTTTACAAACTGCCAAATCCATCCAATGTAAAATGGATAATGTGAACTGTATTTCTAAGGCTTGCAGATCGTTTGCTCTTTGTCATTTCACAAGACAGTTCCAGAGCAAGGTAAATAGTCAAATGCATGTACCCAGCAACAAACTGAACACCGATTCCATATTCAACAAACAGTCTTGGTGGTATTGATCTTACCTCCATGCACACTGGACAATTCTGCCGGGAAACGTTTTCAACACACTGCAGAATGAGGAAACCCAGTGTCAACATTCAAACATCATTAACCACATAATCTTTTTTAAAATTAGAACCTATAGCAAGGACCAGCACAGAAAGGATAAACACATTGGAAAAAAATATACTGATCTAATTCTAACCATAACTGAAACTGGTATCTAAAAAATTAACATAACTTTGACAAAGCTCCAACTAGAAGTAACATACGTTAAATTTCTCTGGCACTCTTTGGGTGCAGTGGGCTTCTCACAGGGCAGTGGACATAGAACAGGAGAGAGAAATGTAAGAGAGGGGCGAGAACAGTGTGAAATCATAATAAAAGAGATAGATCATTCGAACATTTTTAGAGGCAGGAAAGTGGGTGAAAGAGAAATGTCAAGAGATGGAATTCCAGTGGGGTAAATGGCTGAAACAGCAACTGCTAACAGAGTTAAGGAAACTTGGAACAGGTACCAGACCGGTGTGGGAAGAATGGAGGGTATAATGCAAGGATTCACGGCTGGGGAAGATCCCAAGGATAGGGAGGAAGGGTCAGGACCATGGAGAGATGCAAAGGCGAGCATAAGAATCTGAGGCCTGGATATCAACAGGGGAGGAACTCTGGACAAGAAACTGAGAAGTTCGGGTCTCCCTGCTTGCTGAGGAGTTTATATGGGAAGGCAATATAATCAGAGAGAGTTAAATGATTGCCCTCTTTTTAACTGCCCACTCTGACTGGTTTGCATCAGGCTGGGAGTGTTAAACTCAGACCCATTGGCATTTGCACAATTTATAGTTCCATTTGCTCTCATCTTGATTTCCATTTAAACAAAAGCACAGCACCAGAATTGAGATATTACATTATTTACACTTAAAACTAGTACTTCAGCTGGCTTTTGCCTGCAGCTATAGGTTTGATTAAAAAAAAGAACTGGAGTACTTTCGATGAAATTTCTTATCCTAGCTTCAGTTTATGAAAACTCCTAGCCAATATCCTATCCTTCATTTAGATGAGCACTTGAAACACCATAGCATACATGGCTACGGGCCAAGTGCTGGAAAATGGGATTAGAATAGATAGGTGCTTGATGGCCGGCACGGACACGATGGGCCGAAGGGCCTATTTCTGTGCTGTATAACTCTATGACTCTCTAAATTTCATTTATCCTGCTGCCCACCTCCTGTCTCACTCTCATATCACTTCTGTCCCTACTGACCTACGTTGGCTCCTGGACTCTCAATGCCTCACCTTTAAAATTCTTACTCTTTTGTTTAAATCTCTTAATGGCTTCAACCTTTCCCTGTCGCTGCAACGACTCCAGCCTGGCAACAAACCCCCAACCTATGAATTCTCTCCATCATCGTTCTTTGGCCTCTTGTGCATTTCTCTTTTCCATTCATGTAACCATCGATAGCTGTGTCCTTAGCCACATAGAATCCCTCTCTTGTGAAATTCCCTCCCCAAGTTCCTCTGCATCTCCACCTCTCACTCCTCCTTATATTGCAAACCCACCTTTCTGACCCCGCTGTCAATCATCCATCCCAATCTTTATTTCCTTGGCTCAGAATCCTTTTATCCTCACACCTCTGTGAAGTGCCTCAGGGTATTATTCTTCTTCAATGGCGCTTGTTATATAAATGTAAATAGCTGTTGTTTTCATCCTCCCAGTTCACCAATCTCAGCTGGCCTCGACTTGCACTCTTGCACTATTTATAGCTCCTTTTGCTCTCATCTTGATTTCCGTCAAACAAAAGCACAGCAACAGAACTGAGATATTAAATTTACTTACGCTGAAAACCAGTACTTCAGCTGGCTTTTGTCTTCAGTGACAGGTTTGACTAAAAAAAAAAAAGAACTGGAGTACTTCTGATGAATTTCTTAACCTAGCTTCAGTTTACGAAAACTGATGTTAGGGTTTCAACGTTTCCTACTTCTGGGCTTGACGCCCATTTGCTAAGGTTGGTCTCCAGAGGTGAAGGTGGCTACAAATAACTGTAATAAAATCCTTTTGCTTCTTATAAGAAATGAGAAGGGTCATTTTTTTTTTAAGGGTTTTGATACAGTAAATGAGAAACTGTTTCCATTGGCACAACGGTCAGTAACCAGAGGACACAGATTTAAGGTGGTTGGCAAAGGAACCAGAGGGTAGATGAGAATTTTATTTATACAGTGAGTTGTTGTGATCCAGAATGCGCTGCCTGAAAGGGCAGTGGAAGCAGATTTAATAGTAACTTCCAGAAGGAAATTCGATATATTGTTGAAGGGAAAACATTTAGAGGGCTATGGGGAAGGAGCAGGGGAGTGGGATTCATAGGATAGCTCTATCATATGCTGTGATGATGACCAAGATTAAAGTCATTATTTTATGGATTTAATTGCGACAGCAGCTTTTTTTTCTGAAGGCATCATTAAGTAAGCCCATTTCTGTCATGTAGCCTAGTTACTTAATGCTGTGGTCATGCTGCATTAATGCTGTAACAACACTGATGCCTGGGAAGCAAAGTAGCATTTGAACCACAGCAATTCAGGTTACACCTGAAGCATGTTAAGTTTCATCGTAAAGTCAAGGTGTGCCTGATCACATACTAGTCTTGTTTCAAACTCAGGTCTACTAGCCAGGGGAGAGGTTGGAAGGCTGTGTGAGGGAGGTGGCTGAAGTGGATTGTCCATGAATTCAGTCACACACTGGTAGCAAAGCTCAAATAAGAGGATTTGAGCATAAATGCTGTATTAAATTGGTAGCATGACCATCAATTCTTTTGGAATCTACACTTTTACACTTCCTTCCAGACTCTGCCAACTATGAGAATCAAATGTGTTTTGAAGTGATCACTCCAGCATAACGGCTTCAAAGAATAATTGCCATAGTTCTTTCAGTATCAATGTACATTCTGCACAATACCAATCGTCATCCATACGTCAGCCTTGGCTCAGTGATCTCACCTGAGTCAACAGCTTGTATTTATATAGTGCCTTTAATGTAATAAAAATAATAAGGTGCTTCACAGAAGCATCACCAAGAAAAATTTACACTGAACCACATAAGGTGACATTATGCCGAAAACTTAGTCAAAGGTAAGTTTTAAGAAGCATCTTAAAAGGAGGTTAGAGGTGTGTAGGGAGGGAGGTCCAGAGATTAGGGCTCAGGCACCGGAAGGCACGGCTGCCAATGGTGAGGCAACGAAAATAAGGGAATGGCAAGAGGCCAGAATTGGAGGAACTCAGACATCTGGGAGTGTTGTAGGGGTAACAGTTCTAATGGACGAATTATAATCATGTGCTATGTATGTCAATTTGACAAAGAAGAATGCAGGTTATGGTTGTTACAGCTTGAATGACATTGCTGGCAGAGAAAGTAATGTTTAAATTCTGATACGGTATCTGGAATGCAAACATCCACCCTCAAAAAATTTAATCAACTCTTCAAAATAATGGTCAGCTAAAAGATAATTATTAATTCCTATTTAGAGGATAGTCTAGTAGGGCCTAAGTAAATTTTACACACGATGTCACACCCAGAGCTAATTATACAATCAGGTCATTTCAGTATTTATTTGGTTAAGCTTTTAACTAAGAAAGATTTGTAGTGTGTTTGAGTGCAGATAAGTTGCCATATTTGTTTTTAAGTGTAAAAAGTTACAGTGAGCAAACCTGTTGCCGGGATCTGCCCAGTGTTTCGCATAGAATTAACAGCACAGAAACAGGTCACGTAAGTCCCTACTTCATCTCATCCCATCAGTACGTTCTATTTTTTCTCCCTCGTGTACTTATCTAGCTTCCCTTTAAATGATCCATTTGATTGTCAGCTATTTAAAGCAATCTGAAATTTGCTTTCAATTAAATTATATCCTTTTCTTAAAATAATGATTTTTCTTTCTACTTTCGGCCTTTGACGTTTGTGCCTCTGCCGAATCCTCTGGGCAGGAATATGTGTGACCTGTGTTGCAAGCCACTGCTCAGCCATCAAAGCTGCTCAGCGAACGGCTGGCAAAATTAATCACTCTAACAGCACGATGATATATTCAGTCTTTTCCTCTCCACCCACCTCCAACAAGATAAAAGATCAACGGCAAGCAGTGAAGCCCTAATGTGCCAGTAAACAACAGGTCTAACTTACCTTGTGGTTCCCACGGAGATGAGTAGCTAGACATAGGTTACATTTCACACAGTGGAAGAAATTATCTTCTGGCCCAATCCTGTTAAGATTTTAAAAAAATATTTAAAAACACAGCATTAAGTGAATACAACAAAGTCTTGATTACTTTACTAGCATTGGTAACCACTCCTCCCTCAAAAAAACATTTGTCCCACTGCATTGATCATTTTTATAGAACTAGAACACAATGGAGCTGGAACTGTCAGTGTACTGAGAGATTAGTATACCTGCCTCGTCAGTACTGCAAATAAGACCAAATATAAGCCGAGTGAAAAATAAGCTTCACATTACTTCCCTCAAGTTCAGAAGAATTGAAGAAAAAGAAAATCCAGTTTAGCTTAGGATGTCCTGGGGAACCTTGAAGAGTCCTTTATATCCCTTTAAAAGGCCAGGTGATCCACTCCATCTTTCTTCTCTTTGGCCACCTTGTCTCTTCAGTGACAATGGGTAAGTGCCAAGAGGTGGTCAGTGATTTGTGAAGCAGTGCCTGGAGTGGCTATAAAGGCCAATTCTAGAGTGACAGACTCTTCCACAGGCGCTGCAGGTAAAATGGTTGTCGGGGCTGTTACACAGTTGACTCTCTCCTTACACTTCAGTCTCTTTTCCTGCCAACTGCTAAGTCTCTTTGACTCGCCTCTCTTTAGCCCCACCTTTACGGCTGCCTGCCAGCTCTGGCGATCGCTGGCAACTGACTCCCACGACTTGTGGTCAATGTCGCAGGACTTCATGTCGTGTTTGCAGACGCCTTTAAAGCGAAGATATGGACGGCTGGTGGGTCTGATACCAGTGATGAGCTCGCTGTACAATGCGTCCTTGGGGATCCTGCCATCTTCCATGTGGTTCACATGGCCAAGCCATCTCAAGCGCCACTGGCTCAGTAGGGTGTGTAATATGGGCATGTTGGCCGCCTCGAGGATGTCTGCGTTGGAGATACGATCCTGCCACCTGATGCCAAGGATTCTCCGGAGACAGCAAAGATGGAATGCGGTGAGATGTCGATCTTGACTGACATACGTTGTCCAGGCCTCGCTGCCACAGAGCAAGGTACTGAGGACGCAGGCTTGAAACACTCGGACTTTTGTGTTCCGTGTCAGTGCGCCATTTTCCCACACCCTCTTGGCCAGTCTGGACATAGCAGCAGACGCCTTTCCCATGCACTTGTTGATTTCTGCATCGAGAGACAGGTTGCTGGTGATAGTTGAGTCTAGGTAGGTGAACCCTTGTACCACTTCCAGAGCGCGGTCTCCGATATTGATGGATGGAGCATTTCTGACGTCCTGTCCCATGATGTTCGTTTTCTTGAGGCTGATGGTTAGGCCAAATTTGTTGCAGGCAGCCGCAATCCTGTCAATGAGTCTCTGCAGACACTCTTCTGCATGGGATGTTAATGCAGCATCGTCAGCTGATGAGGACTTTCCGTACTTTGGTCTTCGCTCTAAGACGGGCAAGGTTGAACATCTTGTCATCTGATCTTGTGTGGAGGAAAATTCCTTCTTCTGAAGACTTGAACGCATGTGAGAGCAGCAGGGAGAAGAAGATCCCAAACAGTGTAGGTGCGAGAACATAGTCCTGTTTCACGCCACTCAGGATAGGAAATGGGTCTGATAAGGCACCGCTATGCTGAATTGTGCCTTTCATATCGTCATGGAATGAGGTGAAATGGCGGGCAGCCATAAAGACAGGGCTAAAATGTGGCGAGTCGAAGAGACTTAGTAGTTGGCAGGAAAAAAGACAGAGGCGCAAGGGGAGTGCCAACTGTGCAACAGCCCCGACAAACAAATTTCTCTGCAGCACCTGTGGAAGAGCCTGTCACTCTAGAATTGGCCTTTATAGCCATCCCAGGCGCTGCTTCACAAACCACTGACCACCTCCAGGCGCGTATCCATTGTCTCTCGAGATAAGGAGGCCCAAAAGAAAAAGAAAGAACAGAAGGAATGAGGTGATGATACTTAGTAGCTTTGGTGGACATCTGATCTTTGCTAGTAGTCTGAAGAGACCACGTCTGCTGACTAGGTCAAAGGCTTTGGTGAACTCTATGAAGGCAATTTGGAGGGGCATCCGTTGTTCACGGCATTTCTCTTGTAGCTGGCGAAGGGAGAACAGCATGTCAACGGTGGATCTCTCTGCTCGAAAGCCGCACTGTGCCTCTGGGTAGACAAGCTCTGCCAGCTTCTGGAGTCTGTTTGAAATGACTCGAGCAAAGGCTTTCCCCACTATGCTGAGCAGGGAGATTCCACAGTAGTTGTTGCAGTCACCCTTGTTCTTATAGAGGGTGATGACATTGGCATCACGCATGTCCTGTGGTACTGCTCCCTCATCCCAGGACAGGCAAAGCAGGCGCAATGGCATTGGAAGGATGAATGAGAATGGACAGAGGCTGCTAGAGTTGTGTACCTATCACAACCTCTGCATCACCAACTCATTCTTTCAAACTAAACCCTTTCACTAGGTTTCATGGAGACACCAGCTGGACCTCATTGTCACAAGACGAGCCTCTATAAACAGTGTTCAAATCACACACAGCTTCCACAGTGCGGACTGCGACACCGACCACTCCTTGGTGTGCAGCAAAGTTAGACTCAAACCAAAGAAGCGACATCACTCTGAGCAGAAGAGCCGCCCGCGCATCAACACTAACAGAATTTCTTACCCACAGCTGTCACAAAAGTTTCTTAATTCACTTGAAAAAGCCCTTCAAAACACTCCTGCAGGAGATGCAGAGACCTAGTGAGAGCTTGTGGGCCAACCATCAAGAAGACCTCCCCCCTCAAGTCTAAATCAGGGGAAACAATCAATGACCAACGCAAGCAAATGGACTGCTGGGTGGAGCACTACCTAGAACTGTACTCCAGGGAAAATGAGGTCACTGATACCTCCCCTCTACCAGTCACAGATGAGCTGGACAAACAGCCAAAAAAATCGGAACTCAGTAATGCCATCGATTTTCTAGCCAGTGGAAAAACCCCTGGGAAGGACAGCATTACCCCTGAAATAATCAAGAGTGCCAAGCCTGCTATACTCTCAGCGCTCCATGAACTGCTTTGCCTGTGCTGGGATGAATGAGCAGTACCACAGGACATGCGTGATACCAATATCATCAACCTATATAAAAGACCATGTGATCCACTCCAGCATTGGTAAAACACAAGTATGTTGCACACCATAGATAGACTATGTTACATGACATGAAAAGAATGCACAATAATCCATTGTTAGCCAAAACACTACAATTTAAAAGGAAACTTTTATTTTACAGCTCATGTAGTATTCCTTCATTTTGCAATTTTGGAAAACTATTACATGAATTATAATTTTGCCAAATAGCGTTATTCACTTGACCATTTTATTCCTTTATCCATTTTAACGGCCGTGTCAAGTTTGGCAAAGAGCTAAAATGGAATGCAAACAGTACTGTAAAAATGGTCACGCAATTGTTATGGAAAATTTCAAGTGTATTGGTCATTTAATTCATTAAAACATACGCATTGCAGTACAGAATACATCCTTAAAAAAAGTGTCTACTGGTACAACTGCGTCAGCCAATCAGTTGGAGGCAGGTGGGACTTACAGCAAACAGTCTACTTAAAGAGTCTCTACGAACTACAGCAATTAGAACTCATGACCAGAACAGCAGCAAAGTCTCCTGATAAAATCAGGATTATTTCTCCAGCATACTGCAGTGAATGGTGGATAGTTACATAATACAAATTAGGTGCATGAATCAATACCAGGCATTTGCACCTCGGTGTGATAGATGGGGAAAATTACCCAATCATCTCCATTCTGGCTGGGACTTGTTGTGCCACGATGTGTAACTGGGAAAGTTAGTTCAAATAGTTTAATTAACTTGCACAAACATGTGTGAAGAAATAACCTACAAGTTGTGAACACTACGAGATGAACAGCTACTCTGTTGAATATTACTTGGATTGGATGTGATACAATATCCAGTTTATTCAAGAACAAGATGCTGGAAACAGATCGAGCAGAATCTGTGGAGAGAGAAAGAGAGTTAACAATTCAGGTCAATGGCCTCTTGTCAGAACCCAAAGTGTTAAACTCTGTTTCTCTTTCCACAGATGCTGCCTGGCCTACTGAGCTTTTCCAGCATTTGCAGTTTTTATTTCGGATTTCAGAGGAGTGGGACTAACTGAACAGCTCTATCAATGAGCTGGCACAGACACGATGGGCCAAATGGTAATTCTGTGCTGAACGATTTTCTACAATTTCTAGCATCCGCAGTGGTTTGCTTTAGCCTAAAAGGGAGATTTACTGTAATGAGAAACTATCTTTTGTAAAACATAACTTTGAACAGCATCCAAAAGTTAATTAAATGAGGATTTAATGGGAAACATTATTCAATGATCTTCTCTATCACAACGCACTTCACTACGTCAGTAGCTGACCTGCTGACACAATTAAATCAGCAAGTTTTAAGTCCATATCCAGTACTGCAGTCACTCACAAATAACTAACACCCTTTAGTTTCCTAAATTTGGAATGCAGGACACTACCTGGCTACTTCAGCATGATCCAAAATAGACAACAATGTTTGCAGAAAATACTGTAATCTGAAAATTACTTTTTGTAGCTCAACCGGAATGAACACTAACAGAAAACGGAGGATAAACACAAACTGGTTGGGCCAAACAAGCTGTTTTCAGGTTGTAATTTACAAAAACGTACATAGAATGTACACCACAGAAACAGGCCATTCAGACTAACTGGTCCATGCTGGTGTTTATGCTCCACGTGAGCTTCCTCCTACTCTTCTTCATCTCACCCCATCAACATATCCTTCTATTCCTTTCTCCCTCACGTGTTTATCCAGCTTCCCCTTAAACGCATCTATACTATTCACCTCAACCACTCCCTGTGGTAGTGAGTTCAACATTCTCACCACTCTCAGGGTAAGAAGTTTCTCCTGAATAGCCCACTAATTTATTGACTAACTTATATTTATTTATTGATCATTGAAACATTCTGGGGATGTGGCCGTCGCTGGCAAGTCCAGCATTTATTTTGCCAATCCCTAATTGCCCTCGAGAAGGTGGTGAGCTGCATTCTAGAACTGCTGCAGTCCTTGTGGATTATAGCTTTTCAGAGCAGTTTTTAATGCGGCTGAGTGGTTTGCTGAGCCAATTCAGAGGGCAGTTATGAATCAAACACATTGCTATGGGTCTGGAGTCACATGTAGGCCAGATCAAGTAAGGCCGGCAGATTTCCTTCGCTAAGGACATTAGTGAACCAGATGGGTTTTTACAACAATCTGGTAGTTGCATGGTCACCATTACTGAGACCAGCTTTTTATTCCAGATTTATTTAATTAACTGAATTTAAATTCCCCAGCTGCTGTGGTGGATTTTGAACTCATGTCTCCAGATCACCGTCCAAAGGACTGTCACTGACCTCATCTCCTCTGGAGATCTTCTCCCTACAGCTTCCAACCTCATAGTCCCGCAATCCCAGACAGCCCACTTCTACTTCCTTCCCAAAATCCACAAACGGGACTGTCCTGGCAGACCCATTCTGTCAGCCTGCTCCTGCCCCACTGAACTTATTTCTTCCTATCTTGACTCTATCTTTTCTCCGCTGATCCAGTCTCTTCACACCTACATCCGTGACTCTTCTGACACCCTACGTCATTTCCAGTTTCCTGGTCCCAACCGCCTCCTCTTCACTATGGACGTCCAATCTCTCTACACCTCCATCCCCCACCAGGATGGTTTGAGGGCTCTCCGCTTCTTCTTGGAACAGAGGCCCAACCAGTCCCCATCCACCAACACCCTCCTCTGCCTGGCTGAACTTGTTCTCACATTGAACAACTTCTCCTTCAACTCCATGCACTTCCTTCAAGTAAAAGGTGTTGCTATGGGTACCCGCATGGGTCCTAGTTATGCCTGTCTTTTTGTGGGATATGTCGAGCATTCTTTGTTCCAGTCCTACTCAGGCCCCCTCCCCCAACTCTTTTTCCGGTACATTGATGACTGTATCGGTGCCGTTTCCTGCTCCCGCCCCGAACTGGAAAACTTTATCAACTTTGCTTCCAATTTCCACCCTTCTCTCACCTTTACATGGTCCATCTCTGACACTTCCCTTCCTCGACTTCTCTGTCTCCATCTCTGGGGATAGATTGTCTACTAATATCCATTATAAGCCCACCGACTCCCACAGCTACCTCGACTACACTTCTTCACACCCTACCTCCTGTAAGGACTCCATTCCATTCTCCCAGTTTCTCCGTCTTTGACGCATCTGCTCTGATGATGCTACCTTCCATGACGGTACTTCTGGTATGACCTCCTTTTTCCTCAATCGAGGTTTCCCCCCCACTGTTGTTGACAGGGCCCTCAACCGTGTCCGGCCCATTTCCCGTACCTCTGATCTCAACCTTTCCCCTCCCTCCCAGAACCGTGACAGGGTTCCCCTTGTCCTCACTTTCCATCCCATCAGCCTCCATATCCAAAGGATCATCCTCCGCCATTTCCGTCACCTCCAGCGTGATGCCACTACCAAACGCATCTTCCCCTCCCTTCCCCTGTCAGCATTCCGAAGAGATCGGTCCCTCCGCGACACTCTGGTCCACTCCTCCATTACCCCCATCACCTCGTCCCCATCCTATGGCACCTTCCCCTGCAATCGCAGGAGGTGTAATACCTGCCCATTTACCTCCTCTCTCCTCACTATCCCAGGCCCCAAACACTCCTTTCAGGTAAAGCAGCGATTTATTTATACTTCTTTCAATGTAGTATACTGTATTCGCTGTTCACAACGTGGTCTCCTCTACATTGGGGAGACCAAGCGCAGACTGGATGACCGCTTTGTGGAACATCTCCGCTCAGTCCGCAAGCAGGACCCTGAGCTTCCAGTTGCTTGCCATTTCAACACTCCCCCCTGCTCACATCTCTGTCCTGGGATTGCTGCAGTGTTCCAGTGAACATCAACGCAAGCTCGAGGAACAGCATCTCATCTACCGATTAGGCACACTACAGCCTGCTGGACTGAACATTGAGTTCAATAATTTCAGAGCATGACAGCCCCCCATTTTACTTTCATTTTTAGTTGTTTTTTCTTTTTTTACAATTTTTACAACCTTTTTTTGCATTTATTTCATCTTAGTTTGTTCAGTTTGCTTACCCACTGTTTTTTTTTCATGTTTGCACTTGCTGCTGTTCAATATTCAGTCCGTTAACACCTTTTCTGTACTAATGCTTTGTCTTTCAACACACCATTAACATATTGTTTGCCTTTGCTCCATGACCTTTCGGTCAGCTATGTGGCCTTGTCCAATCTACACCTTCTCCTTTGTTATCTCTTGCCCGACCCCCATCTCACTTGCTTATAACCTGTGACAGTTTCAATATTTGTCAGTTCCAAAGAAGGGTCACTGACCCAAAACGTTAACTCTGCTTCTCTTTCCACAGATGCTGCCAGACCTGCTGAGTGGTTTCAACATTTCTTGTTTTTATTTCAGATTTCCAGCATCTGCAGTATTTTGCTTTTATCTCCAGATCATCAGTCCAGGATTCTGGATTACTAGTCCCATAACATAACCATTATGCCATCATAAATGAGTAAAATACAAAATCTACTAAAACTAAATACTACAGTGGGCCCATTTAAGGCTCACCTACAAATTCCACATGGTGGGCAATGGTACTGCTTCTTGTCTACATCAAAGAGATGACACGTGTCACAGTAATATTCTCCAAACACGGTTTCACAGCTTTCACAGGTCCTTTTCACCTGTAGGGAAAAGCATCAAAGCATTAGAGAGCATTAGCTTTTTATACTGCTCACCCAAAAGCACAATGCAGTGCAAAAAAAATCAGCATACAATTAATGTATCAAATTATCAAATATTACACAAACAGATGAAATTGGTGCTGATAGAAAAAGAAACTTTAAGTCTCTCCATACTTTTATTCTTCAAACCAGTAACATTGATGAAAATCATCAATTACTGTGGCACACATGTTTCTTCAACAGCACCTCCCAAACCCGAGATCTCTACCACCTAGAAGGACAAGGACAGCAGAAGCATGGGAACACCGCCACCTGCAAGTCCCCCTCCACCTTGCACACCATCCTGACTTGGAACTATAATCGCTGTTCCTTCATAGTCACTGGGTCAAAATCCTGAAACTCTCTCCCTGGCAGCACTGTGGGTGTACCTACACCACAAGATCTGCAGTGGTTCAGTGGCTCACCAGCACCTTCAATAAATGCTGGCCTTGCCATTGATTCTCACATCCCATCAGCGAATAAAAAAGGCAACAAACATACACACAATAATTAAAACTCTGAATGCTAAGTAACGTAATGGGGTTGCTAAGCTAGCTTGGTAGTTGCAATATGATTTCTTTTGTGATGAGCTATAATGCAAATCCAAAGTTTGGACTAAGTGTAAATATTAATGTGTGTGCTATGTGTTAGAATGGTAAAAATGCTTATTTTGAGTATTCCAATATTCATGCTTTAATAAACGCCTTCAGTAAATCAAAACGAAATGCCAAGTTAATGAAGATTTAAAAAGCAATTTTTATTCAAACTATACACACTATTGTTAGTTGCAGAATGCTTAAAAGGTCAAATCCAAACTGACACAGATTAAATTAATCCCATGACATCTGTTAGTATTCACTAACAGATCTAAACTTATTATCCATGCTCATTAGAGTATATTGCATTGATTTATGCTCAAAGGACAGCAACTATTATTAGTAAGCTGCACCCACTTTCAAATGGTGTATGCTTTCCACCAAACTAGAAGCTAAGAAACCAATTCAAAAGCTATCTACAGAAGAAAACATTCCTTATTCAACATTGTAGCCGGGCACATCAATAAGTCATTTATTCATTTTTAAATTAAAGACAGAAAGTCCACAGGCCTGCTGTACTTGTCATTCAGGATCTCAACATTTGCTTCCTCAGACACCCACCAAGCTCCTGCAGCTAGAATAACTTGATAATTCCAATGCTCTCCTTGTTTACCTCCACGCTCCATAAGCTGTTAACTCGTCGAAAACACCGCTGCCCACCTCCTGACCCACACTAAGCCCAATTCACCCAGCACTCCTATCCTCACGGATCTACACTGGTTCCCTGCCATCAACATTCCCTCTAAGCTGCATGGCCACGCAACAGTCCAGAACTTAACGCGCAGGGGACAAACAGGCCGCATACAAGAGGCTGTCTCTTTAAGATGTGCGCATGTTCAGCCATGCGGCAATCACACAGTGCAACAAATGGGTGTGCTTGTAACTAACCGCCTGCGCATTTTTCTCCGTCCCTTTGTTCCACAGCCTTCAGCTGTCTAACCTATGCTTTCTGGATCTCCCTCGCTTAAACCCCCTCTCATCTTTCAAAATCATACTTAAAATCCATTTTTTTCACCCAAGTCTTTGGCCATCCCTCCGAAACACTGTCTAGCCTTGCTCCACGCTTCCCAGAATCGTACAGTTACGCTGTAAAATGCCTCGGGATGGTTTGTACATTATTTTGGGGCACTAAGGGAATCAAGCGATATGGAGGGAAAGTGGAATTGAGATAGAGGATCAGCCATGATCTTATTGAATGGCACTGCAGGCTCAAGGGGCCATAAAGCCTACTCCTATTTCTTATGCTATTAACGGTATTTCATAAACACAAATTATTGCAGAATTGCTAATAACAGCACACTCCTCAATCACACAAGAGTGATATTATTGCACTATAGCTGATTCCACTGTCGAGATGATCATTACATCATACACATGCACAGTGCACCTGTTACATTTTCCACACCTAAGTCTATATGCAGGTGTTCTGAAATAGTATTTACCAACCTGCTGGACTGTCTCACACTTTGCACACTGAACCTCTGCGACCTTGAAGCGATCCAGCTGATGATTTTCTATGTCATCATGACACAGTCGGCAGATGTAAAATTTCCCGCAGCACGGTGCCTGAAAGATCAAAAGCTATTTTACAAAAAAAACCCTTCTCAAAACTCAGTCATAGAGAGATACAGCACTGAAACAGGCCCTTCGGCCCACCGAGTCTGTGCCGAACAACAACCGCCCATTTACACTAATCCCATATTCCCTAACACATCCCCAACTTCCCTCAATTCTCCTACCACCTACCTACACTAGGGACAATTTACTATGGCCAATTTACCTATCAACCTGCAAGTCTTTGGCTGTGGGAGGAAACCCACGCGGTCACAGGGAGAAATTGCAAACTCCGCACAGGCAGTATCCAGAACTGAAACCGGGTCGCTGGAGCTGTGAGGCTGCAGTGCTAACCACTGTGCCGCCACATAAGACTTTCTCTATTTTAAACATATATGGATGGATCTTCCATGGAGCAGGTTCATGTTACGTGTTAGGACCAAGGCAGGAGTAATGCACTGTTAATTCAGTCCCACTACTCCACAGGTCATAGCATATCAAATAAAGTTTCCCACCTACCGAAGACTAGCTAAATTAAACACTGTATTTTTCCCCACAGACTAACGCAAACCAAACCAGGTTTCTTTAAACAACAACATTAACTATTAATTAGAAAAGAAATAATAGGTCTTAACTACTAGCGAGATAAATCTATACATAAAAAAACCCTATTCCCTTAACCCTCATGCATATACACATACATTAAAAAAAATGGTTAACCGGTTTCAAATGGGTGTTTTGGATTATAACCATTTCTTAGGAATAGAAGGAATAATAAAAAATAATTGAGGTTCACATTCTGGTAGGATGTTTTCGGTACGGTGAGGTGTCCCATAGTCAAATAGTCGGATGTCACTCGAAGTCTCTCCAGGTGAGATTGATGAACAGTCTGTGATGGGTAGGTGTTCACGGCAATTTAACTGCAGCAGAAGTCACATAGGTCTTCCATCAGTGGTGTAGCAACAGGTCTGCTTAGGTTTTGAAGAGCAGTCCAACAGTAGAAGAATTCTTCAGATTTTAGGATTTCTTAGAACACAGGAGGCAGCAGAAATCTCACTGGATGCAGAAATTCTTCAGAGATCGGAGGCAACAGGAATCTGCCACCTTTCAAATGCAGAATTCCTTTTCAAGAGATACGAGTCTCCCTGCAGAGAGGGGTGGCACTTTTCTGGGTTTTTCTCCCTTGCTGCAGGTAGATCAAGCAAAGATTTCAAATGCCTGCCCTTTGTCCAATTGACAGGCTTTTTTAAAGGGTCCAAAGTGAAAAAAGAACCTTCCTGAACATGGTCACATGTTCAGATACAGTGTCTCTCCCTGGTTCAAAAACAGCTCTGAAGAAAGGTCAAATCCTTGGGATTTCCTTACAACTGCTGGCCTTCCTATTCTTTTACAAGTTTAACTTCCTTTCAAAACACCCATAAAGTTTAACTCTTGTTCTGAACTTCCTTTCAAAACATTGCAGGAGTCTTTCAGTGAGCAAAATCTTTTTTTCCAGTTTTTTTTTGCAACACATGGTACAAAATAAAACCTTTTGTGACATAAGTTAGATGTGTTGTTTTATAAGGACAGGACCATGTGTAAAACACAGTGTACGTGTATATCCTTTTAAGGCTAAAATATGTAATTGCCCTACATTACTGAGCACCGCTGGAGATCAAGCTGCAGATCTGAATCCAAGCTTTGTTTGATTGAAAGAAAGACTTGTGTTTCTATAGCACCTTTTATAACCACAGAGCATCCCAAAGCACTTTACAGTCAACTACTTTTGAAAGGCAGTCACTGTTGTAATGTAGCAAATGCAGTATCCAATTTGTGTACAGCAAGATCCCACAAACAACAATGCGATAATCACCAGATAGTTTGTTTTTAGTGATGCTGGTTGAGGGATAAATATTGGCCAGACACTAGAGAGAACTCCCCTGCTATTCATCGAAATAGAGCTATGGGATCTTTTACGTTCACCTAAGAAGGCAGATTGATGGGACAAAGAAGAATTTGTAGATATTGTAGAACTGAAATGATCCTGGAGATAGGCGCTGAAATGCACAGCATTTTAAGACTTTTTGTCACTTTGAGACAGATTAAAAATTCACATGAGCTCTCATGCATAGCTATCAGCTCATTAGCTTTTGATGTGCTGGCATAATTCGCTGGATTTGAAAAAGCAAATCTCTCTTTTGGGATGAAGCAATTAACCATTGCCCTTTCAGTAGCCTCTGCTAAAAATTAAAGCTAGCCAGCATATTGTCTCAAGATTTGATTAATCCATGCATGATTAAAGATATCTTAAGGCCAAACAGAGGAACAAAACACCAAGTAAAATGCAAAGTTAAAAAATGTTTCAAATAAATCTGAAGGACAATGATGCACAGGGAAACCAAGCCAACAACAGAGAGAAAGTTCACAGAAATAAAAACAGCAAGTGCTGGAAATACTCAGCAAGTCTGGCAGCATCTGTGGACAGAGAAAGAGTTAAGGTCTTTCATCAGAACACAGACCTGAAATGTTAACTGTTTCTCTCTCCACAGATGCTGCCTGACCTGCTGAGTATTTCCAGCACTTGCAGTATTTTGTTTTCATTTGAGAAAGTTCACAGATCTGTTCCACAATCCACCCAGTGGCTAGAATCTGCAATTGCTTAATGCATAACTTGTCAAAAACTTCTATTTATGCAAGAAATGTCCCAAGATTCTTCACAGGAACGTTAAGATAACAAAATATGACATTGAAGCCACTCAAGGAGATGTTAGGACAGGCGACCAAATTAAAGAGGTAGATTTTAAGGAGCATCTTAAATGAGGAGAAAGAGGCAGTTGACTTGGGGGGGGCGGGGGGGGGGGGGGAATCCAGAGCTCAGGGCCTAACAGCTGAAGGCACATCCACCAATGGTGAGGCAAAGGAAATCAGGGATGTGCAATAGGCCTGAATCAGAGGAGCGCAGCCAACTCGGAGGGTTAAGGGACTGGCTGAGCTTAGGGAGGGGCGAGGCCATGGACGGATTTGAAAACAATGATGAGAATTTTAACAGCGAGGCATTGCCACACCTGGAGTCAATGTAAGTCAATGAGTGCAGAGGGTGATGGATGAACAGGAGGCAAGGTTCAAATAGGAATTTATAAAGCAAATGATAACACACAAAGCAAGAAGAAAATGTAAGATTTTATATAATATATAACACATTAAGATAACCAGAAGCAATTGTAAAAAGAACAGATGTCTCATATTTGTTCAGAACAGTTATTTAGAGCTTAAGTACCACAAATCTTGTTCAGGAAGCAACAAACTGTTACTAAAACTATGACACTGTAGTTACGCATTCTTCTGTGGCATGGTCAAAACATTTTTTTAAATTGCTCAACAGCTATATAAACAAAAAAAGATTTTACTGATTCAAACACTTTCTATCTGTCAAAATCATCATCTTTGGAGTCAGGTCTCCAAATAGCTAAGCTATTACTCCTTGCATGCGAGGAGATCTCCCCACCAAATCTAGATGGCAAGTCTTAGGTTTTTGCTTCTTAACGGGTGACTATATTGGGTTTTTAAGAAGATGATCTGAATCCAGACCCCTTAAACAAGCTCAAGAACGAGGAATAAGATGCCTAATTAATACTTTTTATTCATGTTACCCAGCCAACTACGTACATTGACCATGAGATTACTGGTACCAATTATCACTCACGTTTGGACTCATCAGGAAGCATCACAAATGCGTAGTTCTAATCTGTCTACACTAATCCAAACCAGGCTAGGTTGTAGTCCCACTGAAGCTTTGCATGTTGTACTTTTTATATTGTTAGTGACATCTTGCTAACATGATAAAAAGACAACACGTTCCAGTTACCTTTGATAAGTAACCCATTAAGACATACTGTAAATTGTGTAATTCACCATAATGTGTCTGCATGACACTATCTATTCTCTTTCACTGTTCTCTTCAGGGTTCGAACTTCACTATCTTATCTGTTTTGCTAGATATCTTTTTGTAGCCTTTGTACTGAGTTCACCTCCCGACTGCCTGGATCTGTGCCTAGAATACATGTTGGTACTCTCACTTTGTTAGTGAAGTAATGCCTGTTCATTAGGCACTAATGTTGTTTTTTTTTTATTAGAACATTACAGCGCAGTACATTCCCTTCGGCCCTCGATGTTGCGCCGACCTGTGAAACCATCTGACCTACACTATTCCATTTTCATCCATATGTCTATCCAATGACCACTTAAATGCCCTTAAAGTTGGCGAGTCTACTACTGTTGCAGGCAGGGCGTTCCACGCCCCTACTACTCTCTGAGTAAAGAAACTACCTCTGACATCTGTCCTATATCTATCACCCCTCAACTTAAAGCTATGTCCCCTCGTGTTTGCCATCACCACCCGAGGAAAAAGACTCTCACTATCCACCCTATCTAACCCTCTGATTATCTTGTATGTCTCTATTAAGTCACCTCTCCTCCTCCTCCTCTCCAACGAAAACAACCTCAAGTCCCTCAGCCTTTCCTCGTAAGACCTTCCCTCCATACCAGGCAACATCCTAGTAAATCTCCTCTGCACCCTTTCCAAAGCTTCCACATCCTTCCTATAATGCGGTGACCAGAACTGCACGCAATACTCCAGGTGCGGTTTCACCAGAGTTTTGTACAGCTGCAGCATGACCTCATGGCTCCGAAATTCGATCCCCCTACTAATAAAAGCTAACACACCATATGCCTTCTTAACAGCCCTATTAAATCCCTGAAAGTTGCGACCCAGGTTATGTACCTGGACACCAAGATCTCTCTGTTCATCTACACTACCAAGAATCTTCCCATTAGCCCAGTACTCTGCATTCCTGTTACTCCTTCCAAAGTGAATCACCTCACACTTTTCCGCATTAAACTCCATTTGCCATCTCTCAGCCCAGCTCTGCAGCCTATCTATGTCCCTCTGTACCCTACAACATCCTTCGGCACTATCCACAACTCCACCGACCTTAGTGTCATCCGCAAATTTACTAACCCACCCTTCTACACCCTCTTCCAGGTCATTTATAAAAATGACAAACAGCAGTGGCCCCAAAACAGATCCTTGCGGTACACCACTAGTAACTAAACTCCAGGATGAACATTTGCCATCAACTACCACCCTCTGTCTTCTTTCAGCTAGCCAATTTCTGATCCAAAGCTCTAGATCACCTTCAACCCCATACTTCCGTATTTTCTGCAATAGCCTACCGTGGGGAACCTTATCAAACGCCTTACTGAAATCCATATACACCACATCCACTGCTTGACCCTCATCCACCTGTTTGGTCACCTTCTCGAAAAACTCAATAAGGTTTGTGAGGCACGACCTACCCTTCACAAAACCGTGCTGACTATCGCTAATGAACTTATTCTTTACAAGATGATTATAAATCCTGTCTTTTATAACCTTTTCCAATATTTACCCACAACCGAAGTAAGGCTCACAGGTCTATAATTACCAGGGCTGTCTCTACTCCCCTTCTTGAACAAGGGCACAACATTGTCCTGTATGTGATGTCGTAGAACCTGTTTATATTAGATTCCCAACCTGACCTACCACTGTCTACAAGAAGCAGAGGCGGCTTTACTTGGACCACCCATACAGAAGCACATATGCACAAATGGGCCAGATCACACATGTATGAAAGTGTTGGGGATGAGAAGAGTTCAAGGCAGGGTTGGCCAAAGGGGGTGGGGTTGGCACAGGGTGGAAGGGATCATTTGACCTTCACCCACAAATAGTTGGCCGAGATACTGAAAGATAGAAAAAAAATTTGCATTTCCATAGCGCCTTTCACGACCCACCTGACAGGGACCCGGGGCCTCCAGGTCGGTGCAGTACTGAGGGAGCGTTGCACTGTTGGAGGGTCAGAACTGAGGGAGCGCTGCATTTTATAGCCAAAGTACTTTTGAAGTGTAGACAATGTAACATAGGACAAGTAGCAGCCAATTTTCACACAGTAAAATCCCACTAACAGCAATGTGTTAACGACCAGAGAATCTGTTTTTGTGATGTTGGCACCAGGGAGAACTCCCCTACGAAACAGCACCCATGGGACCTTTTACATGAAATAAAACGAAAAAGTGCTGGAAATACTCAGCAGGTCGAGCAACATCTGTGGAGAGAGAGGCAAAGTTAACGTTTCAGGTCAGTGACTTTTAATCAGAACTGAACTTTTACACGCATCTGAGAGGGCAGACGGGGCCTCAATTAAATGCCTGATCTCTGAAGGCGGCACCTTCGGCAATGCAGCGCTCCCTCAGTACTGACCCTCCAGCAGTGCAGCATTCCCTCAGTACTGTCCCTCTGACAATGCAGTGCTCCCTCATTACTGCCCCTCCAACAGTGTCATAGAGTCATACAGCACAGAAACAGGCCCCTCCGCCCATCATGTCCATGCCGGCCATCAAGCACCCACCTATTCTAATCCCATTTTCCAGCACTTGACCCGTAGCCTTGTATGCTATGACGTTTCAAGTGCTCATCTAAATACTTCTTAAATGTTGTGAGGGTTCCTGCCTCTACCACCCCTTCAGGCAGTGTGTTCCAGATTCCAACCACCCTCTGGATGAAAATTTTTCCTCAAATCCCCTCTAAACCTCCTGCCCCTTACCTTGACACCTCCACTAATGGAAAAAGTTTCTTCCTATCTACCCTCACAATTTTGTATACCTCAATCAGGTCTCCCTCAGCCTTCTCTGCTCTAAGGAAAACAACCCTAGCCTATCCAGTCTCTTTTCATAGCTGAAATGCTCCAGCCCAGGCAACATCGTGGTGAATCTCCTCTGCACCCTCTCCAGTGCAATCACATCCTTCCGATAGCGTGGTGCCCAGAACTGTACACAGTACTCCAGCTGTGGACTAACTAGCGTTTTATACAGCTCCATCATAACCTCCCTGCTCTTATATTCCATGCCTCGGCTAATAAAGGAAAGTATCCCATATGCCTTCCTAACCAGTTTATCTACCTGTGCTGCTGCCTTCAGTGATCTATGGATAAGCACACCAAGGTCCCTCTGACCTTCTATACTTCCGAGGGTCCTACCATCCATTGTATATTCCCTTGCCTTGTTAGTCCTCCCAAAATGCATCATCTCACACTTCTCAGGATTAAATTCCATTTGCCACTGCTCTGCCCATCTTACCAGCCCATCTATATCATCCTGTAATCAAAGGCTTTCCTCCTCACTACTTACGACACCACCAATTTTCGTGTCATCTGCGAACTTACTGATCATACCTCCTATCTTCATGTCTAAATCATTAATGTACACTACAAACAGCAAGGATCCCAGCTCCAAACCCTGCAGTACCCCATTGGTCACAGGCTTCCAATCGCAAAAACAACCCTTGACCATCACCTTCTGCCTCCTACCACTAAGCCAATTTGCCAAAATGCCCAGGATCCCATGGACTCTTACCTTCTTAACCAATCTCCCATGCAGGACCTTATCAAAAGCCTTACTGAAGTCCATGTAGACATCAATTGCTTTACCCTCATCTCTTCACCACCTCAAAAAATTCAATCAAATTTGTTAGACATGATCTCCCCCTGATAAAGCCATACTGACTATCCTTGATTAATCCCTGCCTCTCCAAGTGGAGATTAATCTTGTCCCTCAGAATTTTTTCCAATAGTTTCCCAACCACTGATGTTAGACTCACTGGGCTGGTTTATCCCAACTACCCTTCTTGAATAATGGTACCACATTCGCTGTCCTCCAGTCCTCTGGCACCTCTCCTGTGGCCAGAAAGGATTTGAAAATTTGTGTCAGAGCCCCTGCTATCTCCTCCCTTGCCTCACATAACAGCCTGGGATACATCTCATCTGGGCCTGGGGATTTATCCACTTTTAAGCGCGCTAAAACCTCCTGCTTTTCAATGTTAATTTGTTCAAGTATATAACAATCCCCCACCCTGATCTCTACACTTACATCATCCTTCTCCAGTCTGTACAGAGATGGAAAGTAATCATTTAAAAGCTCAGCGCTCTGTAGCGCTCCCTCAGTACTGTCCCTCCGACAGCGTGGTGCTCACTCAGTACTGACCCTCCGACAGTGCAGCGCTCCCTCAGTACTGATCCTCTGACAGCGCAGCACTCCCTCAGTACAGACCCTCTGACAGTGCAGCACTCCCTCAGTACTGAACCTCCGACAGTGCAGCACTCCCTCAGTACTGAACCTCCGACAGTGCAGCATTCCCTCAGTACTGAACCTCCGACAGTGCAGCACTCCCTCAGTACTGACCCTCCGACAGTGCAGCACTCCCTCAGTACTGACCCTCCGACAGTGCAGCACTCCCTCAGTACTGACCCTCATTCAGTGCAGCACTCCCTCAGTACTGAACCTCCGACAGTGCAGCACTCCCTCAGTACAGACCCTCTGACAGTGCAGCACTCCCTCAGTACTGAACCTCCGACAGTGCAGCACTCCCTCAGTACAGACCCTCTGACAGTGCAGCACTCCCTCAGTACTGAACCTCCGACAGTGCAGCACTCCCTCAGTACTGACCCTCCGACAGTGCAGCACTCCCTCAGTACTGACCCTCCGACAGTGCAGCACTCCCTCAGTACTGACCCTCCGACAGTGCAGCACTCCCTCAGTACAGACCCTCTGACAGCGCAGCACTCCCTCAGTACTGACCCTCCGACAGTGCAGCACTCCCTCAGTACAGACCCTCTGACAGCGCAGCACTCCCTCAGTACAGACCCTCCGACAGTGCAGCACTCCCTCAGTACTAACCCTCCGACAGTGCAGCACTCCCTCAGTACAGACCCTCCGACAGTGCTGCACTCCCTCAGTACTGACCCTCCGACAGTGCAGTACTCCCTCAGTACTGACCCTCCGACAGTGCAGCACTCCCTCAGTACTGACCCTCCGACAGTGCAGCACTCCCTCAGTACAGACCCTCTGACAGCGCAGCACTCCCTCAGTACTGACCCTCCGACAGTGCAGCACTCCCTCAGTACAGACCCTCTGACAGCGCAGCACTCCCTCAGTACTGACCCTCCGACAGTGCAGCACTCCCTCAGTACTAACCCTCCGACAGTGCAGCACTCCCTCAGTACTGACCCTCTGACAGTGCAGCACTCCCTCAGTACTGACCATCCAACAGTGCAGCACTCCCTCAGTACAGACCCTCCGACAGTGCTGCACTCCCTCAGTACCGCACCAAGCGGGAGGCCCCAGGTCTCTACTAGGAGGCTCGCGATCCGGGTTTCGGAAGCCGGGATCTTTCCTCTTTTCCCCACCACCCCTCGCTTACCTTGAGCCAGCAGGAGCGGGAGTAATGGGCACAATTGAGGAGTGCAGCCTCAGGCCCACACTCAGCCGCCGCCATCATCCTGCAACCGGGAGACCACGCACGCAGGCGCACACCCAGAGCCCAGAGAATGGCGCAGGCGCAGTTCGACGTTTATGAGTGCCGGCACGACCCGGCTAGGCCGGGAAAGGCGCAGGCGCAGTAGAGTCGAGCCCCGGCATTATGGAAATGCGCAGGCGTAACCTGAGCCTGCCCTGAACCAGGCCCATTTGGAACGGCAAGTGCGCGTTGCGCAGGCGTCAGACTGCCGGTAATTGGCCCCTGTTATTCACGCAGGCGCAGGGCGGGAGGAATGCAGGTGGAGACAGAAGGTGGTGAAATTGGAGCATTAAATGGTGGAAAAGGGTCAGTCAGGCAGCAGGTGTGGAGGATGGAAGGTCAGGGTTGATAGTTCAGGACTGTGGGATGAATTGCCTGTTTCTCTGCTGAAAATTGTATGTGGTTGATAAATATAGTGCAGACCCAAAATTTGTAGCACACTTGTTAACAGATTATACAATGACAAATATTTAAAAGGGCTAAGGTGCAAAAACTATTTTACAACTCTTGCATGTCAGAATCATTAAATGCGACAACACAAAGGGAGACCATTTGGCCTATCATGCCCTTGTCAGTTCTCCGGAGACCTACCCACGTAGCCCCATTCCCTTTTCCCATGCCTTGTTACATTCTTTTTTTGAACGCAGTGACTCCTGACAACGCAGAGCATGTGCAGAGCGATCGCGGACGTCATCGATGCGTGCGATCATTTGCCAGCTTGCCAGTAAGAATGCGCGCATGCGTACGCTGACGACACCAGGCAATGACGTCCTCACCCCTCAATAGTCACGATCGCTTCCTCGATTCCCCGAACAGTACCCCACTCTCTCCCGCCATCCCTGCTTCAATCGCCACTTTCAGTTTCCCGCTCCCAGCTACTTGCCGTTCCATCCCACCTTGCCATTTCCCCCATCAACCAATCGCTCCCCACCGCGCTGCCTGAAGAAGCAGCAGTGGGGGCAAGGAAGAGGCCGCCAGAGTGGCAAGGCGGGAGCAAGTGGCTAAGAGTGGGGAAACGGTGAGGCCTGGAGCAAGAGGCCAGGATGGGGAAAGCCGAGAGCGAGTGGCCAAAGTGGCAGGATGGGGAGCGAGCAGTTGGGGGTGGGAGAAGAGCGAAGGCTGGAGTGACTGGCTGAGGGAAGGCAATGGTGAGCAGACAGGCATGGGAGGGAGCGGCAAAGAGAAGCACGATGGCAGGAGTGAGCGGGAAATAAAAACAAATAATGCTGCAAATACTCAGCAGATCTGGAAGCATCTGTGGAGAGAGAAGCAGAGTTAACGTTTCAGGTCAGTGACCTTTCATCAGAACTGGCAAAGGTTAGAAATGTAAACGGTTTTAAGCAAATAAAGCAGGGGTGGGGCAAGAGATAACAAATGGGAAGGTGTTGATAGGACAAAGGATCACAGAGAATAACTGACAAGAAGGTCATGGAGCAAAGGCAAGAGTTTGTTAATGGTGTGGTGAAAGACAAAGCATTAGTGCAGAGAGGGTGTTAAATGACAGAATAATGAAAGCCCTGGCCAAAAGCACAAACATGAAAAAGAACAGTGGGCAGACACATGGTAAAAAAAATTAATGATGAAACAAACTAAAATAAAATTAAAATAAAAAGGGGGCGGAACTAGTCATGCTCTGAAATTATTGAACTCAATGTTCAGTCCAGCAGGCTGTAGCATGCCTAATCGGCAAATGAGATGTTGTTCCTCGAGCTTGCATTGATGTTCACTGGAATACTGCAGCAAGCCCAGGACAGAGATGTGAGCATGAGAGCAGCGGGGCGGGGGGAGGAGGGGTGTTGAAATGGAAAGCAACAGGAAGCTCGGGTTCTTGCCTACCCCCGTTAACCTTTCACTCCCTTGCTTATCAAGAATCTATCTACCTCTGCCTTAAAAATATTCAATGACTCTGCTTCCACTGCCTTTTGAGGAAGAGAATTCCAAAGACTCACGACCCTCTGGGAGAAAGAAATTCTCCTCATCGCTGTCTTAAATGGGCGACCCCTTATTTTTAAACAGTGACCCCTCGTTCCAGATTCTCCCACAAGGGGAAACATCCTTTCCACATCCACCCTGTCAAGACCCCTCAGAATCTTATATGTTTCAATCAAGTTGCTTCTTACTCTCCTAAACTTCAGTGGATACAAGCCTAGCCTGTCCAACTTTTCCTCATAAGACAACCCGCCCATTCCAGATATTAGTCTAGTAAACCTTCTCTGAACTGCTTCCAACACATTTACATCCTTCCTTAAATGAGAAGACCAATACTGTACACAGTACTCCAGATGTGGTCTCACCAATGCCCTGTATAATTGAAGCATAACCTCCCTACTTTGTATTCAACTCCCCTCGCAATAAATGATAACATTCTATTAGCTTTCCTAATTACTTGCTGAACCTGCATACTAACCTTTTGTGATTCATGCATTAGGACACGCAGATCCCTCTGCATCTCAAAGCTCTGCAATCTCTCACCATTAGGTAAAATGCTTCTTTTTTATTCTTCCTACCAAAATTGACAATTTCACATTTTCCCACATTATATTCCATTTGCCAGATCTTTGCCCACTCACTTAACCTATCTATATCCCTTTGTCAATATTCTAATAACTTTTTGTTTTTAGTTATTTTTTTCTTTTTTCTTTTTTATTATTTATTATTTTTATTTGTTTATTTTATTTTAGTTTGTTTCATCATTCACTTTTTTACCATGTGCCTACCCACTTTTTTTCATGTTTGTGCTTTAGGCCAGGGCTGTTCATTTTTCTGTCAATTAAGACCCTCTCTGCACTAACGCTTTGTTTTTTAACACACCGTTAACATGCCAAATGCCTTTGCTCCATAACCTTCTTGTCCGTTATTCTCTGTGACCCTCTATCCTAACAACACCTTGCCCTTTGTTATCTCTTGCTCCACCCCCAATTTATTTGCTTAATTGCTGGCGCAGTGGTTAGCACTGCAGCCTCACAGCTCCAGGGACCCGGGTTTGATTCTGGGCACTGCCTGTGTGGAGTTTGCAAGTTCTCCCTGTGTCTGCGTGGGTTTTCTCCGGGTCCTCCGGTTTCCTCCCACAAGCCAAAAGACTTGCAGGTTGGTAGGTAAATTGGCCATTATAAATTGTCACTAGTATAGGTAGGTGGTAGGGAAATATAGGGGATGTTTGGTAGGAATATGGGATTAGTGTAGGATTAGTATAAATGGGTGGTTGATGGTCGGCACAGACTCGGTGGGCCGAAGGGCCTGTTTCAGTGCTGTATCTCTAATCTAATCTAATCTAATCTACATTCCTAACCTTTACCAATTCTGATGAAGGGTCACTGACCTGAAACGTTAACTCTGCTTCACTCTCCACAGATGCTGCCAGACCTGCTGAGTATTTCCAGAATTATTTGTTTTCTATCCCTAATAACATTAGTGTTTTAAACAAACCTCTCGTGATTTTTTGTTTCATTTTTTGTGATGATCTTGAACTTATGCCCTTTAATTACTACCTCATTGATCAGTGCCATTTGTTTTTCTTCCGTTTATCTTATCAAACCCTTTCAGAATTCTTCTCTTAACCTTTTTCGTTCAAATGAAAAGTGTTATTTCGCTGGTTGCTCCTCATAACTAAAATCACTGATCTCTGTTGTCATCTTTCTTCTGTGCTTTCTCCATGGGCTTGATATCCTTTTTAATATAGAAGACCCAAACAATGGATGCAATATTCCAACTGTGGTCTAACCAAGGAATATGGCCGCAAGGCAGGAAAGTGGAGTTCAGGTAGAAAATCAGCCATGATCCTATTAAATGGCACGGTCGGCTTGAGGGGGGAAATGGCCTACACCTGCTCCCATTTTTTGTTGTTAACCAATGATTTGTACAGGTTTAGCATTGCAACAACTTACATTTATGTACTTTTAATATAAAAAATCTTTCCAAGGTGCTTCACAGATGCATGATTAGAAATAAATGGACAAGAAGCAGAGGAGATTTTAGGAAGGGTGACCAAAATCTTGATATAAGAGGTAGGCTTCACTCAATATCCTTATTTATTAAACTTCAGCTCCCATTTGAATTTTTACAGCTTCATCAACTTGTCTTCCCACTTGCAAACATTTCAGTATCTGACTCACATGGTCTCTCTGCTGTGCATCTCATTTTAAAATGTTACAATTTAGTTGCTATATCTCCTCTCCTTCACAATCATTCCAAACAAATAACTTCATCTGGCCATCACAGAATTGGTAGGAGCAACCACCACACAGTCCTTGTGGAGACAAAGCCCTGTTTTCACATTGAGGATACCTTCCATCGTGTTGTGTGGCACTACCACCCTGCTAAATGGGATAGATTTCGAACAAATCTAGCAATGCAAAACTGGGCCCTGGGCTAGAACTCCACTTTCCTGCACTACGGCCATATTCCTTGCTTAAACCATGAGGCGCTGTGGGCCATCAGCAGCAGAATTGTACTCAACCACAATCTGTAACCTCATGGCCCGGCATATCCCCCACTCTACCATTACCATCAAGCCGGGACACCAACCCTGGTTCAACGAACAGTGTAGGAGGGCATGCCAGGAGCAAGTGGAGCAAGAGGGGGGGAAGCGGCGAGGCCTGGAGTGAGAGGCTGGTTTGGGGGGAAGAGGGGAGCGAGCGGCCGAGGTGTGGAAGCGGCAAGGTGGGGTGCGAGTGGGTGAGGGAAGGCAGCGGCAAGGCGAGGAGCGAGAAGCTACAACACAGGACTACTTGCATGCCAAATAGCAGAAGCAGCATGTCATTGACAGAGTTAAGCAATCCTACAACCAATGGATCAGATCTAAGCTCTGCAGTCCTGCCACATCCAGCCATGAATGGTGGTGGACAATTAAACAACGAACAGGAGGAGGAGGCTCCACAAATATCTCCATCCTCAATGATGGGGGAGCCCAGCACATCAGTGAAAAAGACAAGGCTGAAGCATTTACATCCACTTTCAGCCAGAAGTGCTGAGTGGATGATACATCTCGGCCTTTTCCTGAAGTCCCCAGCAACACAGATGCCAGTTTTCAGCCAATCCAATTCATTCCACATGACTTCAAGAAAAGGCTGAAGGCGCTGGATATTGCAAAGGCTATGGGCCCTGACTGCATTCCGGCGATAGTACTGAAGACGTGTGATCCAGAACTAACCGCCCTCCTCGCCAAACTGTTCCAGTATAGCGACAACACTGGCATTTGCCCGGCAATATGGAAAATTTCCCAACTGTGTCCTGTACACAAAAAGCAGGACAAATCCAACCTGGCCAATTACTGCCCTATCAGTCTTCTCTCGATCATCAGCAAAGTGATGGAAGGGGTAGTCGACAGAGCTATCAAGCGGCATTTGCTCAGCAATAACCTGCTCACTGATGCTCAGTTTGGGTTCCGCCAGCTCCTGACCTCATTACAGCCTTTGTCCAAACATCAACAAAGAGCTGAACTCCAGAGGTGAGGTGAGAGTGACTGCCCTTGACACCAAGACGGCATTTGAGCATGTATGGCATCAAGGAGCCCTAGCAAAACTGGAGTCAATGGGAATCCAGGGAAAACTCTCCGCTGGTTGGAGTCATGCCTAGCACAAAGGAAGATGGTTGTTGTAGGTCAATCATCTCAGCTCCAGGATATCACTGCAGGAGTTCCTCAGGGTAGTGTCCTAGGACCAACCATCTTCAGCTGCTTCATCAATGACTTCCCCTCCATCATAAGGTCAGAAGTGGGGATATTGGCAGATGATTGCACAATGTTCAACACCATTCACGACTCCTCAGATGCTGAAACAGCCCATGTCCATATGCAGCAAGACCTGGGCAACATCCAGGCTTGGATGATAAGTGGTAAGTAACATTCGCGCCACACACATGCCAAACAATGACCATCTCAAACAGCAGAGAATCTAACCATCTCCCCCAATTTTCAACAGCATTACCATTACTGAATCCCCCACTATCCAACATCCTGGGGGTCACCATTGACCAGAAGCTGAACTGAACCAGCCACGTAAATCCTGTGGCTACAAGAGCAGGTCAGAGGCTGGGTATTCTGCGGCGAGTAACTCACCTCCTGACTCCCCAATGCTTGTCCACCATCTACAAGCCACAAGTCAGGAGTGTGATGGAATACTCTCCACTTGCCTGGATGGGTGCAGCTCCAACAACACACAAGAAGCTCGACACCATCCAGAACCAAGGAGCCCACTTGATTGGCACCCCATCCACCACCTTCGACATTCACTCCCTCCACCGTCGACATACAGTGGCAGCAGTGTGTACCATCTGCAAGATGCACTGCAGCAATGTACCAAGGCTCCTTAGACAGCATCTTCCAAACCCGCAACCTCTATCACCTAGAAGGACAAGGCAGCAGATGCATGGGAACACCACCACTTGCAAGTTCTCCTCCAAGCCACATCCTGACTTGGAACTATATTGTCGTTCGTTCACTGTCGCTGGGTCAAAAGCTTGGAACTCCCTTCCTAACATCACTGTGGGTGTACCTACACCCCAAGGACTTCAGCAATTCAAGAAGGCAGCTCACCACCACCTACTCAAGGGCAATTAGGAATAGGCAATAAAGGCAGGCCTAGCCAGCGATGCCCACATCCCACAAACAAATAATTTTTTTTTTTAAATCACAATTAAGTGCTGAAAATGCACAATGGCTCAGATCAGTCCATGTGTGTGAAAGAGAGAAAAACAGGTTAACATTTTGTGAGGGATCCTTCATCAAAACTCTAAGAAACGTTTTGGGGTGCATTGAGGTGCTGGTATGGGTGTGAATGATGCATATGCACTGTCACAATATTTACAAACACCTCAATGTTTTAAAGATTAAAAACTGTTACCCATTTATTATTTTCTTTAATTCAAATATTCTGGGGGAAGAAAAGCCATGCTGTGACCAAATCATTGGATTAACTCAAGTAGTGGTTAGCTAGTTTGAATTTGATATTTAAGATCATTTATTTATTTTAGTATTTGATCTATTCAAGCTTTTCATACAAGTTGAAAGCTTTTTCAGTAGGTTTTCTAACAATTTATAGAACAATACATAACTTCAGGCTGGGTTTGCGCCTGGGGATTTAAGGTGCCACAGTTCACTAATCAATCCACCACATTTTCAGATTTGTTAAATGTGTGAGGGAGAAAAGGGGTGTCAGGAATATATTTTTACTAACACATAGTCATAGAGTTATACAGCACAGAAACGGGCCCTTCCGCCCATCGTGTCTGTGCCAGCCATCAATCACCTATCTATTCTAATCCCATTTTCCAGCACTTGGCCCGTAGCCTTGTATGCTATGGTGTTTCAAGTGTTCATCTAAATACTTCTTAAATGTTGTGAGGGTTCCTGCCTCTACCACCTCTTCAGGCAGTGTGTTCCAGATTCCAACCACCCTCTGGGTGATAAAATGCTTCCTCAAATCCCCTCTAAACCTCCTGCCCCTTACCTTAAATCTATGCCCCCGGTTATTGACACTTCCGCTAAGGGAAAAAGTTTCTTCCTATCTAACCTATCAATGCCCCTCATAATTTTGTATACCTCAATCATATCTCCCCTCAGCCTTCTTTGCTCTAAGGAAAACAACCCTAGCCTTTTCAGTCTCTCTTCATAGCTGAAATGCTCAAGCCCAGGCAACATCCTGGTGAATCTCCTCTGCACCCTCTCCAGTGCAATCACATCCTTCCTATAGTGTGGTGACCAGAACTGTACACAGTACTCCAGCTGTGGCCTAACTTAGCATTTTATACAGTTCCGTCATAACTTCCCTGCTCTTATATTCTATGCCTCGGCTAATAAAGGCAAGTATCCCATATGCCTTCCTAACCACCTTATCTACCTGTGCTGCTGCCTTCAGTAATCTATGGACAAGTACACCAAGATCTCTCTGACACTCTGTACTTCCTAGGGTCCTACCATCCATTGTATATTCCCTTGCCTTGTTAGTCCTCCCAAAATGCATCACCTCATCATCTCAGGATTAAATTCCATTTGCCACAGCTCCGCCCACCTTACCAGCCCAACTATATCATCCTGTAATCTAAGGCTTTCCTCCTCGCTATTTACGACACCACTAATTTTCGTGTCATCTGCGAACTTACTGATCATACCTCCTATATTCATGTCTAAATCATTAACATAGACTACAAACAGCAAAGGTCCCAACACTGATCCCTGCGGTACACCACTGGTCACAGGCTTCCACTCGAAAAAACAACCCTCGACCATCACCCTCTGCCTCCTGCCACTAAGACAATTTTGGATCCAATTTGCCAAATTGCCCGGGATCCCATGGGCTCTTACCTTCTTAACCAATCTCCCATGCGGGACCTTATCAAAAGCCTTACTGAAGTCCATGTAGACTACATCAACTGCTTTACCCTTATTTACACATCTCTTCACCACCTCGAAAATTTCAATCAAGTTCATTAGACACAATCTCCCCCTGACAAAGCCATGCTGACTATCCCTGATTAATCCCTGCCTCTCCAAGTGGAGATTAATCCTGTCCCAATAGTTTCCCAACCACTGATGTTAGACTTACTGGGCTGTAATTACCTGCTACACTTCTTGATAATGATACCACATTCGCTGTCCTCCAATCCTCTGGTACCTCACCTGTGGCCAGAGAGGATCTGAAAATTTGTGTCAGAGCCCCTGCTGTCTCCTCCCTTGCCTCACATAACAGCCTGGGATACATCTCATCTGGGCCTTGGGATTTATCCACTTTTAAGCCCACTGAAACAGCTAATACTTCCTCCCTTTCAATGCTGATATGTTCAAGTATATCACAATCCCTCTCCCTGATCTCTACACCTACATCGTCGTTCTCCACAGTGAAAACAGATGAAAAGTAATCATTTAATACCTCACCTAGGTCCTCCGGCTCCACACACAGATTGCCACTTTGGTCCCTAATGGGCCTTACTCTTTCCCTGGTTATCCTCTTGCCCTTAATATACTTATAAAATGCCTTGGGATTTTGTTTTTTATTGACCACCAGTGTTTTTTCATGTCCTCTCTTCGCTCTCCTAATTACTTTTTTAAGTACCCCCCTACACTTTCTATTCTCCTTAAATGCCTCTGATGTTTTCAGCGCTCCGAATCTGCCATAAGCCTCCTTTTTTTTCCTGATCCAATACTCTATATCCCTTGACATCCAGTGTTCCCTGGACTTGTTGGTCCTACCCTTCACCTTAACGTGTGCATGTTGGCTCTGAACTCTCACTATTTCCTCTTTGAATGACTCCCATTGGCCTGTTGTAGGCTTTCCTACAAGTAGTTCCTCCCAGTCCACTTTAGCCAGATCCCGTTTTATTAGATTGAAATCAGCCTTCCCCCAATTCAGTACCTTTATTTCCGGTCCATCTTTGTCCTATTCCATAACCACCTTAAATCTTACAGAGTTATGGTCACTATCCCTGAAATGTTCCCCCACTGACACTTCTACCACTTGTCCGCTTCATTCCCTAGGATTAGGTCCAGTACTGCTCCTTCTCTTGTAGGACTTTCTACATACTGGCTCAAAAAGCTCTCCTGTATGCATTTTAAGAATTCCAGCCCCCTTTAAGGCTTTTGCACTAAGACATTTCAGAGAGAAACTCTCAGAATCAGAAAGATTTCCAGAATTAACAAACTTTAAGCAAGATTCGAGATTGGAAGACTCCCATGTAAAGAAGCAAAATAGCTCCAACAAGTACTGTGTGGATGAAATTTGAAAAAGGGATGGATAATTATTTGTTTCCCGAGTGGGTTTGAAGATTATAAGGATAAGTATAGTTGCAGATATATACTCAACAGAACATGGCAGTTTGTGCATCACAAGGATTATGGTTGAGTTTCAGTTTGAAATTGTAAGGGTGGAGAAAACCTTACAGACCTTTATTTTACCTGGAATTATGGAATTGTACAGCACAGAGGGAGGCCATTCAGTCCATCATGCCTGTGTCAGCTCTTTGAAAGAGCTGTCCAATTAGTCCCACTCCCCTTGCTCTTTCCCCATAGCCCTACAAATTTTTCCTTTTCGAGTATTTATCCAATTCCCTTTTGAAAATTACTATTGAATCTGCTTCCACCGCCCTTTCAAGCAGCTCATTCCAGATCACAACAAATCATCAAAATTCTCCTCATTCTCTCTCTAGTTTGTTTGTCAATTACTGTAAATCTGTGTCCTCTGGTTACCACCCCTCCTGCCACTGGAAATAGTTTCAATTTATTTACTCTGTCAAAACCCCTGTAAACTCTGAAAAGGTGGTCAAGTAACGCTTTATACCCAGCATGCTCTAAGGCAGCTAAAGATATGTGCAGAACCTGCTGAAGTAAGCTAACAGACATGACGAAGCTTGTGGTTAGGGATATGTGACCATTAGACTAGACTATTGAACAAGAATAGATAAAAGAGGATCAGATATAGGGGAGCAAATGGTGGTTATTGTAAACAAGTCTGGACTTCTGTCCAGGTGGCTAGATGGCTAATGCTTGCCAAAGATGAGATATTGCTTGAAGATTAGTGCAAAACAAGATCATGTAAGTCATGGGTTGAGCAAGGAGCCTTCAAAGAACATATAAGGGTTAACACTGGAGGGCATTCTCGGTGAGAACCCGGGAACAACTCTCGAAGGCAGGACCCTGAGTCTGGAGGCTCAGTGATCAACCGTGACAAGAGACTGATCACCTCTGTGTTGATGGGTAGTATCTTGTACAAGAAGTGAGACTTGTACTTAATTGGTGTCTAAATAAAACTGTTGTAAGCATTTGTATGTTTTAAGTGATTTTAGTACTAATAAAGTGAAGTTATACGAGACTTTGGTTTTAGTGTATCTTTGTCTGTCACATTAGTTGATACCCTACAGAGAAAAAGGGTCAGCAGCACCAGTTTCTCCAGTAGGTGGTTGCTGACTTCGAAAGATTGACTATGGTGGGCAACATGCATGACAGGGCAAAATGTGCCTGGTCTGGGGTGGGAATAGACTTCATACCCTGAATGCTGTTTGCTCATTTCATACTTTCTTGTGTTAATTTTCTCCCCCACTTGTCTCCCAGCTCTGTCTGGGATGCTGGTTCCATGAGCAGCAGCAGCTCTTTGCTGCCCAACAGAATTGGCCATTCTTCACACCTGAATCTAGACAACGAAGAGTTAATTTCATGAATTTATCCACAGATGCTGCCTGACTTGCAGTATGTTTTCCAGAATTTTCTGTTTTAATTCTTGTTTCTCTTTCAGGTTTCCAGCATCCAAAGTATTTTGCTTTCGATCTCCTGGGTGTCCATGCCAACATTTATTGTGAAACCAACAAGACTAAAATGGATTTTCTGGTTGTTTATCTCTGAAGTTTGTGGAAACCCTGCTATACTGTTGCATTGTTACAACAGAGACTACACTTAAAAAGTACTTAATTGGGCTTTGGAACATGCTGAAGTTACATAAGGTGCTGTATAAATGTAAGCTTTGTTTTCTAAAAGGCTATTAAGAAACTTATATCAAAACATTTTAGACAATCATCTACTTGATAAGGTTGAATCAAAAGTGTTGTTGTCTGTAATTATTAGTCCTGAAAATTAAATGTGAAATTATAATGCCATTCAAACAAAACTCAAAATACACACAAAACACATACAAAACTCAAAATACACACAAAACACAAAATACACACAAAACACAAAATACATACAAAACTCAAAATACACACAAAACACAAAATACATACAAAACTCAAAATACACACAAAACACAAAATACATACAAAACTCAAAATACACACAAAACACAAAATACACACAAAACACAAAATACATACAAAACTCAAAATACATACAAAACACAAAATACACACAAAACACAAAATACATACAAAACTCAAAATACACACAAAACACAAAATACACACAAAACACAAAATACATACAAAACTCAAAATACATACAAAACACAAAATACACACAAAACACAAAATACATACAAAACTCAAAATACACACAAAACACAAAATACACACAAAACACAAAATACACACAAAACACAAAATACATACAAAACTCAAAATACACACAAAACACAAAATACATACAAAACACAAAATACACACAAAACACAAAATACATACAAAACTCAAAATACACACAAAACACAAAATACACACAAAACACAAAATACATACAAAACTCAAAATACATACAAAACACAAAATACACACAAAACACAAAATACATACAAAACTCAAAATACACACAAAACACAAAATACACACAAAACACAAAATACACACAAAACACAAAATACATACAAAACTCAAAATACACACAAAACACAAAATACATACAAAACTCAAAATACACACAAAACACAAAATACACACAAAACACATACAAAACTCAAAATACACACAAAACACAAAATACACACAAAATACATACAAAACTCAAAATACACACAAAACACAAAATACATACAAAACACAAAATACACACAAAACACAAAATACATACAAAACTCAAAATACACACAAAACACAAAATACACACAAAACACAAAATACATACAAAACTCAAAATACATACAAAACACAAAATACACACAAAACACAAAATACATACAAAACTCAAAATACACACAAAACACAAAATACACACAAAACACAAAATACATACAAAACTCAAAATACATACAAAACACAAAATACACACAAAACACAAAATACATACAAAACTCAAAATACACACAAAACACAAAATACACACAAAACACAAAATACACACAAAACACAAAATACATACAAAACTCAAAATACACACAAAACACAAAATACATACAAAACACAAAATACACACAAAACACAAAATACATACAAAACTCAAAATACACACAAAACACAAAATACACACAAAACACAAAATACATACAAAACTCAAAATACATACAAAACACAAAATACACACAAAACACAAAATACATACAAAACTCAAAATACACACAAAACACAAAATACACACAAAACACAAAATACACACAAAACACAAAATACATACAAAACTCAAAATACACACAAAACACAAAATACATACAAAACTCAAAATACACACAAAACACAAAATACACACAAAACACAAAATACACACAAAACACAAAATACACACAAAACTCAAAATACATACAAAACTCAAAATACACACAAAACACAAAATACACACAAAACACAAAATACATACAAAACTCAAAATACACACAAAACACAAAATACACACAAAACTCAAAATACATACAAAACTCAAAATACACACAAAACACAAAATACACACAAAACTCAAAATACATACAAAACTCAAAATACACACAAAACACAAAATACACACAAAACACAAAATACATACAAAACTCAAAATACATACAAAACACAAAATACACACAAAACACAAAATACATACAAAACTCAAAATACACACAAAACACAAAATACATACAAAACTCAAAATACACACAAAACACAAAATACACACAAAACTCAAAATACACACAAAACACAAAATACACACAAAACACAAAATACATACAAAACTCAAAATACACACAAAACACAAAATACACACAAAACACAAAATACACACAAAACTCAAAATACACACAAAACACAAAATACACACAAAACACAAAATACATACAAAACTCAAAATACACACAAAACACAAAATACACACAAAACTCAAAATACATACAAAACTCAAAATACACACAAAACACAAAATACACACAAAACACAAAATACACACAAAACACAAAATACATACAAAACTCAAAATACACACAAAACACAAAATACATACAAAACTCAAAATACAGACAAAACTCAAAATACACACAAAACACAAAATACACACAAAACTCAAAATACACACAAAACTCAAAATACACACAAAACACAAAATACATGCAATACTCAAAATACATACAAAACTCAAAATACATACAAAACTCAAAATACACACAAAACACAAAATACACACAAAACACAAAATACATGCAATAGTCAAAATACATGCAATACTCAAAATACATACAAAACTCAAAATACATACAAAACTCAAAATACACACAAAACACAAAATACATGCAATAGTCAAAATACATTCTTTCTTTTGGGCCTCCTTATCTCGAGAGACAATGGATACGCGCCTGGAGGTGGTCAGTGGTTTGTGAAGCAGCGCCTGGAGTGGCTATAAAGGCCAATTCTGGAGTGACAGGCTCTTCCACAGGTGCTGCAGAGAAATTTGTTTGTTGGGGCTGTTGCACAGTTGGCTCTCCCCTTGCGCCTCTGTCTTTTTTCCTGCCAACTACTAAGTCTCTTCGACTCGCCACAATTTAGCCCTGTCTTTATGGCTGCCCGCCAGCTCTGGCGAATGCTGGCAACTGACTCCCACGACTTGTGATCAATGTCACACGATTTCATGTCGCGTTTGCAGACAAAGATGAGAGTGGTCCTAAAGGAAGAGTGCTAAATTGGGGGAAGGCCAACTATACCAAAATTCGGCAGGAGCTGGGAAATGTAGATTGGGAGCAGCTGTTTGAAGGTAAATCCACATGTGATATGTGGGAGGCTTTTAAAGAGAGGTTGATTAGCGTGCAGGAGAGACATGTTCCTGTGAAAATGAGGGATAGAAATGGCAAGATTAGGGAACCATGGATGACAGGTGAAATTGTGAGACTAGCTAAGAGGAAAAAGGAAGCATACATAAGGTGTAGGCGGCTGATGAAAGACGAAGCTTTGAAAGAATATCGGGAATGTGGGACCAATCTGAAACGAGGAATTAAGAGGGCTAAAAGGGGTCATGAAATATCTTTAGCAAACAGGGTTAAGGAAAATCCCAAAGCCTTTTATTCATATATAAGGAGAAAGAGGGTAACTAGAGAAAGGATTGGCCCACTAAAGGACAAAGGAGGAATGTTATGCTTGGACTCAGAGAATATGGATGAGATTCTAAACGAGTACTTTGCATCGGTATTCACCGAGGAGAGGGACATGACGGATGTTGAGGTTAGGAACAGATGTTTGATTACTCTAGGTCAAGTCGGCATAAGGAGGGAGGAAGTGTTGGGTATTCTAAAGGGCATTAAGGTGGACAAGTCCCCAGGTCCGGATGGGATCTATCCCAGGTTACTGAGGGAAGCGAGAGAGGAAATAGCTGGGGCCTTAACAGATATCTTTGCAGCATCCTTAAACACGGGTGAGGTCCCGGAGGACTGGAGAATTGCTAATGTTGTCCCCTTGTTTAAGAAGGGTAGCAGGGATAATCCAGGTAATTATAGACCGGTGAGCCTGACGTCAGTGGTAGGGAAGCTGCTGGAGAAGATACTGAGGGATAGGATCTATTCCCATTTGGAAGAAAATGGGCTCATCAGTGATAGGCAACATGGTTTTGTGCAGGGAAGGTCATGTCTTACCAACTTAATAGAATTCTTTGAGGAAGTGACAAAGTTGATTGATGAGGGAAGGGCTGTCGATGTCATATACATGGACTTCAGTAAGGCGTTTGATAAGGTTCCCCATGGCAGGCTGATGGAGAAAGTGAAGGCGCTTGGGGTCCAAGGTGTAATAGCTAGATGGATAAAGAACTGGCTGGGCAACAGGAGACAGAGAGTAGCAGTGGAAGGGAGTTTCTCAAAATGGAGACGTGTGACCAGTGGTGTTCCACAGGGATCCGTGCTGGGACCACTGTTGTTTGTGATATACATTAATGATTTGGAGGAAAGTATAGGTGGACTGATTAGCAAGTTTGCAGACGACACTAAGATTGGTGGAGTAGCAGATAGTGAAGGGGACTGTCAGAGAATACAGCAGAATATAGATAGATTAGAGAGTTGGGCAGAGAAATGGCAGATGGAGTTCAATCAGGGCAAATGCGAGGTGATGCATTTTGGAAGATCCAATTCAAGAGTGAACTATACAGTAAATGGAAAAGTCCTGGGGAAAATTGATGTCCAGAGAGATTTGGGTGTTCAGGTCCACTGTTCCCTGAAGGTGGCAACGCAGGTAAATAGAGTGGTCAAGAAGGCATACGGCATGCTTTCCTTCATCGGACGGGGCATTGAGTACAAGAGTTGGCAGGTCATGTTACAGTTGTATAGGACTTTGGTTCGGCCACATTTGGAATACTGCGTACAGTTCTGGTCGCCACATTATCAAAAGGATGTGGATGCTTTGGAGAGGGTGCAGAGGAGGTTCACCAGGATGTTGCCTGGTATGGAGGGTGCTAGCTATGAAGGGAGGTTGAGTAGATTAGGATTATTTTCATTAGAAAGACGGAGGTTGAGGGGGGACCTGATTGAGGTGTACAAAATCATGAGAGGTATAGACAGGGTGGACAGCAAGAGGCTTTTTCCCAGAGTGGGGGTTTCAATTACTAGAGGACACGAGTTCAAAGTGAAAGGGGAAATGTTTAGGGGGGATATGCGTGGAAAGTTCTTTACGCAGAGGGTGGTGGGCACCTGGAACGCGTTGCCAGCGGAGGTGGTAGACGCGGGCACGATAGAGTCTTTTAAGATGTATCTAGACAGATACATGAATGGGCAGGAAGAAAAGAGATACAGAACCTTAGAAAATAGGCGACATGTTTAGAGAGAGGATCTGGATCGGCGCAGGCTTGGAGGGCCGAAGGGCCTGTTCCTGTGCTGTAATTATCTTTGTTCTTTGTTCTTTGGCTTTATAACGGAGACATGGACGGCCGGTGGGTCTGATACCAGTGGCGAGCTCGCTGTACAATGTGTCTTTGGGGATCCTGCCATCTTCCATGCGGCTCACATGGCCAAGCCATCTCAAGCGCCGCTGACTCAGTAGTGTGTATAAGCTGGGGGTGTTGGCCGCTTCAAGGACTTCTGTGTTGGAGATATAGTCCTGCCACCTGATGCCAAGTATTCTCCGAAGGCAGCGAAGATGGAATGAATTGAGACGTCGCTCTTGGCTGGCATACGTTGTCCAGGCCTCGCTGCCGTAGAGCAAGGTACTGAGGACACAGGCCTGATACACTCGGACTTTTGTGTTCCGTGTCAGTGCGCCATTTTCCCACACTCTCTTGGCCAGTCTGGACATAGCAGTGGAAGCCTTACCCATGCGCTTGTTGATTTCTGCATCTAGAGACAGGTTACTGGTGATAGTTGAGCCTAGGTAGGTGAACTCTTGAACCACTTCCAGAGCGTGGTCGCCAATATTGATGGATGGAGCATTTCTGACATCCTGCCCCATGATGTTCGTTTTCTTGAGGCTGATGGTTAGGCCAAATTCATTGCAGGCAGACGCAAACCTGTCGATGAGACTCTGCAGGCATTCTTCAGTGTGAGATGTTAAAGCAGCATCGTCAGCAAAGAGGAGTTCTCTGATGAGGACTTTCCGTACTTTGGACTTCGCTCTTAGACGGGCAAGGTTGAACAACCTGCCCCCTGATCTTGTGTGGAGGAAAATTCCTTCTTCAGAGGATTTGAACGCATGTGAAAGCAGCAGGGAGAAGAAAATCCCAAAAAGTGTGGGTGCGAGAACACAGCCCTGTTTCACACCACTCAGGATAGGAAAGGGCTCTGATGAGGAGCCACCATGTTGAATTGTGCCTTTCATATTGTCATGGAATGAGGTGATGATACTTAGTAGCTTTGGTGGACATCCGATCTTTTCTAGTAGTCTGAAGAGACCACGTCTGCTGACGAGGTCAAAGGCTTTGGTGAGATCAATGAAAGCAATGTAGAGGGGCATCTGTTGTTCACGGCATTTCTCCTGTATCTGACAAAGGGAGAACAGCATGTCAATAGTCGATCTCTCTGCACGAAAGCCACACTGTGCCTCAGGGTAGACGCGCTCGGCCAGCTTCTGGAGCCTGTTCAGAGCGACTCGAGCAAAGACTTTCCCCACTATGCTGAGCAGGGAGATTCCACGGTAGTTGTTGCAGTCACCGCGGTCACCTTTGTTTTTATAGAGGGTGATGATGTTGGCATCGCGCATGTCCTGGGGTACTGCTCCCTTGTCCCAGCACAGGCATAGCAGTTCATGTAGTGCTGAGAGTATAGCAGGCTTGGCACTCTTGATTATTTCAGGGGTAATGCTGTCCTTCCCAGGGGCTTTTCCGCTGGCTAGGGAATCAATGGCATCGCTGAGTTCCGATTTGGTTGGCTGTATGTCCAGCTCATCCATGACTGGTAGAGGCTGGGCTGCATTGAGGGCAGTCTCAGTGACAGCATTCTCCCTGGAGTACAGTTCTAGGTAGTGCTCAACCCAGCGGTCCATCTGTTTGCGTTGGTCAGTGATTATGTCCCCCGATTTAGATTTGAGGGGGGTGATCTTCTTGATGGTTGGCCCAAGAGCTCTCTTCATGCCATCATACATTCCTCTGATGTTTCCGGTGTCTGAGGCCAGCTGAATATGACTGCATAGGTGTTGCCAGTAGTCGTTTGCGCAACGCCTAGCTGTTCTTTGTGCAGTACTTCTGGCTGCTTTAAGTGCTGCGGATGTTAAATCGCTGGGGGCTTTCTTGTAGTTCAAAAGTGCAATGCGCTTAGCGGCTATGACAGGTTCCAGCTCTTCATTATGAGATTGAAACCAGTCTGCATTTCTCTTCGCACTTTTGCCGTAGGTGGTCAAAGCTGACTCATAGATGGCGTCTCTGATGTGGGCCCACTTGGTCTCAGCATCCCCTGTGGGAGTGTTTTGAAGGGCTGTTACAAGTGAATTTAGAAATTTTTGTAACAGCAAAATACATACAAAACTCAAAATACACACAAAACTCAAAATACATACAAAACTCAAAATACACACAAAACTCAAAATACATACAATACTCAAAATACATGCAATACTCAAAATACATACAAAACTCAATATACATACAAAACTCAAAATACATGCAATACTCAAAATACATGCAATACTCAAAATACATACAAAACTCAAAATACATACAAAACTCAAAATACATGCAATACTCAAAATACATACAAAACTCAAAATACACACAAAACTCAAAATACACACAAAACTCAAAATACACACAAAACACAAAATACATGCAATAGTCAAAATACATACAAAACTCAAAATACACACAAAACTCAAAATACATACAAAACTCAAAATACACACAAAACTCAAAATACATACAAAACTCAAAATACATACAAAACTCAAAATACATGCAATACTCAAAATACACACAAAACTCAAAATACATACAAAACTCAAAATACATACAAAACTCAAAATACATACAAAACTCAAAATACACACAAAACTCAAAATACATACAAAACTCAAAATACATACAAAACTCAAAATACATACAAAACTCAAAATCCACACAAGACTCAAAATACACACGAAACTCAAAATACATACAAAACTCAAAATACACACAATACTCAAAATACACACAAAACTCAAAATACATACAAAACTCAAAATACACACAAAACTCAAAATACATACAAAACTCAAAATACATACAAAACTCAAAATACATACAAAACTCAAAATACACACAAAACTCAAAATACACACAAAACGCAAAATACACACAATACTCAAAATACATACAAAACTCAAAATACATACAAAACTCAAAATACATACAAAACTCAAAATACACACAATACTCAAAATACATACAAAACTCAAAATACACACAAAACACAAAATACACACAAAACTCAAAATACACACAAAACTCGAAATACATACAATACTCAAAATACACACAAAACTCAAAATACATACAAAACTCAAAATACACACAAAACTCAAAATACACACAAAACTCAAAATACATACAAAACTCAAAATACATACAAAACACAAAATACACACAAAACTCAAAATACACACAAAACTCAAAATACATACAAAACTCAAAATACATACAAAACTCAAAATACACACAAAACTCAAAATACACACAAACACAAAATATACAAAAAACTCAAAATACATACAATACTCAAAATACACACAAAACTCAAAATACACACAAAACTCAAAATACATACAATACTCAAAATACATACAATACTCAAAATACACACAAAACTCAAAATAGATACAAAACTCAAAATACACACAAAACTCAAAATACATACAAAACTCAAATACATACAATACTCAAAATACACACAAAACTCAAAATACATACAAAACTCAAATACACACAAAACTCAAAATACATACAAAACTCAAAATACATACAAAACTCAAAATACACACAAAACTCAAAATACATACAATACTCAAAATACACACAAAACACAAAATACACACAAAACTCAAAATACACACAAAACTCAAAATACATACAAAACTCAAAATACACACAAAACTCAAAATACATACAAAACTCAAAATACATACAAAACTCAAAATACACACAAAACTCAAAACACATACAAAACTCAAAATACACACAAAACACAAAATACACACAAAACTCAAAATACATACAAAACTCAAAATACACACAAAACTCAAAATACATACAAAACTCAAAATACATACAAAACTCAAAATACACACAAAACTCAAAATACATACAAAACTCAAAATACACACAAAACTCAAAATACATACAAAACTCAAAATAGATACAAAACTCAAAATACACACAAAACTCAAAATACATACAAAACTCAAAATACACACAAAACTCAAAATACATACAAAACTCAAAATACATACAAAACTCAAAATACACACAAAACTCAAAATACACACAATACTCAAAATACACACAAAACACAAAATACACACAAAACTCAAAATACACACAAAACTCAAAATACATACAAAACTCAAAATACACACAAAACTCAAAATACATACAATACTCAAAATACATACAAAACTCAAAATACACACAAAACACAAAATACACACAAAACACAAAATACATACAAAACTCAAAATACACACAAAACACAAAATACACACAAAACACAAAATACATACAAAACTCAAAATACACACAAAACACAAAATCACACAAAACACAAAATACATACAAAACTCAAAATACACACAAAACACAAAATACATACAAAACACAAAATACACACAAAACACAAAATACATACAAAACTCAAAATACACACAAAACACAAAATACACACAAAACACAAAATACACACAAAACTCAAAATACACACAAAACCCAAAATACACACAAAACTCAAAATACACACAAAACTCAAAATACACACAAAACCCAAAATACACACAAAACACAAAATACACACAAAACACAAAATACACACAAAACTCAAAATACATACAAAACTCAAAATACACACAAAACACAAAATACACACAAAACACAAAATACACACAAAACTCAAAATACACACAAAACACAAATTACACACAAAACTCAAAATACACACAAAACACAAAATACATACAAAACTCAAAATACATACAAAACTCAAAATACATACAAAACTCAAAATACACACAAAATACATACAAAACTCAAAATACACACAAAACACAAAATACACACAAAACTCAAAATACACACAAAACACAAAATACACACAAAACTCAAAATACATACAGAACTCAAAATACACACAAAACACAAAATACACACAAAACTCAAAATACATACAAAACTCAAAATACACACAAAACACAAAATACACACAAAACTCAAAATACACACAAAACACAAAATACATACAAAACTCAAAATACACACAAAACACAAAATACACACAAAACTCAAAATACATACAAAACTCAAAATACACACAAAACACAAAATACACACAAAACTCAAAATACATACAAAACTCAAAATACACACAAAACACAAAATACACACAAAACACAAAATACATACAAAACTCAAAATACACACAAAACACAAAATACACACAAAACTCAAAATACATACAAAACTCAAAATACACACAAAATACAAAATACACACAAAACTCAAAATACATACAAAACTCAAAATACACACAAAACACAAAATACACACAAAACACAAAATACATACAAAACTCAAAATACACACAAAACACAAAATACACACAAAACTCAAAATACACACAAAACACAAAATACACACAAAACTCAAAATACATACAGAACTCAAAATACACACAAAACACAAAATACACACAAAACTCAAAATACATACAAAACTCAAAATACACACAAAACACAAAATACACACAAAACTCAAAATACACACAAAACACAAAATACATACAAAACTCAAAATACACACAAAACACAAAATACACACAAAACTCAAAATACATACAAAACTCAAAATACACACAAAACACAAAATACACACAAAACTCAAAATACATACAAAACTCAAAATACACACAAAATACAAAATACACACAAAACACAAAATACATACAAAACTCAAAATACACACAAAACACAAAATACACACAAAACTCAAAATACATACAAAACTCAAAATACACACAAAATACAAAATACACACAAAACTCAAAATACATACAAAACTCAAAATACACACAAAACACAAAATACACACAAAACACAAAATACATACAAAACTCAAAATACACACAAAACACAAAATACACACAAAACTCAAAATACAGACAAAACTCAAAATACACACAAAACACAAAATACACACAAAACTCAAAATACACACAAAACTCAAAATACACACAAAACACAAAATACATGCAATACTCAAAATACATGCAATACTCAAAATACATACAAAACTCAAAATACATACAAAACTCAAAATAAACACAAAACACAAAATACACACAAAACACAAAATACATGCAATAGTCAAAATACATGCAATACTCAAAATACATACAAAACTCAAAATACACACAAAACTCAAAATACACACAAAACACAAAATATACAAAAAACTCAAAATACATACAATACTCAAAATACACACAAAACTCAAAATACATACAATACTCAAAATACATACAATACTCAAAATACACACAAAACTCAAAATACACACAAAACACAAAATATACAAAAAACTCAAAATACATACAATACTCAAAATACACACAATACTCAAAATACACACAAAACTCAAAATACATACAATACTCAAAATACATACAATCCTCAAAATACACACAAAACTCAAAATAGATACAAAACTCAAAATACACACAAAACTCAAAATACATACAAAACTCAAATACATACAATACTCAAAATACACACAAAACTCAAAATACATACAAAACTCAAATACACACAAAACTCAAAATACATACAAAACTCAAAATACATACAAAACTCAAAATACACACAAAACTCAAAATAGATACAAAACTCAAAATACACACAAAACTCAAAATACATACAAAACTCAAATACATACAATACTCAAAATACACACAAAACTCAAAATACATACAAAACTCAAATACACACAAAACTCAAAATACATACAAAACTCAAAATACATACAAAACTCAAAATACACACAAAACACAAAATACACACAAAACTCAAAATACACACAAAACTCAAAATACACACAAAACACAAAATACATGCAATACTCAAAATACATGCAATACTCAAAATACATACAAAACTCAAAATACATACAAAACTCAAAATAAACACAAAACACAAAATACACACAAAACACAAAATACATGCAATAGTCAAAATACATGCAATACTCAAAATACATACAAAACTCAAAATACACACAAAACTCAAAATACACACAAAACACAAAATATACAAAAAACTCAAAATACATACAATACTCAAAATACACACAAAACTCAAAATACATACAATACTCAAAATACATACAATACTCAAAATACACACAAAACTCAAAATACACACAAAACACAAAATATACAAAAAACTCAAAATACATACAATACTCAAAATACACACAATACTCAAAATACACACAAAACTCAAAATACATACAATACTCAAAATACATACAATCCTCAAAATACACACAAAACTCAAAATAGATACAAAACTCAAAATACACACAAAACTCAAAATACATACAAAACTCAAATACATACAATACTCAAAATACACACAAAACTCAAAATACATACAAAACTCAAATACACACAAAACTCAAAATACATACAAAACTCAAAATACATACAAAACTCAAAATACACACAAAACTCAAAATACATACAATACTCAAAATACACACAAAACACAAAATACACACAAAACTCAAAATACACACAAAACTCAAAATACATACAAAACTCAAAATACATACAAAACTCAAAATACACACAAAACTCAAAATACATACAAAACTCAAAATACATACAAAACTCAAAATACACACAAAACTCAAAATACATACAAAACACAAAATACACACAAAACTCAAAATACATACAAAACTCAAAATACACACAAAACTCAAAATACATACAAAACTCAAAATACATACAAAACTCAAAATACACACAAAACTCAAAATACACACAATACTCAAAATACACACAAAACACAAAATACACACAAAACTCAAAATACACACAAAACTCAAAATACACACAAAACTCAAAATACATACAAAACTCAAAATACATACAAAACTCAAAATACACACAAAACTCAAAATACATACAAAACACAAAATACATACAAAACTCAAAATACACACAAAACTCAAAATACACACAAAACACAAAATACACACAAAACTCAAAATACACACAAAACTCAAAATACATACAAAACTCAAAATACACACAAAACTCAAAATACATACAAAACTCAAAATACATACAAAACTCAAAATACACACAAAACTCAAAATACATACAAAACTCAAAATACACACAAAACACAAAATACACACAAAACTCAAAATACATACAAAACTCAAAATACACACAAAACTCAAAATACATACAAAACTCAAAATACATACAAAACTCAAAATACACACAAAACTCAAAATAAATACAAAACTCAAAATACACACAAAATTCAAAATACATACAAAACTCAAAATAGATACAAAACTCAAAATACACACAAAACTCAAAATACATACAAAACTCAAAATACACACAAAACTCAAAATACACACAAATCTCAAAATACATACAAAACTCAAAATACATACAAAACTCAAAATACACACAAAACTCAAAATACATACAAAACTCAAAATACATACAAAACTCAAAATAGATACAAAACTCAAAATACACACAAAACTCAAAATACATACAAAACTCAAATACATACAATACTCAAAATACACACAAAACTCAAAATACATACAAAACTCAAATACACACAAAACTCAAAATACATACAAAACTCAAAATACATACAATCCTCAAAATACACACAAAACTCAAAATAGATACAAAACTCAAAATACACACAAAACTCAAAATACATACAAAACTCAAATACATACAATACTCAAAATACACACAAAACTCAAAATACATACAAAACTCAAATACACACAAAACTCAAAATACATACAAAACTCAAAATACATACAAAACTCAAAATACACACAAAACTCAAAATACATACAATACTCAAAATACACACAAAACACAAAATACACACAAAACTCAAAATACACACAAAACTCAAAATACATACAAAACTCAAAATACATACAAAACTCAAAATACACACAAAACTCAAAATACATACAAAACACAAAATACACACAAAACTCAAAATACACACAAAACTCAAAATACATACAATCCTCAAAATACACACAAAACTCAAAATAGATACAAAACTCAAAATACACACAAAACTCAAAATACATACAAAACTCAAATACATACAATACTCAAAATACACACAAAACTCAAAATACATACAAAACTCAAATACACACAAAACTCAAAATACATACAAAACTCAAAATACATACAAAACTCAAAATACACACAAAACTCAAAATACATACAATACTCAAAATACACACAAAACACAAAATACACACAAAACTCAAAATACACACAAAACTCAAAATACACACAAAACTCAAAATACATACAATACTCAAAATACACACAAAACACAAAATACACACAAAACTCAAAATACACACAAAACTCAAAATACATACAAAACTCAAAATACACACAAAACTCAAAATACATACAATACTCAAAATACATACAAAACTCAAAATACACACAAAACACAAAATACACACAAAACTCAAAATACATACAGAACTCAAAATACACACAAAACACAAAATACACACAAAACTCAAAATACATACAAAACTCAAAATACACACAAAACACAAAATACACACAAAACTCAAAATACACACAAAACACAAAATACATACAAAACTCAAAATACACACAAAACACAAAATACACACAAAACTCAAAATACATACAAAACTCAAAATACACACAAAACACAAAATACACACAAAACTCAAAATACATACAAAACTCAAAATACACACAAAACACAAAATACACACAAAACACAAAATACATACAAAACTCAAAATACACACAAAACACAAAATACACACAAAACTCAAAATACATACAAAACTCAAAATACACACAAAATACAAAATACACACAAAACTCAAAATACATACAAAACTCAAAATACACACAAAACACAAAATACACACAAAACACAAAATACATACAAAACTCAAAATACACACAAAACACAAAATACACACAAAACTCAAAATACACACAAAACACAAAATACACACAAAACTCAAAATACATACAGAACTCAAAATACACACAAAACACAAAATACACACAAAACTCAAAATACATACAAAACTCAAAATACACACAAAACACAAAATACACACAAAACTCAAAATACACACAAAACACAAAATACATACAAAACTCAAAATACACACAAAACACAAAATACACACAAAACTCAAAATACATACAAAACTCAAAATACACACAAAACTCAAAATACATACAATACTCAAATACACACAAAACTCAAAATACATACAAAACTCAAAATACATACAAAACTCAAAATACACACAAAACTCAAAATACATACAATACTCAAAATACACACAAAACACAAAATACACACAAAACTCAAAATACACACAAAACTCAAAATACATACAAAACTCAAAATACACACAAAACTCAAAATACATACAAAACTCAAAATACACACAAAACTCAAAATACACACAAAACTCAAAATACATACAAAACTCAAAATACACACAAAATACAAAAAAATACACACAAAACTCAAAATACATACAAAACTCAAAATACACACAAAACACAAAATACACACAAAACACAAAATACATACAAAACTCAAAATACACACAAAACACAAAATACACACAAAACTCAAAATACACACAAAACACAAAATACACACAAAACTCAAAATACATACAGAACTCAAAATACACACAAAACACAAAATACACACAAAACTCAAAATACATACAAAACTCAAAATACACACAAAACACAAAATACACACAAAACTCAAAATACACACAAAACACAAAATACATACAAAACTCAAAATACACACAAAACACAAAATACACACAAAACTCAAAATACATACAAAACTCAAAATACACACAAAACACAAAATACTCACAAAACTCAAAATACATACAAAACTCAAAATACACACAAAACACAAAATACACACAAAACACAAAATACATACAAAACTCAAAATACACACAAAACACAAAATACACACAAAACTCAAAATACATACAAAACTCAAAATACACACAAAATACAAAATACACACAAAACTCAAAATACATACAAAACTCAAAATACACACAAAACACAAAATACACACAAAACACAAAATACATACAAAACTCAAAATACACACAAAACACAAAATACACACAAAACTCAAAATACAGACAAAACTCAAAATACACACAAAACACAAAATACACACAAAACTCAAAATACACACAAAACTCAAAATACACACAAAACACAAAATACATGCAATACTCAAAATACATGCAATACTCAAAATACATACAAAACTCAAAATACATACAAAACTCAAAATAAACACAAAACACAAAATACACACAAAACACAAAATACATGCAATAGTCAAAATACATGCAATACTCAAAATACATACAAAACTCAAAATACACACAAAACTCAAAATACACACAAAACACAAAATATACAAAAAACTCAAAATACATACAATACTCAAAATACACACAAAACTCAAAATACATACAATACTCAAAATACATACAATACTCAAAATACACACAAAACTCAAAATACACACAAAACACAAAATATACAAAAAACTCAAAATACATACAATACTCAAAATACACACAATACTCAAAATACACACAAAACTCAAAATACATACAATACTCAAAATACATACAATCCTCAAAATACACACAAAACTCAAAATAGATACAAAACTCAAAATACACACAAAACTCAAAATACATACAAAACTCAAATACATACAATACTCAAAATACACACAAAACTCAAAATACATACAAAACTCAAATACACACAAACTCAAAATACATACAAAACTCAAAATACATACAAAACTCAAAATACACACAAAACTCAAAATACATACAATACTCAAAATACACACAAAACACAAAATACACACAAAACTCAAAATACACACAAAACTCAAAATACATACAAAACTCAAAATACACACAAAACTCAAAATACATACAAAACTCAAAATACATACAAAACTCAAAATACACACAAAACTCAAAATACATACAAAACACAAAATACACACAAAACTCAAAATACATACAAAACTCAAAATACACACAAAACTCAAAATACATACAAAACTCAAAATACATACAAAACTCAAAATACACACAAAACTCAAAATATATACAATACTCAAAATACACACAAAACACAAAATACACACAAAACTCAAAATACACACAAAACTCAAAATACATACAAAACTCAAAATACACACAAAACTCAAAATACATACAAAACTCAAAATACATACAAAACTCAAAATACACACAAAACTCAAAATACATACAAAACACAAAATACATACAAAACTCAAAATACACACAAAACTCAAAATACATACAATACTCAAAATACACACAAAACACAAAATACACACAAAACTCAAAATACACACAAAACTCAAAATACATACAAAACTCAAAATACACACAAAACTCAAAATACATACAAAACTCAAAATACATACAAAACTCAAAATACACACAAAACTCAAAATACATACAAAACTCAAAATACACACAAAACACAAAATACACACAAAACTCAAAATACATACAAAACTCAAAATACACACAAAACTCAAAATACATACAAAACTCAAAATACATACAAAACTCAAAATACACACAAAACTCAAAATAAATACAAAACTCAAAATACACACAAAACTCAAAATACATACAAAACTCAAAATAGATACAAAACTCAAAATACACACAAAACTCAAAATACATACAAAACTCAAAATACATACAAAACTCAAAATACACACAAAACTCAAAATACATACAAAACTCAAAATACATACAAAACTCAAAATACACACAAAACTCAAAATACATACAAAACTCAAAATACATACAAAACTCAAAATAGATACAAAACTCAAAATACACACAAAACTCAAAATACATACAAAACTCAAATACATACAATACTCAAAATACACACAAAACTCAAAATACATACAAAACTCAAATACACACAAAACTCAAAATACATACAAAACTCAAAATACGTACAATCCTCAAAATACACACAAAACTCAAAATAGATACAAAACTCAAAATACACACAAAACTCAAAATACATACAAAACTCAAATACATACAATACTCAAAATACACACAAAACTCAAAATACATACAAAACTCAAATACACACAAAACTCAAAATACATACAAAACTCAAAATACATACAAAACTCAAAATACACACAAAACTCAAAATACATACAATACTCAAAATACACACAAAACACAAAATACACACAAAACTCAAAATACACACAAAACTCAAAATACATACAAAACTCAAAATACACACAAAACTCAAAATACATACAAAACTCAAAATACATACAAAACTCAAAATACACACAAAACTCAAAATACATACAAAACACAAAATACACACAAAACTCAAAATACACACAAAACTCAAAATACATACAATACTCAAAATACATACAATACTCAAAATACACACAAAACTCAAAATAGATACAAAACTCAAAATACACACAAAACTCAAAATACATACAAAACTCAAATACATACAATACTCAAAATACACACAAAACTCAAAATACATACAATACTCAAATACACACAAAACTCAAAATACATACAAAACTCAAAATACATACAAAACTCAAAATACACACAAAACTCAAAATACATACAATACTCAAAATACACACAAAACACAAAATACACACAAAACTCAAAATACACACAAAACTCAAAATACATACAAAACTCAAAATACACACAAAACTCAAAATACACACAAAAATCAAAATACACACAAAACTCAAAATACACACAAAACTCAAAATACATACAAAACTCAAAATACACACAAAACACAAAATACACACAAAACTCAAAATACATACAAAACTCAAAATACACACAAAACTCAAAATACATACAAAACTCAAAATACATACAAAACTCAAAATACATGCAATACTCAAAATACACACAAAACTCAAAATACACACAAAACTCAAAATACACACAAAACACAAAATACACACAAAACTCAAAATACACACAAAACTCAAAATACACACAAAATACAAAATACACACAAATCTCAAAATACATACAAAACTCAAAATACACACAAAACACAAAATACACACAAAACACAAAATACATACAAAACTCAAAATACACACAAAACACAAAATACACACAAAACTCAAAATACAGACAAAACTCAAAATACACACAAAACACAAAATACACACAAAACTCAAAATACACACAAAACTCAAAATACACACAAAACACAAAATACATGCAATACTCAAAATACATGCAATACTCAAAATACACACAAAACTCAAAATACACACAAAACACAAAATACACACAAAACACATAATACATGCAATAGTCAAAATACATGCAATACTCAAAATACATACAAAACTCAAAATACATACAAAAGTCAAAATACACACAAAACACAAAATACATGCAATCGTCAAAATACATACAAAACTCAAAATACACACAAAACTCAAAATACATACAAAACTCAAAATACACACAAAACTCAAAATACATACAATACTCAAAATACATGCAATACTCAAAATACACACAAAACTCAAAATACATACAAAACTCAAAATACATACAAAACACAAAATACACACAAAACTCAAAATACATACAAAACTCAAAATACATACAAAACTCAAAATACACACAAAACTCAAAATACATACAATACTCAAAATACATACAAAACTCAAATACACACAAAACTCAAAATACATACAAAACTCAAAATACATACAAAACTCAAAATACACACAAAACTCAAAATACATACAATACTCAAAATACATACAATACTCAAAATACACACAAAACTCAAAATACATACAAAACTCAAATACACACAAAACTCAAAATACATACAAAACTCAAAATACATACAAAACTCAAAATACACACAAAACACAAAATACACACAAAACACAAAATACATACAAAACTCAAAATACACACAAAACACAAAATACACACAAAACTCAAAATACATACAAAACTCAAAATACACACAAAATACAAAATACACACAAAACTCAAAATACATACAAAACTCAAAATACACACAAAACACAAAATACACACAAAACACAAAATACATACAAAACTCAAAATACACACAAAACACAAAATACACACAAAACTCAAAATACAGACAAAACTCAAAATACACACAAAACACAAAATACACACAAAACTCAAAATACACACAAAACTCAAAATACACACAAAACACAAAATACATGCAATACTCAAAATACATGCAATACTCAAAATACATACAAAACTCAAAATACATACAAAACTCAAAATAAACACAAAACACAAAATACACACAAAACACAAAATACATGCAATAGTCAAAATACATGCAATACTCAAAATACATACAAAACTCAAAATACACACAAAACTCAAAATACACACAAAACACAAAATATACAAAAAACTCAAAATACATACAATACTCAAAATACACACAAAACTCAAAATACATACAATACTCAAAATACATACAATACTCAAAATACACACAAAACTCAAAATACACACAAAACACAAAATATACAAAAAACTCAAAATACATACAATACTCAAAATACACACAATACTCAAAATACACACAAAACTCAAAATACATACAATACTCAAAATACATACAATCCTCAAAATACACACAAAACTCAAAATAGATACAAAACTCAAAATACACACAAAACTCAAAATACATACAAAACTCAAATACATACAATACTCAAAATACACACAAAACTCAAAATACATACAAAACTCAAATACACACAAACTCAAAATACATACAAAACTCAAAATACATACAAAACTCAAAATACACACAAAACTCAAAATACATACAATACTCAAAATACACACAAAACACAAAATACACACAAAACTCAAAATACACACAAAACTCAAAATACATACAAAACTGAAAATACACACAAAACTCAAAATACATACAAAACTCAAAATACATACAAAACTCAAAATACACACAAAACTCAAAATACATACAAAACACAAAATACACACAAAACTCAAAATACATACAAAACTCAAAATACACACAAAACTCAAAATACATACAAAACTCAAAATACATACAAAACTCAAAATACACACAAAACTCAAAATATATACAATACTCAAAATACACACAAAACACAAAATACACACAAAACTCAAAATACACACAAAACTCAAAATACATACAAAACTCAAAATACACACAAAACTCAAAATACATACAAAACTCAAAATACATACAAAACTCAAAATACACACAAAACTCAAAATAAATACAAAACTCAAAATACACACAAAACTCAAAATACATACAAAACTCAAAATAGATACAAAACTCAAAATACACACAAAACTCAAAATACATACAAAACTCAAAATACATACAAAACTCAAAATACACACAAAACTCAAAATACATACAAAACTCAAAATACATACAAAACTCAAAATACACACAAAACTCAAAATACATACAAAACTCAAAATACATACAAAACTCAAAATAGATACAAAACTCAAAATACACACAAAACTCAAAATACATACAAAACTCAAATACATACAATACTCAAAATACACACAAAACTCAAAATACATACAAAACTCAAATACACACAAAACTCAAAATACATACAAAACTCAAAATACGTACAATCCTCAAAATACACACAAAACTCAAAATAGATACAAAACTCAAAATACACACAAAACTCAAAATACATACAAAACTCAAATACATACAATACTCAAAATACACACAAAACTCAAAATACATACAAAACTCAAATACACACAAAACTCAAAATACATACAAAACTCAAAATACATACAAAACTCAAAATACACACAAAACTCAAAATACATACAATACTCAAAATACACACAAAACACAAAATACACACAAAACTCAAAATACACACAAAACTCAAAATACATACAAAACTCAAAATACACACAAAACTCAAAATACATACAAAACTCAAAATACATACAAAACTCAAAATACACACAAAACTCAAAATACATACAAAACACAAAATACACACAAAACTCAAAATACACACAAAATACATACAATACTCAAAATACATACAATACTCAAAATACACACAAAACTCAAAATAGATACAAAACTCAAAATACACACAAAACTCAAAATACATACAGAACTCAAAATACACACAAAACACAAAATACACACAAAACTCAAAATACATACAAAACTCAAAATACACACAAAACACAAAATACACACAAAACTCAAAATACACACAAAACACAAAATACACACAAAACACAAAATACATACAAAACTCAAAATACACACAAAACACAAAATACACACAAAACTCAAAATACATACAAAACTCAAAATACACACAAAACACAAAATACACACAAAACTCAAAATACATACAAAACTCAAAATACACACAAAACACAAAATACACACAAAACACAAAATACATACAAAACTCAAAATACACACAAAACACAAAATACACACAAAACTCAAAATACATACAAAACTCAAAATACACACAAAATACAAAATACACACAAAACTCAAAATACACACAAAACTCAAAATACACACAAAACACAAAATACACACAAAACACAAAATACATACAAAACTCAAAATACACACAAAACACAAAATACACACAAAACTCAAAATACAGACAAAACTCAAAATACACACAAAACACAAAATACACACAAAACTCAAAATAAACACAAAACACAAAATACACACAAAACACAAAATACATGCAATAGTCAAAATACATGCAATACTCAAAATACATACAAAACTCAAAATACACACAAAACTCAAAATACACACAAAACACAAAATATACAAAAAACTCAAAATACATACAATACTCAAAATACACACAAAACTCAAAATACATACAATACTCAAAATACATACAATACTCAAAATACACACAAAACTCAAAATACACACAAAACACAAAATATACAAAAAACTCAAAATACATACAATACTCAAAATACACACAATACTCAAAATACACACAAAACTCAAAATACATACAATACTCAAAATACATACAATCCTCAAAATACACACAAAACTCAAAATAGATACAAAACTCAAAATACACACAAAACTCAAAATACATACAAAACTCAAATACATACAATACTCAAAATACACACAAAACTCAAAATACATACAAAACTCAAATACACACAAAACTCAAAATACATACAAAACTCAAAATACATACAAAACTCAAAATACATACAAAACTCAAAATACACACAAAACTCAAAATACATACAAAACACAAAATACACACAAAACTCAAAATACATACAAAACTCAAAATACACACAAAACTCAAAATACATACAAAACTCAAAATACATACAAAACTCAAAATACACACAAAACTCAAAATATATACAATACTCAAAATACACACAAAACACAAAATACACACAAAACTCAAAATACACACAAAACTCAAAATACATACAAAACTCAAAATACACACAAAACTCAAAATACATACAAAACTCAAAATACATACAAAACTCAAAATACACACAAAACTCAAAATACATACAAAACACAAAATACATACAAAACTCAAAATACACACAAAACTCAAAATACATACAATACTCAAAATACACACAAAACACAAAATACACACAAAACTCAAAATACACACAAAACTCAAAATACATACAAAACTCAAAATACACACAAAACTCAAAATACATACAAAACTCAAAATACATACAAAACTCAAAATACACACAAAACTCAAAATACATACAAAACTCAAAATACACACAAAACACAAAATACACACAAAACTCAAAATACACACAAAACTCAAAATACACACAAAACTCAAAATACATACAAAACTCAAAATACATACAAAACTCAAAATACACACAAAACTCAAAATAAATACAAAACTCAAAATACACACAAAACTCAAAATACATACAAAACTCAAAATAGATACAAAACTCAAAATACACACAAAACTCAAAATACATACAAAACTCAAAATACATACAAAACTCAAAATACACACAAAACTCAAAATACATACAAAACTCAAAATACATACAAAACTCAAAATACACACAAAACTCAAAATACATACAAAACTCAAAATACATACAAAACTCAAAATAGATACAAAACTCAAAATACACACAAAACTCAAAATACATACAAAACTCAAATACATACAATACTCAAAATACACACAAAACTCAAAATACATACAAAACTCAAATACACACAAAACTCAAAATACATACAAAACTCAAAATACGTACAATCCTCAAAATACACACAAAACTCAAAATAGATACAAAACTCAAAATACACACAAAACTCAAAATACATACAAAACTCAAATACATACAATACTCAAAATACACACAAAACTCAAAATACATACAAAACTCAAATACACACAAAACTCAAAATACATACAAAACTCAAAATACATACAAAACTCAAAATACACACAAAACTCAAAATACATACAATACTCAAAATACACACAAAACACAAAATACACACAAAACTCAAAATACACACAAAACTCAAAATACATACAAAACTCAAAATACACACAAAACTCAAAATACATACAAAACTCAAAATACATACAAAACTCAAAATACACACAAAACTCAAAATACATACAAAACACAAAATACACACAAAACTCAAAATACACACAAAACTCAAAATACATACAATACTCAAAATACATACAATACTCAAAATACACACAAAACTCAAAATAGATACAAAACTCAAAATACACACAAAACTCAAAATACATACAAAACTCAAATACATACAATACTCAAAATACACACAAAACTCAAAATACATACAATACTCAAATACACACAAAACTCAAAATACATACAAAACTCAAAATACATACAAAACTCAAAATACACACAAAACTCAAAATACATACAATACTCAAAATACACACAAAACACAAAATACACACAAAACTCAAAATACACACAAAACTCAAAATACATACAAAACTCAAAATACACACAAAACTCAAAATACACACAAAACTCAAAATACACACAAAACTCAAAATACACACAAAACTCAAAATACATACAAAACTCAAAATACACACAAAACACAAAATACACACAAAACTCAAAATACATACAAAACTCAAAATACACACAAAACTCAAAATACATACAAAACTCAAAATACATACAAAACTCAAAATACACACAAAACTCAAAATACATACAAAACTCAAAATACACACAAAACTCAAAATACATACAAAACTCAAAATAGATACAAAACTCAAAATACACACAAAACTCAAAATACATACAAAACTCAAAATACATACAAAACTCAAAATACACACAAAACTCAAAATACATACAAAACTCAAAATAGATACAAAACTCAAAATACACACAAAACTCAAAATACATACAAAACTCAAAATACATACAAAACTCAAAATACACACTAAACTCAAAATACATACAAAACTCAAAATACACACAAAACTCAAAATACACACAAAACTCAAAATACATACAATACTCAAAATACACACAAAACACAAAATACACACAAAACTCAAAATACACACAAAACTCAAAATACATACAAAACTCAAAATACACACAAAACTCAAAATACATACAATACTCAAAATACATACAAAACTCAAAATACACACAAAACACAAAATACACACAAAACACAAAATACATACAAAACTCAAAATACATACAAAACACAAAATACACACAAAACACAAAATACATACAAAACTCAAAATACACACAAAACACAAAATACACACAAAACTCAAAATACACACAAAACTCAAAATACATACAAAACTCAAAATACACACAAAACTCAAAATACATACAAAACTCAAAATACATACAAAACTCAAAATACACACAAAACTCAAAATACATACAAAACACAAAATACACACAAAACTCAAAATACACACAAAACTCAAAATACATACAATACTCAAAATACATACAATACTCAAAATACACACAAAACTCAAAATAGATACAAAACTCAAAATACACACAAAACTCAAAATACATACAAAACTCAAATACATACAATACTCAAAATACACACAAAACTCAAAATACATACAATACTCAAATACACACAAAACTCAAAATACATACAAAACTCAAAATACATACAAAACTCAAAATACACACAAAACTCAAAATACATACAATACTCAAAATACACACAAAACACAAAATACACACAAAACTCAAAATACACACAAAACTCAAAATACATACAAAACTCAAAATACACACAAAACTCAAAATACACACAAAACTCAAAATACACACAAAACTCAAAATACACACAAAACTCAAAATACATACAAAACTCAAAATACACACAAAACACAAAATACACACAAAACTCAAAATACATACAAAACTCAAAATACACACAAAACTCAAAATACATACAAAACTCAAAATACATACAAAACTCAAAATACACACAAAACTCAAAATACATACAAAACTCAAAATACACACAAAACTCAAAATACATACAAAACTCAAAATAGATACAAAACTCAAAATACACACAAAACTCAAAATACATACAAAACTCAAAATACATACAAAACTCAAAATACACACAAAACTCAAAATACATACAAAACTCAAAATAGATACAAAACTCAAAATACACACAAAACTCAAAATACATACAAAACTCAAAATACATACAAAACTCAAAATACACACTAAACTCAAAATACATACAAAACTCAAAATACACACAAAACTCAAAATACACACAAAACTCAAAATACATACAATACTCAAAATACACACAAAACACAAAATACACACAAAACTCAAAATACACACAAAACTCAAAATACATACAAAACTCAAAATACACACAAAACTCAAAATACATACAATACTCAAAATACATACAAAACTCAAAATACACACAAAACACAAAATACACACAAAACACAAAATACACACAAAACTCAAAATACATACAAAACACAAAATACACACAAAACACAAAATACATACAAAACTCAAAATACACACAAAACACAAAATACACACAAAACACAAAATACACACAAAACACAAAATACACACAAAACTCAAAATACACACAAAACACAAAATACATAAAAAACACAAAATACACACAAAACACAAAATACACACAAAACTCAAAATACACACAAAACACAAAATACACACAAAACACAAAATACACACAAAACTCAAAATACACACAAAACACAAAATACACACAAAACTCAAAATACACACAAAACTCAAAATACACACAAAACCCAAAATACACACAAAACACAAAATACACACAAAACACAAAATACACACAAAACTCAAAATACATACAAAACTCAAAATACACACAAAACACAAAATACACACAAAACACAAAATACACACAAAACTCAAAATACACACAAAACACAAATTACACACAAAACTCAAAATACACACAAAACACCAAATACATACAAAACTCAAAATACATACAAAACTCAAAATACATACAAAACTCAAAATACACACAAAATACATACAAAACTCAAAATACACACAAAACACAAAATACACACAAAACTCAAAATACACACAAAACACAAAATACACACAAAACTCAAAATACATACAGAACTCAAAATACACACAAAACACAAAATACACACAAAACTCAAAATACATACAAAACTCAAAATACACACAAAACACAAAATACACACAAAACTCAAAATACACACAAAACACAAAATACACACAAAACACAAAATACATACAAAACTCAAAATACACACAAAACACAAAATACACACAAAACTCAAAATACATACAAAACTCAAAATACACACAAAACACAAAATACACACAAAACTCAAAATACATACAAAACTCAAAATACACACAAAACACAAAATACACACAAAACACAAAATACATACAAAACTCAAAATACACACAAAACACAAAATACACACAAAACTCAAAATACATACAAAACTCAAAATACACACAAAATACAAAATACACACAAAACTCAAAATACACACAAAACTCAAAATACACACAAAACACAAAATACACACAAAACACAAAATACATACAAAACTCAAAATACACACAAAACACAAAATACACACAAAACTCAAAATACAGACAAAACTCAAAATACACACAAAACACAAAATACACACAAAACTCAAAATAAACACAAAACACAAAATACACACAAAACACAAAATACATGCAATAGTCAAAATACATGCAATACTCAAAATACATACAAAACTCAAAATACACACAAAACTCAAAATACACACAAAACACAAAATATACAAAAAACTCAAAATACATACAATACTCAAAATACACACAAAACTCAAAATACATACAATACTCAAAATACATACAATACTCAAAATACACACAAAACTCAAAATACACACAAAACACAAAATATACAAAAAACTCAAAATACATACAATACTCAAAATACACACAATACTCAAAATACACACAAAACTCAAAATACATACAATACTCAAAATACATACAATCCTCAAAATACACACAAAACTCAAAATAGATACAAAACTCAAAATACACACAAAACTCAAAATACATACAAAACTCAAATACATACAATACTCAAAATACCCACAAAACTCAAAATACATACAAAACTCAAATACACACAAAACTCAAAATACATACAAAACTCAAAATACATACAAAACTCAAAATACACACAAATCTCAAAATACATACAATACTCAAAATACACACAAAACACAAAATACACACAAAACTCAAAATACACACAAAACTCAAAATACATACAAAACTCAAAATACACACAAAACTCAAAATACATACAAAACTCAAAATACACACAAAACTCAAAATACACACAAAACTCAAAATACATACAAAACACAAAATACACACAAAACTCAAAATACACACAAAACTCAAAATACACACAAAACTCAAAATACATACAAAACTCAAAATACACACAAAACTCAAAATACACACAAAACTCAAAATACATACAAAACTCAAAATACACACAAAACTCAAAATACATACAAAACTCAAAATACATACAAAACTCAAAATACACACAAAACTCAAAATACATACAAAACTCAAAATACATACAAAACTCAAAATACACACAAAACTCAAAATACATACAAAACTCAAAATACATACAAAACTCAAAATACACACAAAACTCAAAATACATACAATACTCAAAATACACACAAAACACAAAATACACACAAAACTCAAAATACACACAAAACTCAAAATACATACAAAACACAAAATACACACAAAACTCAAAATACATACAATACTCAAAATACATACAAAACTCAAAATACACACAAAACACAAAATACACACAAAACACAAAATACATACAAAACTCAAAATACATACAAAACTCAAAATACACACAAAACACAAAATACACACAAAACACAAAATACACACAAAACACAAAATACATACAAAACTCAAAATACACACAAAACACAAAATACATACAAAACACAAAATACACACAAAACACAAAATACATACAAAACTCAAAATACACACAAAACACAAAATACATACAAAACTCAAAATACACACAAAACCCAAAATACACACAAAACACAAAATACACACAAAACTCAAAATACATACAAAACTCAAAATACACACAAAACCCAAAATACACACAAAACACAAAATACACACAAAACACAAAATACACACAAAACTCAAAATACATACAAAACTCAAAATACACACAAAACACAAATTACACACAAAACTCAAAATACACACAAAACACAAAATACATACAAAACTCAAAATACATACAAAACTCAAAATACATACAAAACTCAAAATACACACAAAATACATACAAAACTCAAAATACACACAAAACACAAAATACACACAAAACTCAAAATACACACAAAACTCAAAATACATACAGAACTCAAAATACACACAAAACACAAAATACACACAAAACTCAAAATACATACAAAACTCAAAATACACACAAAACACAAAATACACACAAAACTCAAAATACACACAAAACACAAAATACACACAAAACTCAAAATACACACAAAACACAAAATACACACAAAACACAAAATACATACAAAACTCAAAATACACACAAAACACAAAATACACACAAAACTCAAAATACATACAAAACTCAAAATACACACAAAACACAAAATACACACAAAACTCAAAATACATACAAAACTCAAAATACACACAAAACACAAAATACACACAAAACACAAAATACATACAAAACTCAAAATACACAAACACAAAATACACACAAAACTCAAAATACATACAAAACTCCAAATACACACAAAATACAAAATACACACAAAACTCAAAATACATACAAAACTCAAAATACACACAAAACACAAAATACACACAAAACACAAAATACATACAAAACTCAAAATACACACAAAACACAAAATACACACAAAACTCAAAATACAGACAAAACTCAAAATACACACAAAACACAAAATACACACAAAACTCAAAATACACACAAAACTCAAAATACACAGAAAACACAAAATACATGCAATACTCAAAATACATGCAATACTCAAAATACACACAAAACTCAAAATACACACAAAACACAAAATACACACAAAACACAAAATACATGCAATACTCAAAATACATGCAATACTCAAAATACACACAAAACTCAAAATACACACAAAACTCAAAATACACACAAAACACAAAATACACACAAAACTCAAAATACACACAAAACTCAAAATACACACAAAATACAAAATACACACAAATCTCAAAATACATACAAAACTCAAAATACACACAAAACACAAAATACACACAAAACACAAAATACATACAAAACTCAAAATACACACAAAACACAAAATACACACAAAACTCAAAATACAGACAAAACTCAAAATACACACAAAACACAAAATACACACAAAACTCAAAATACACACAAAACTCAAAATACACACAAAACACAAAATACATGCAATACTCAAAATACATGCAATACTCAAAATACACACAAAACTCAAAATACACACAAAACACAAAATACACACAAAACACATAATACATGCAATAGTCAAAATACATGCAATACTCAAAATACATACAAAACTCAAAATACATACAAAACTCAAAATACACACAAAACACAAAATACATGCAATCGTCAAAATACATACAAAACTCAAAATACACACAAAACTCAAAATACATACAAAACTCAAAATACACACAAAACTCAAAATACATACAATACTCAAAATACATGCAATACTCAAAATACACACAAAACTCAAAATACATACAAAACTCAAAATACATACAAAACACAAAATACACACAAAACTCAAAATACATACAAAACTCAAAATACATACACTCCCGGCTGCATTGAGAATTTTCGCTCTTCACCTCTAGAGGGTGTCTGCAGATCATGTAACAGGAGAAACCACAGATTACTGTAACCTGGGTTTTGAGAGGTCACAATTATATTCCATTAATTTTATTAAAGATCACATTATAAATACAAATGAGGGAGAAAATTCAGTCCATCTCAATTGATCCATCCCGAAGGAGACATACAATTCCCCCTCCACATTATGTACTGCAGCTTGAAGGAATCAAAAGTTTCCAGTGTTACTCGCCTTCCAAATTAACTTGAAGAACTTCTTGCTGACAGTTGGATAGCTCTTTCAAAGAGCTGACACAGGCACAATGGGCCGATTAACCTCCTTTTGTGTTCTATGACTCTACGACCTTTCATCACTTTTCACCTAAAGCGCATCAGTTGCAGAAACTGAGCAGAGGAACATTTAACAATGTGGTGGTCACTTAAGGCTGTAGTTTTTTTGCAGATGGATATATGGAAAATGATGCACAGTTGGAAGACTGTAGTTATACTGCTTCCTGAGCCCTTGCTGTGGTAGCACTGCACTCTCTACCTGTGTGTTTGGACTTAAGCTGAGCTCACAGTAAAATATCCTAAGGACCTTCCCGGAGAGTTAACAAGCAATATTTGACATTGAGCCACATGAGGAGATATTAGGACAAGTGACCAAAAGCTTGGTCAAAGAGGTAGGTTTTAAGGAGAGTCTTAAAGGAGAGAGAGATAGAGAGGCAAAGTGATTTATGGAGGGAATTCCTCTAGCTTGGGACCTCGGTGGCGAAAGACATGGCCGCCAATGGTTGGAGTGATTAAAATCAGGGATGCTCAGGAGGCCAGAATTAGAGTACTGTAAATATCTCGGAGGGTAGTAGGGCTGGAGGAGGTTACAGAGAGAGGAAGGGGCGAGGCCATGGAGGGATTTGAAAACAAGATGAAAATTTTAAAACTGAGGTAAAACAGGTGGGGAAACCATAGAAAAGTTACAGCACAGAAAGAGGCCATTCAGCCCATCGTGTCTGCGCTGGCTGAAAAAACTAGCCACCCATTCTAATCCCACCTTCCAGTACCTGGTCCGTTGCCTTGCAAGTTACAGCACTTTAGGTGCAGGTCCAGGTACATTTTAAATGAGTTGAGGGTTTTTCTGCCTCCACCACCGATCCGGGCAGTGAATTCTAGACACCCACTACCCTCTAGGTGAAAAAGTTTTTTCTCACATCTCCTCTAATCCTTCTACCAATCATCTTCAATTTGTGCCCCCTGGTAATTGACTCATAGAAACCATAGAAAAGTTATGTATCCCTGTTCCTTTGGAAAAAGTTTGCTGATAAATTACTGTGGCTATAGTCTTCATACAGATCTATCCTTCAACCCAGTCATGAGATACATTACAAAGCAAACACTCTCCCTCTAATTAGATTGGGTAGTCCTGCTGAGTGAGGAGTATTTCAGGAACTCGGGCACGTCTCTAAATGGGATCGTTTTCGCTACCTGTAACATTTTGGTTAGACTATTGTCAAATTGCTACCTTACAGTTACCATGGTGGTAATCCCTTAGGATTGTGTTAACTATTACTGTGTACTCAGCTGTTGCTCAGAGAGGAAAGGCATCTCCAAAAAGGCTTATGCAACAAATATTTGTGATGATACCTGATTACTAAGTGCATTGGATATGATTTTCAATCTGTGGAGGAAATTATTGGAAAGGAAAGCATTTAAAAAGCCAGGAGCACCAGTGCGGAATATTCCACATCTGTAGAAATTGGGATCTTTTCCCCTACCATTTTTTTCCCATTATTCATCCTCCCCAGTCCTCACTGTTACAACTAAAGTCCACACTGCGTGTAATTGCTGTGTTCGTGTGAGCACAATTTGCCTGATCTACGTGACGGCTGGTATAACATGGCTAGGGTAGACCCAGGTTACTACATCAGCACTAAAGTATAGTAGTATAATTTAACCTGCCTGCCTGGCTTCCCAGAATACTGCTGCCCATACATTAACTCATACCAAGTCCCATTAACCCATCACCCCCACTGTGCTAACTGACTGACATTGGCGCCCGGTCTGGCAACATCTCGATTTTAAAATTCTCATCCTTGTGTTCTAATCCCTCCAGGGCCTGGCCCCTTCTTCTCTCTGTAAACTCCTCCAGCTCTACAACCCTCTGAATTATCTGCACTCCTCTAATTCTGGCCTCTTGAGCATCCCCGATTTTAATAACTCCACCATTGGCAGCTGTGCGGTAGTCGCCTTTTTCAATGTTGAGTTAAAGGATAAAGTAAGAAGGATTTGAAAGAGGCATTTGCTCCGGGGCTGAAATGATCCTGTCATGTGTTTTCTCAGCTCTACAAAGTAAAATTAGACTCAGCAGCAAAGGTGTTAATATCCTGCTGAGATAAAATTGCAGCAACCTCAGATTTCCCCATCCTTTATTTTTCAATGTTTTCAGCCTGTAAGTGAGAAATATGGCTGTTCACTGTGTACGTTTGGCTGTAGTGTATTGATCCACAAACAGTTTCGGATGGTATGGAGGGAAGGTCTTACGAGGAAAGGCTGAGGGACTTGAGGTTGTTTTCGTTGGAGAGAAGGAGGAGGAGAGGTGACTTAATAGAGACATATAAGATAATCAGAGGGTTAGATAGGGTGGATAGTGAGCGTCTTTTTCCTCGGATGGTGATGGCAAACACGAGGGGACATAGCTTCAAGTTGAGGGGTGATAGATATAGGACAGATGTGAGAGGTAGTTTCTTTACTCAGAGAGTAGTAAGGGCGTGGAACGCCCTGCCTGCAGCAGTAGTAGATTCGCCAACTTTAAGGGCATTTAAGTGGTCATTGGATAGACATATGGATGAAAATGGAATAGTGTAGGTCAGATGGTTTCACAGGTCGGCGCAACATCGAGGGCCGAAGGGCCTGTACTGCGCTGTAATGTTCTAATTCGAATTCTAATGTGCATCAGTGTGAAGGAGAGTCTGCCTCTTAATCACAGGAGAAAATGTACCAGCCTCATTGCTCTGTTTTTTCCAGCCCCCTGACGCTGGTAGCCAGTAGCCTCCCCATCTCCTCTTGCCCTTGCCTCTCACCCGCCCTGTGCCCAGCGACAAATTTAGCCACCACAAGAAAGCACCCACTGCATAGACACATAGGAACAGGAGTAGGCCATTTAGTCCCTCGAGCCTGATTCACCATTTAATGAGATCATGGCTGATCTGCGACCTAACTCCATATTCCCACCTTTGCCCCTTAATACCTTTGGTTAAAAATCTTTCAATCTCAGATTTAAAATTAACGATTGATTTAGCATGAACTGCCATTTGCGGAAGAGAGTTCCAAACTTCTACCACCCTTTAAGTTTCCGAACTTCTTTCCTGAAAGTAAAAGCAGAATACAGCGGATGCTGGAAATCGGAAATAAATACAGAAAGCGCTGGAAATACTCAGCAGCTCTGGCAGTATCTGTGGGTCACCCTTGTGTTGCCAGAACTGCTGAGTATTTCCAGCACTTTCTGTTTTTATTTCATTCCCGAAAGGCCTGGCACTAACTTTTAGATTATTTCCCCAGTCCTAGACTCCCCAACCAGCAGGAATAGTTTCTCTCTATCTACCCTACCTGTTTCCCTTGATATCTTGAGAACTTTGGACAAATCACCCCTTAACCTTCTAAACTCCAGGGAATACAACTCTAGCTTCTGTAATCTCTCATCATCATTGAACAGGGTGGGGGAGAGGGGGCGGTGGGGTGCAGAGTAACGGCAGCAGAGTGGTAATGTTACTGGACTAGTAATCCAGAGGCCTGGACCAGTGCTTCAGAGACATGGGCTGAATTTGATACGGGTGTCGCACTCCACAGCAGTGCCCACACTTAGCAGCCACCGCAGAACCCCCTGTGATATTACACGCGGGGGCTCATTAGCATCACTGTGTCGAGCCGCCACCCCCCCCGCACCCCCCACGCCCACATTATGTGGGGAGAGGCGGGACATGCGGCGCAGTGAGAGAGTTTTTGACAGTGGTGCAGCAGGTGCTAGGGCCCTGTTTTAAGCGCCCCTTCACCTGCTTCCTGACAGCTGTCTCCTGAGTGCTGAAGAGCGGGGCTGCTGTCAATCTGGCAGCAAAGCAGAAGGTGCTGCAGAAACCCAGCAGGTCAGGCAGCAGCTATAGAGAGAGAAACAGAGTTAACGTCCAAGTTCACAGACCTGAAAGTTAACTCTGCTAGTGAGTGGGTAGTTAGCACTTCCCCACTGCTAGTGAGTGGGTAGTTAGCACTTCTCCACTGCTAGTGAGTGGGTAGTTAGCACTTCTCCACTGCTAGTGAGTGGGTATTCATCACTCCCCCACTGCTAGTGAGTGGGTAGTCATCACTTCTCCGCTGTTAGTGAGTGGGTAGTCGTCACTACTCCACTGCTAGTGAGTGGGTAGTTAGCACTTCTCCACTGCTACTGAGTGGGTAGTCATCACTTCTCCACTGCTAGTGAGTGGGTAGTTAGCACTTCTCCACTACTAGTGAGTGGGTAGTTATCACTCCTCTGCTGCTAGTGAGTGGGTAGTTAGCACTTCTCCACTGCTAGTGAGTGGGTATTCATCACTCCCCCACTGCTAGTGAGTGGGTAGTCATTACTCCTCCACTGCTAGTGAGTGGGCAGTCGTCATTTCTCCACTGCTAGTGAGTGGGTAGTCGTCACTACACTGCTAGTGAGTGGGCAGTCGTCACTCCTCTGCTGCTAGTGAGTGGGTAGTTATCACTTCTCCACTGCTAGTGAGTGGGTAGTTATCACTTCTCCACTGCTAGTGAGTGGGTAGTCGTCACTACACTGCTAGTGAGTGGGCAGTCGTCACTCCTCTGCTGCTAGTGAGTGGGTAGTTATCACTTCTCCACTGCTAGTGACTGGGTAGTTATCACTTCTCCACTGCTAGTGAGTGGGTAGTCGTCACTACACTGCTAGTGAGTGGGTAGTTATCACTTCTCCACTGCTAGTGACTGGGTAGTTATCACTTCTCCACTGCTAGTGAGTGGGTAGTCGTCACTACACTGCTAGTGAGTGGGCAGTCGTCACTCCTCTGCTGCTAGTGAGTGGGTAGTTATCACTTCTCCACTGCTAGTGAGTGGGTAGTCATCACTTCTCCACTGCTAGTGAGTGGGTAGTTATCACTTCTCCACTGCTAGTGAGTGGGCAGTCGTCACTCCTCTGCTGCTAGTGAGTGGGTAGTTATCACTTCTCCACTGCTAGTGAGTGGGTAGTCATCACTTATCCACTGCTAGTGAGTGGGTAGTCATCATTTATCCACTGCTAGTGAGTGGGTAGTCGTCACTACTCCACTGCTAGTGAGTGGGTAGTCGTCACTACTCCACTGCTAGTGAGTGGGTAGTCGTCACTTCTCCACTGCTAGTGAGTGGGTAGTCATCACTTCTCCACTGCTAGTGAGTGGGTAGTTATCACTTATCCACTGCTAGTGAGTGGGTAGTCGTCACTTCTCCACTGCTAGTGAGTGGGTAGTCATCACTTCTCCACTGCTAGTGAGTGGGTAGTTATCACTTCTCCACTGCTAGTGAGTGGGTAGTCGTCACTACTCCACTGCTAGTGAGTGGGTAGTCGTCACTTCTCCACTGCTAGTGAGTGAGTAGTCGGCACTTCTCCACTGCTAGTGAGTGGGTAGTTGTCACTTCTCCACTGCTAGTGAGTGAGTAGTCGGCACTTCTCCACTGCTAGTGAGTGGGTAGTTATCACTTATCCACTGCTAGTGAGTGGGCAGTCGTCATTTCTCCACTGCTAGTGAGTGGGTAGTCATCACTTCTCCACTGCTAGTGAGTGGGTAGTTATCACTTATCCACTGCTAGTGAGTGGGTAGTCATCACTTATCCACTGCTAGTGAGTGGGTAGTCGTCATGTCTCCACTGCTAGTGAGTGGGTAGTTATCACTTATCCACTGCTAGTGAGTGGGTAGTTATCACTTCTCCACTGCTAGTGAGTGGGTAGTTATCACTTCTCCACTGCTAGTGAGTGGGTAGTTAGCACTTCTCCACTGCTAGTGAGTGAGTAGTCATCACTTCTCCACTGCTAGTGAGTGGGTAGTTATCACTTATCCACTGCTAGTGAGTGGGCAGTCGTCACTTCTCCACTGCTAGTGAGTGGGTAGTCATCACTTCTCCACTGCTAGTGAGTGGGTAGTTATCACTTCTCCACTGCTAGTGAGTGGGTAGTTAGCACTTCTCCACTGCTAGTGAGTGAGTAGTCGTCACTTCTCCACTGCTAGTGAGTGGGTAGTTATCACTTCTCCACTGCTAGTGAGTGGGTAGTTATCACTTCTCCACTGCTAGTGAGTGGGTAGTTAGCACTTCTCCACTGCTAGTGAGTGGGTAGTTATCACTTATCCACTGCTAGTGAGTGGGTAGTCGTCACTACTCCACTGCTAGTGAGTGGGTAGTCGTCACTACTCCACTGCTAGTGAGTGGGTAGTCGTCACTACTCCACTGCTGCCGGAATGAAAATGGCATGGTCGCAGGAACATGCCAGGTACCAGGCATGCCGCTCTCCAACATCAGTTTTTGGGCCTTCCCGCCTCTGGTTCCGCCTTTGTCTGGAATCCAAATTCTGCCCCTTATCTCTGACTTATGCTTCCTTTCAGGGCAGCACTCAATTCACCCTATAATCCCGCAATGTTTGACCACAAATCTTGCAAGCCAAAAACATGTGTAAAACATTTTCTGTTCCAGAACTGAAATCATTTACATTTCCACATAATGTAACAAATGGAAATGAGATATTTGGCAATTGCCCTGTTCCCTCTGACTAATCCAGGTGTAATGTTAAACTAAAAGGGCTGCCTGGTATATGATAGGATCAGATTGGCAGCTCATTATACACCAGCCTAATTTAACTTCCTGTTATAGTCAGTCAGATAAATATTGGCTTTGTACTATTGCACAAAGTGGGCAATGCTGAATCAGAAATCTATTTTAATCTCCCCCAAGTTTATTTTCATTTAATGTCAATGCAAGTTACATCAATTTTAGAATTAAGAAAATACTGGGCAAACCTTCAACTCCTCTGCTTTTGCAGCTATAAAATCCAGCAGGTTTTATATTACGCTGCCAAACACCTAATGCTGATATCAAGGCTTCCCTTTGGCAGTTTGTAATATGATTACATTTGCAAATGTTTGAGCTTCCGTCAAAATGCTTACACAGCTCACAACTCGACTCAACAAGACTTGTGGATCTCGGCAAGAGCCTCTCAGAATAGATAGTCAAATTCCAATATCTTCTGCAATAAGAAAATTATAGCATAGGAAATGTAATTTGATGTTTCCTTTAATTAAATTGTCCTATGAACTTCCAGGTCCTACGATCTGATGCTGTCTAATTTTAATTGGCTGTGTTTCTACTCTACTTAAAGAAACGTCAGCCATTAATTCCACAGAACCATTCTCAATTACCTTTTCTTTTATTAATTCACAGGATGTGGGTGTCACTGGCCAGGCCAGCATTTATTGCCCAGCTCTAATTGCCCTCGAGAAGGTGGTGGTGAGCTGCCTTCATGACCTTACCAGGTCATTTCAGAGGGCAGTTAAGAGTCAACCATATTGCTGTGGGTCTGGAGTCACATGTAGGCCAGACCAGGTAAGGACAGCAGATTTCCTTCCCTAAAGGACATTAATGAACCAGACGGGCTTTTACAACAAGCAGGTAGTTTCATGGTCACCATTACTGAGACCAGTCTTTATTCCAGATTTATTTAATTAACTACATTTAAATTCCCCAACTGCTGTGGTGGGATTTGAACTCGTGTTCCTAGACCATTAGTCCAGGTCTGCTGGATTACAATTCCGATAATGTAACCATTATGCTGCAGTACCTTATTCTGCAACTTCTAGCAACAAACATTCACAGGCACCATCAATCATAATTTTCACAAGAGAATGCAGATATATACTTAAAAAGATAAATTTACTGAGCCACAGGGAAGGAGCAAGGGGAATGGGATTAATTGGATAGCTCTTTCAAAGAGCCAGCACAGGTATGATGGACCAAATGGCCTCCTTCTGAAATAAAAGCATGGTGACTGCTACCTGAGACAGACATTAACCTTCATGATGCTGTGCAGATGATACACTTTGATGGAATGTTAACCCATTACAATTGATGAATCTGCAGTTATTTTTAATGCAAGGACACGTAGGACTACATGGGTATAATTGGACTTGCAGGAAAGTGGGTATAATGCAGTATCCTCTCGTGCTGGTTTCAGTTATTCATAAAGAAAAACTTGAGTTTTCTAGATGTAGCCAGTAATACATCACCTGCTTAATGCATCTATGCATATGATAGGGACAGGAGGAGGCCATTCAGCCCCTCAAGCCTGTTCCACCATTCAATGAGATCATGGCTGATCTGTGACCGAACTCCATACACCCAGCTTTGCCCCATATCCCTTAAAACCTTTGGTTAATAGAAATCTATCAATCTCAGATTTAAAATTAACAACTGAACTAGCATCAACTGCTGTTTGTGGAAGACAGTTCCAAACCTCTATCACCCTTTGTGTGGAGAATTCTTTCCTATTTTCACTCCTGAAAGGTCTGGCTCTAATTTTTAGACTCTGCCCCCTAGTCCTAACCTCCTGAAGTAGCAGAAATAGTCTCTCTCTATCTTCCCTATCTGTTCTCCTTGAAAACATCGATCAAATCACCCCTTCGTCTTCTAAATTCCAAAGAATAAAACCCTCATTTGTTTAATATCTCCTTGGAGCTTGATCTTTGTATTCCAGGTATCATTCTGGTAAATCTATTGGCTGATGTTGCTGATTTCCTCTGTAGAAGCTTAGACTGAGCATGCAATTTAAAATATTACAGCTGAAGTGATTTTGAGAGCTACTGGCAGTGCTATGCTTGTCATTGAGTCTGGCTGGAGATTACCTTGTATCATACAACTACTTGCATTTACATAGCCCCTTTAACAAAACATCCCGACGTGCTTCACAGGAGTGTTATATCAACAAAAATTGACACCAAGACACATAAGGAGATATTAGGACAGGTAACCAAAAGTTTGGTGAAAGAGGTAGAGAGGTTTTGGAAAGCAGTTACCGAGCTTTGGAGCCAGGCAGCTAAAGGCAGTCCGCCAGTGGTGCTGTGATGAAAATCAGGGATACACAAGAGGTCCGAATTGGAGGAATGCAGAGCAGAATAACTGGTCAGGCTTCTCATTGCTGCTTGTGAGACTGTGCCATGTACCTTGCAAAAACAGAATACAATTCAAAAAGTAATTAATTGGTTGTGAAGCACTTTGAGACATTCCAAAGATGTGAAAGTTGCTACACAAATACAAGTCTTTCTTTATTCTCCTTCAGGAACAACTTGGTACAACAGAGAACAAAGTACATGTTTCACTTCCAGTTTCAGCAAAAAATATAATGCTGACCACCCAAAACCTATATTATTTGTAGATAGGAATTAAAGTTGGGCATTCTGTGTTAAAGATTGCTAATATTCTCACAGTGAAGGGACTAAAAAGGAATTCAAAGCAGCTCTGTAAAATATCAATCACATAAAGCCTCTGAGCTGCTGAAGATGATATGGAAACCCTATAATATTAATAAAGTCACATTGCTGTTGTATGTTCCATATTGCACCATATGCATCAACTCACCCAGAACTCAGCTACAAATATCCTTTCCTGTATCAAATCCATTCATCCATAACTCCTGTCCTCGCGGCATATGTTGGATCCTCTCCCCCACCTAATTAAATTTTCATCATTGTCTTTAAATTCCTTCATGGCCTTGCTCCTGTCTGTCTCTATAACTTCCTTCAACCCTGCAACATAAACTTTCTGTTCCTCTGGCTCTGCCCTCTCGCACATCCCAGCTCTGCCCATCCTTTCAACGGCAGCTATGCTTTCAGTCACCTCAGGAAAAAAAAGCATTTATCCAGCGCCTTTCATGAGTAGGGATAAATGGGGCATTCTCAAGTTGGCAGGCTGCGACTAGTGGAGTGCCACAAGGATCAGTGCTGGGGCCTCCGCTATTTACCATCTATATTAATGTCTTAGACGAGAGAGTTTGCTGATGATACAAAGCTCGGTGGAAAGGTAAACTGTGAGGAGGATACAAAGAGGCTGCAAAGAGATTTAGACAGGTTAAGTGAGTGGGCAACAAGGTGACAGATGGAGTATAATGAGGTAAGTGTGAGGTTATTCACTTTGGTTGTAAGAATAGAAAAGGAGCAAAACTTGTAAATGTTGCTGTTCAGAGAGACTTGGGTATACTTGTACAAGGAACACAAAAAGTTGGCATGCAGGTACAGCAAACGATTAGGAAAGCAAATGGCATGTTGGCCTTTATTGCAAGAGGATTGGAGTACAAGAATAAAGAAGTCTTGCTACAACTGTATGAGGTTTTGGTGAGACCACATCAGGAATTCTGTGTGCAATTTTAGTCTCCATATTTAAGGAATACTTGCATTGGGGCAGTACAGCGAAGGCTTACTAGTTTGGTTCCTGGGATGAGAGATTTGTCCTATGATGAGAGGCTAAGTAAATTGAGCCTATATTCTCTAGAGTTTAGAAGAATGAGAGGTGATCTTATTGAAATATTCAAGATTCTGAAGGGGCTGGATAGGGTAGATACTGAGACATTGTTTCCCCAGGCTGGGGAATCTAGAACACAGGGGCACAGTTTCAGGATAAGGGGTCAATCATTCAGGACTGAGATGAGGAGAAATTACTTCACTTAAAGGATTGTGAATCTTTGGAATTCTCTACCCCAGAGGGTTGTGGATGCTCCATCATTGATTACATTTAAGGTGGGGATAGGTAGATTTATGGAGCTGAATTTTACCACCCCCTTGATGTAGGGAGTCGTGGCAGGGTGGCCCATAAAATACTTGCGGGAGAGGCCCGCCACAACCCCTGATCCCGAGAAGGCTCCGCCTTACTGGCAGAAGTGAGACCTCAGTGCGGCCCCCCCCCCTTCATTTCCTTACTAAAATTCATGCAAATAAATGTTAATGAACTTACCTGGACCAGGTAACCACCCCATGGCGATATTATGGGTGCCGACCGCAACTCGCACGCCTTCAGAATTTTGTACACAGTTCCGAGGCAAGACACTGGTAGGGGTGGGGGAGGGAGGGGGAGGACTGAAATTATCAGGGCGGGAGGGGTGAAGGAGCGGTGAAAACTGGTCCGATTGGTTGCGGGGATGGTGGGAAGGGGTTTAGGGTCAAAGGGAATAAAGTTCGGGAGGGAAAGGTTGTGTGTGAGAACTCACTTTTTTGGGGGGGATGGGGCAAAAAATTAATTGTTTATTCATTGGGGGGTGGGAGAGGGGAATGCAGGTGTGAACAGATTTTTATTTCAATTTATTAACGAACCTGTCCCTTTAAATATTTAAATTGCTTCTAAGGGGGGGCGGCCGCTCCGCCCCCTCCATTTAAATGAGCCCCCATGCGAAATATCGTGGGGGCTCCGCGGCGGTACTTCCGTGGCGGAAGGCGTCAAATTCAAAGCATGCCACCGCGATGTTCAGTGCGCAAATAAAATTCAGCCCATGGTCTCTCGGAGAATCAAGGCACATGGGGGGCAGGCGGGAAAGTGGAGTTAAAGCCCATGATCAGCCATAATCATGATGAATGGTGGAGCAAGCTTGATGGGCCATGTGGTCTACTCCTGCTCCTATTTATTCTGCTCTTATGTTCTTAAAACCCATCTCTTTGACCAACATTTTAGTCACCACTCCTAAAGCCTCTTTTTTAGGCTTGGTGTCCATTTTATGCTCATACCTTTGTAAAATGCTTTGGGACATTTTTCTACATTAAAGGGCTTGTATAAATGCATGTTTATGGCTGCATATGTAATCTTCCAAAGTATACATCCATGTAGAATAAAGCTCACACTGTGCCAAAAACCGAGAAGGTTCCTTTTCCACTAAAGACAGAAATGATTTAATGGCTCAATCAAGCATTATTCATCGCTGAGAATTGTGAAGATTTGACTTTTAGAGAGTAAATACAACCCTCTAAACTAAATTGCAGTGTCTGTGTTGGTGTGGCGGGTGACTCTAAGCAGTAATTATAGGTTTACTCTCACTTTGGGAGGGTAATATAAGTCGTACTGTGCAGCTCTCCAGCACCAGCTCCTCACTGTTCTGACAGCTTTTGCAGACATGGACAGTCAAGCATTTGCAATCACAATCTGTGCCTTTGTTGCTTTACAAACGATTACAGCTACAGGTAAGTTTCTTGCTGCAAGATGACAGCAAACAGCAGTTAATCTTTATAATGTTGCTTTGACCTATGAAGTTTCTTTCTAAATTACTTTTTTAAAATATATTTTAAAAGGAATTTGAAACATCTGATATTGAAATTGGCCTTTATAGCGCAGTGCACTTAAAGAGTACACAAGCTTTCTGACATATCTCGAAAAGTGTCTTGTATATTTTGTAATGCTGAATGGTCAGTAACCAGAGGACACAGTTATAAGGTAATTGGCAAAAGAACCAGAGGGGAAGGAATTTTTTTTTATGTAGTGTGTTGTTGTGCTCTGGAATGCGCTGCCTGAAAGGGCGGTGGAAGCAGATTCAATGGTAACTTTCAAAAGGGGAATTGGATAAATATTTGAAAAGGAAAAGAATTGCAGTGCTATGGGGAAAGAGCCGGGGGAGTGGCACTAATTGGATAGCTCTTTCAAAGAACCAGCACCAGCACGATGGGCTGAATGACCTCCTTCTGTGCTGTATGATACTATATATAGTAATTCACATAGAATTTACAGCTCGGAATCAAGCCATTCAGCAGAACTGATCTGTGCTCCACTGAGCCTCCGCCCACACCTCTGTATCTACCTCTATCAGCAGATCTGTCTATTCCTTTCTCCCTTATGTGTTTATGTGGATTCACCTTAAATGCATAGAGCATTGGGTCATAGATTAGAAATTACAGTTAGCAATGGAGTGAATATTCCCTGGAGATGCTCCTAAATGCAGGGAATCCACATCACAAAACTGCGCATCCCCTGTCCGCGATTTTGTATCCACTTAAAATAACAGATAAAAATGAGCAAGTGGAAGTGTGCTAATTTGCAACATATTATTGCCACAAAGCCCGAAGTGGTGCACTGGAATTATTGCCCCAATATTAGCAGAAAAATGTTTTCTCAATCTGCCTCTATCTGCTATTTTAATGGAGACATTATTAACAACAACAACAACTTGCATTTATATAACACCGATAATGTGGTAAAAATGTCCCAAGGTGCTTCACAGGAGCATTATCAAATCAAATTTGACAAGGAGCCATATTTTTTTTAAATTCTTTCATGGGATGTGGGCGTCGCAGGCCAGGCCAGCAGTTATTGCCCATCCCTAATTGCCCTTGAACTGAGTGGCTTGCTAGGCCATTTCAGAGGGCATGTAAGAGTCAACCACATTGCTGTGGATCTGGAGTCACATGTAGGCCAGACCAGGTAAGGACAGCAGATTTCCTTCCCTAAAGGACATTAGTGAACCAGATGGGTTTTTACAACAATTGACAATGGTTTCATGGCCATCATTAAACTAGCTTTAAATTCCAGATTTTTTTTTATATAAGGATAACATTAGGACAGGTGACCAAAAGTTTGGTCAAAGAGGTAAGTTTTAAGGAGTGTCTTAAAGGAGGAGAGAGAGAGAAGCAGAGAGGCTTAGGGTGGGAATTCCAGAGCTCAGGATCTAAGCAGCTAAAGATATCACCGCCAATAGTGGAACGATGAAAACTGGGGGTACACAAGAGACCAGAATTAAAAGAGTGCAGAATTTTCAAATAGTTGAAGGCCTGGAGGAGGTTACAGTGATAGAGAGGGGAGGGCCAGGGAGGGATTTGTAAATGAGAACAGAAATTTTTAAAAATTGAGGCATTACTGCACCATGGGCCAAAGTAGGTCAATGAGGACAGAGGTGATAGGTAAACAGGACTTGGTAAAAGTTAGCATAGATGTAGCAGAGTTTTAAATGAGCTGAGGTTTATGCGGTTGCCAGGTGCAAGGTCAGCCACACTTACAGCTTAAACCTGTTAACACGCAGGTGAAAATTGCAGATGAAGGAGGGGTTGCAATAAATGTTTGTTTGCTAATACTGCCAGAAATATATTTTACAGTCTTATTCTGGTTTTATGAATGTTACAGGAAAGATATTCTACATTTCAGAAGCCTCCATAAATCCCTCAACGGAGAGATTTAATATTCTTCTGTACCGTTGATCTGTTCGTTCAAGGCGTGATGATCAAAGTCTATAGATCCTTTTTCAAAGATGTAGTCTTCTCCTGATAGCCCTTAATGCATTCTCTAGCCTTTTGTGTATTATTCACCCAACCACCCCATATTCACCCCATTATTGGTGGCCACGACTAAACCTCTCCCTTTCTTTATCTCCCTCTCCTCCTGTAAGACAGTCCTTAAAGCCTACCTGTGTGAACAAGATTTTGATCAGCCCTCCATTGGTTTGCAGTCTTTTTTTGATGATAATGTCTCTGTCTCTGAATCATTGGGATTGGAATTGAAATTGCTCTCACTAAATAAAAGTGTTTCTCTTTTTCTTAGCTATTAATCATGAAATCGCAATCAATCCTGACAATAAGAACTGTCTAACCAATCCTGATCATCCAGGTTGCCAGCTGGCACTAACCAACACACCAATGGACCAAACCAATGCACCAATGGAACAAAGTACGTAAACCTGAACAAAACTGTTGCCTGTATTTCTCTGCCGGTTGCTGGAGCATTCTGAGATACACTTCAATTCAGTTTCTCCTCATCTTAGGACAGTAATTCCCAAGACTTTACAACCCTTTCATTTCTGCACTGGAACGTGGAGTGGTGCAGAATTGAATTAATGATTACCTTGTCATTTAAAGATATTCAGTCCAAATTTGGTGTGGTCACCATTATAAATCCAACTTACATTATTCAGTTAATTTTTATTTGACAGCATCTCATCTATTCTTAGCTCACTTGGGGTAAATGTTCATCTCTTGTACTCCTGACGCAAGCTCTGTGCAAATGTCAGGAATTCAAGCACTTCCAATGAGTCCTTTGCTAAAGGCATCGTGTCGCATCATTAATGAGTGACAATTTGAGATTGTCAAATTTCTACACCATATTTTACTAACAATCCATTTAAAAATTAATTTATATCACTACTTTAGAAAAGTTTATAGAATTATGGAATCTTACAGCACAGAAGGAGGCCATTCAGTCTGTGCTAGCTCTTTGAAAGAGCAATCCAATTAGTCCCACAATGTTGCTTTTACCCCATAGCCCTGCAGATTAGTTCTCTTCAAGTACATGCCCAATTGCTTTTTGAAAGTTGCTATGGAATCTGATTCCACCACCCTTCAGGTAGATTTTAACAACCCTCTGCATGAAGAAATTTCTCCTCACCTCCTCTTTAGTTCTATGGGAATGGTCAAGGATCAAATTATTTTAAATCTTATGACCTCTGGTTACTGATCCACTTGGCAAAAGAAACTGTTTCTCCATACTTGCTGTATCGAAATCCCTTATTATTTTGAATATCTCTATTTTAGTGTCCCCTTAACCTTCTCTGCTCTAAGGAGAACAATCCCAGCTTCTTTTAATTGGCATCACTTATCTGCATTACATTATATCTGCCATGTGTCTGCCCATTTCACCAGTCTATGTACTCCTGAAATCTGCTACTATCCTGTTCATTGGTTACTACGTTGCCAAGTTTTGTATTATTCGCAAACTTCAAAATTGCATCCCCTATACTAAGTATAACAAGAAAAGCAATGATCTTAATACTAATCCTTGGGGGGCACCACTGCATAATTCTGTTCAGTCAGAAAAGGGTGGCACAGTGGTGCAGTGGTTAGCACTGCAGCCTCACAGCTCCAGCGACCCGGGTTCAATTCTGGGTACTGCCTGTGTGGGGTTTGCAAGTTCTCCCTGTGTCTGCGTGGGTTTTCTCCTGGTGCTCTGGTTTCCTCCCACAAGCCAAAAGACTTGCAGGTTGGTAGGTAAATTGGCCATTATAAATTGCCACTAGTATAGGTAGGTGGTAGGGAAATATATAGGGACAGGTGAGGATGTGGTAGGAATATGGAATTAGTGTAGGATTAGTATAAATGGGTGGTTGATGGTCGGTACAGACTCGGTGGGCCGAAGGGCCTGTTTCAGTGCTGTATCTCTAAATTAAACTAAAAACATCCATTCACCACTGGCTCCTATCCTTTAGCCAATTCCATACCCTTAGTAACCACCATTGCTTCAATGCAGTTGCGCATCTATTTTCCAAATAAGTCTGTTTTGAAAGTCCAGATATATGTCTACTGCTCTGCCATCATCAACCTTCACTGTTACTTCATTGCATAGTCGACGTAACCCACCAATGCTAACTGACAACATGCATTTTAAAATGTGAAACAGTGCATAATTAATTTTGTAATTGGACTTACAAATACTTCATTCCAACTCTTTTGTTCCACAGCTTTACAAAAAGGAGCCAGCTTTTACAATTCACTTCGATCGAGGTCCCGTCGCTGTCCGTTTACCAGGTCGTTTTACACAAACCAAAAACGTGGAATATACCAAGGATCTTCTAATAGCAAAGGGACGTCAAATTTCTATGATTCTATACCTGGATCCAAAGGTTGGGAATGGCAATATGGCAATGGATATGATATTTATAGCAATGGTCAAGGAGCAAAAGGCAATGGATATGGTCAAAATAGTGACAGTCAGGGAGGAAATAGCAAAGGATACAACCAAAATGGAAATGGTAAAGGGTCAAGCAGCAATGGGAATAGCCAAAGTGGAAATGGTCAAGGGTCAAGCAGCAATGGGAATAGCCAAAGTGGAAATGGTCAAGGGTCAAGCAGCAATGGGAATAGCCAAAGTGGAAATGGTCAAGGGTCAAGCAGCAATGGGAATAGCCAAAGTGGAAATGGTCAAGGGTCAAGCAGCAATGGATATAGCCAAAATGGGAATGGTCAAGGGTCAAGCAGCAATGGGAATAGCCAAAATGGAAATGATCAAGGATCAAGCAGCAATGGATATAGCCAAAATGGGAATGGTCAAGGGTCAAGCAGCAATGGGAATAGCCAAAATGGAAATGGTCAAGGGTCAAGCAGTAATGGGAATAGCCAAAATGGTCAGGGATCAAACGGCAATGAGTATGACGAAGATGAGTATAGTGAGGAATCAAACAGTAATGGGTATGATGAAGATGAATATAGTCAAGGATCAAACAGTAATGGTTATAGCCAAAATGGAAATGGTCAAGGGTCAAACAGCAATGGGTATAGCCAAAATGGGAATGGTCAAGGGTCAAACAGCAATGGAAATGGCCAAAATGGTCAAGGGTCAAACAGCAATGGATATAATCAATATGGAAATAGTCAAGGGTCAAACAGCAATGGGGATGGCCAAAATGGAAATGGCCAAGGATCAAACAGCAATGGGTATAGCCAAAATGGGAATGGTCAAGGGTCAAACAGCAATGGAAATGGCCAAAATGGTCAAGGGTCAAACAGCAATGGATATAATCAATATGGGAATGGTCAAGGGTCAAACAGCAATGGGGATGGCCAAAATGGAAATGGCCAAGGATCAAACAGCAATGGGTATAGCCAAAATGGGAATGGTCAAGGGTCAAACAATAATGGGTATGATCAATATGGAAATGGTCAAGGGTCAAACAGCAATGGGGATAGCCAAAATGGAAATGGCCAGGGGTCTAGTAGCAATGGATATGGCCAAAATGGTCAGGGATCAAACAACAATGGGTATGGCCAAAATGGTCAAGGATCAAACAGCAATGGATATGATCAATATGGGAATGGTCAAGGGTCAAACAGCAATGGGTATAGCCAAAATGGTCAAGGGTCAAATAGTAATGGATATGGCCAAAATGGTCAAGAGTCAAACAGCAATAGTTATAATCAATATGGGAATGGTCAAGGGTCAAACAGCAATGGGTATAGCCAAAATGGCCAAGGGTCAAATAGTAATGGGCATGGCCAAAATGGTCAAGGGTCAAACAGCAATGGATATGATCAATATGGAAATGGTCAAGGGTCAAATAGTAATGGGCATGGCCAAAATGGTCAAGGGTCAAACAGCAATGGATATGATCAATATGGAAATGGTCAAGGGTCAAATAGTAATGGGCATGGCCAAAATGGTCAAGGGTCAAACAGCAATGGATATGATCAATTTGGAAATGGTCAAGGGTCAAACAGCAATGGGTATAGCCAAAATGGTCAAGGGTCAAATAGTAATGGGAATAACCAAAATGGTCAAGGGTCAAATAGTAATGGGCATGGCCAAAATGGCCAAGGGTCAAATAGTAATGGGTATAGCCAAAATGGCCAAGGGACAAACAGCAATGGATCTGATCAATATGGAAATGGTCAAGGGTCAAACAGCAATGGATATGGCCAAAATGGTCAAGGGTCAAATAGTAATGGATATGATCAATATGGAAATGGCCAAGGGTCAAATAGTAATGGGTATAGCCAAAATGGCCAAGGGTCAAACAGCAATGGATATGATCAATATGGGTATAGTCAAGAGTCAAACAGTAATGGGTATGGCCAATATGGCCAAAATGGTCAAGGGTCAAACAGCAATGGATATGATCAATCAAACAGTAATGGGTATGGGCAATATGGCCAAAATGGGCAAGGGTCAAACAGCAATGGGTATGGGCAAAATGGTCAAGGGTCAAGCAGCAATGGGTATGGCCAAAATGGTCAAGCATCAAACAGCAATGGGTATGGCCAAAATGGTCAAGGATCCAGCAGCAATGGGTATGGCCAAAATGGGAATGGTCAAGGAACAAATAATGTGATTGATCCATATGGTAATGACAACCTAGGTAGCTCCATGCCTGCTACAGAATCACAGAAAAAGCACAATAGGAAAAGGGAAATTGCTTCTGATCAAGACTACGCCTCTGCCATTAAAAAGCTGTATTATCACAGACTCCGCCCACGCTACAGATACAGCCTTATCAGTCAAAGAATGAAAAAACCCTAAAATAAAATTTAATTCACCCCCACCAGCTAGGTTCTATCTGTCACATGAATATCTATTCTGTAAATGCAAGCTCACTCTTTCTTATTTTGCTGTCTTCATTGGTAATTAGTTTCTGAAAAGAAAACATCACGTTTGGAAGGCTTATTAAGAGGATTAGAAAGTACAGGCATGTCAAAGTGAAAACAGTGCTTCGAGTGAAAGCAGAATTCTGTATTATTAACTGATATTATCATTTTGTCATTTTGTTTGTAAACCTTTTCCTACTCGTAGGAATATCGTCTGGGCTGGTACCTGAACTGTTATCATTTGGAACAGTTGTTAGCACTATTGATGCAAACCTCAACATTTTTATATTTAAGTGCACCCCCAAATCGTAACCAAATCAATCAGGGGTTTAACAGTATCAATTTTCGTTTTGTAGAGCAGAGTGGGTAATCAGCCTATCCGTACTTGGATAAATTACACTGTGCTTGTTCATTTTCACAAGCTACGGTACAGCATTCTGCTGATTGGGTCACCTGAACTAAATGGATCTCCTTTAACCCCAGTCAGTAGTGGAAGTCACACTGTTAATGATGAATTGTATTATACCTAGCTTACTTGAGGTATCACTTAACAAAATGAGTTTGCTCTACCTGAATGGGATTTGTTTCGACAGGTCACAGTTAATTTAATTCCGAGAATGTGGGCCATAGTCTATCTTCTGATATCTGGCAAAAGGTCCTTGGACAAATCTGCAGATATTATAAAATGCGGTATATTGGTAATGCCAAATTTAAAAGTTATCCACAAGGCAGTTACAGCCAGTAACGTATTGTTCATGAGAAGTAATAGTCACACCTTACATTTGCAAGTCATAAATTCTACAAGAACATGCAATCACTACACATTAGGGTAAAAGTCTGTTAGGTTTTACAGGTGGGGAAACTCACTTATCGATGGCACATCTTCAATATAAAAGTGTTTAATTAGTAAAGATACATCACAAATTATAATTTTCAGTGTAGATGTCTCAAAAATGACCAGCAGTGCCTACAGAGAGATCTCATACATTGAGACTCATTATTTGTTGCCTTCATGTGTGATTAGTGGTCATTTCTGAATTTAGCTTCAAATGTTGTTATGATTGGAATAGACAACCTGAAGGGAAGGAGATTCAATAGTAACTTTCAAAAAGGGAGTTGAATAAAACCTTGAAAAGGAAAAATATTCAGGGCTATAGGGAAAGAGTAAGGGGAGTGGCACTAATTGGGTAGCTTTTTCAAACAGCCAGCACAGACATGGTGGGCCGTTTTGCCTTCTTTTGTGCTGTAGGATTCTATATTAAAGTGCAATAAAGGGTAGAATCAACTGCCAGGGCAAATGGGTTAAAGGATATTACATTCTGCTCAAACTGGGATCAACTGATCAGAATTGGTTGGGGGAAGCTGATACACCATGTAATAGACATTGTGTTGACTGGCCTGATGGTCTTTTCTTACTTTCCTTTTCATATTTTAATGTTCAATGCCATTTCGTGTTAAGGGAGAATGACTGAAAGTGTCGATTGGTTTCTGACATATTGTATCAGTGACTATTCTAGATACTGTTACTGTTGTCTCAATGTAATACCAATAAAGCTTTTTGGAATTGGATTTATTTCATTCTTCCAGTTTTCTATGTTATGTGATTGATAATTTTGAAGAAATTATATAATATTTACAGCACAGAAACAGGACATTCGGCCCGACTGGTCTATGCTGGTATTTATGTTCCACATGAGTCTTCACCCACACACAGATGTCTATCAAATTGTAGCTTGGCCCATTCCATCAGCTGTAGGAATTCTGGCCAATGCTCCGTCTCTGAGCCAGGGATACTGAGGGAAATTGTACCATCCTGCCTGGGACTGATTAATGCTCTGCACCTTCGGTGCCCCAGATACTCAATTAATAAACTCACCGAAATAAAAACAAGAAATGCTTGGATAGTGGATAGTCAGAAGCTTTTTTCCAGGGTGGAAGAGTCAGTTACTAGGGGACATATGTTTAAGGTGAAAGGGGCAAAGTTTAGAGGGAATGTGCGAGGCAAGTTCTTTACACAGAGGGTGGTGAGTGCCTGGAACTTGTTGCCGGGGGAGGTGGTGGAAGCAGGTACCATAGAGACGTTTAAGAGGCATCTTGACAAATACATGAATAGGATGGGAATAGAGGGATACAGACCCCGGAAGTGCAGAAGGTTTTAGTTTAGGCAGGCTTGGAGGGCCGAATGGCCTGTTCCTGTGCTGTACTGTTCTTTGTTCTTGTTCTTATTACCTGAGCCACATGCAAATTGGCATATGGGCAAATAAGATTAGAGAAATGAATGCGTGGCTCAAAGACTGGTGGTGGTAGAAGTGGGTTCCAGTTTGTGGGGCACTGTCACCAGTACTGGGGAAAGTGGGAGCTGTACCATTGGGACAGTCTACACCTGAACCATGCTGGGACCAGTAGGACGGAGTATAAAGGAAGAAATAATGTGTGCTTGTCAGAAAGGTACCACGATAATCATGGGGGATTTTACTCTACATAAAGACTGGAAAAATCAATTTGGGAAAAGGTAGCTTAGATGAGGAGTTCCTAGAATGTTTTCAGGATAGTTTCTTGGAACAGCACATTCTGGAGCCAACCAGAGAGCAGGCTGGTATTGTGCAACAGGATAGGATTAATTAATGACCTCATAGTGAAGGCACCCCCAGGCAGCAGCAATCATAATATGATTGAATTTTACATTCAGTTTGAGGGAAAGAAGAGTGGGTCTAAGTATCGTAAACTTAAATAAGGGTAATTATGAGGGCATGAAAGCAGAGCTTCTTAAAGTGAACTGGCAAATTAAGTTAAGGGATAGGTCAATAGAGATGCAGTGGCAGACATTTAAGGGGATATTTCAGAATACACAGAATAGATACATTCCAACGAGAAAGAAAAATTCCAAGGGGAGGACCCACCATCCATGGTTAACTAAACAGTTAAAGATTGTATCAAACTTAAAGAAAAAGCATCTAATTGTGCAAAGATGGGAGGCAGGTCAGAAGATTGCACAGAATATAAAAAACAGCAAAGAATGACTGATTAATAAGGGGGGAAAAATTAGAGTACGAGAGAAAGTTAGCTAGAAATATAAAAAATATATAAAATATAAAATAGTAAGAGTTTCTATAGATATTTCAAAAAGAAAAGAATTAACAAAGTGAGCATTGGTCCTGTAGAAAGTGAGTCTGGGAATTAATAATGGATAATAAGGAGATGGCAGATGAATTGAACAGGTATTTTGCATCAGCCTTCACTATTGAGGATACAAGTAACATCCCAGAAATAGCTGTAAATCAGGAAATGGAAGGGAGGGAGGAACACAAGAAAATTACAATCACCAGGGAAGTGGTACTGAACAAATTGTCGGAGCTGTGGGCTGACAAGTTCCCGGGTCCTGATGGATTTCATCCTAGGGTCTTAAAAGTGGCTAGTGAGATAATTGATGTGCTGGTTTTAATTTTCCAAAATTCCCTCGATTCCAGGAAGGTTCCATGAGATTGGAAAATAGCCAATGTATCTCCTTTATTCAAAAAGGGAGGATGACAGAAAGTAGGAAACTACAGGCCAGTTAGCTTAACATCTGTCATAGCAAAACTGTTAGGAGCTATTATTAAAGACATTATAGCAGGGCACTTAGAAAAAAGGTAATCAGGCAAAGTCAACATGATTTTGTGAAAGGGAAATCATGTTTAACCAATTTATTAGAGTTCTTTGAAGAAGCAGCATGTGCTGTGGATAAAGGGGAATTAGTGGATGTAATGTACTTAGATTTCCAGAAGGCATTTGATAAGGTGCCACATCAAAGGTTATTGTGGAAAATAAAAGCCCATGGTGTAGGGGGTAACATATTGGCATGGATAGAAGATTGAAGATAACAGGAAACAGAGAGTAGGCATAAATGGGTCATTTTCTGGTTGGCAAGATGTAACGAGTGGTGTGCCACAGGGATCTGTGCTGGGGACTCAACCTTTTACAATTTACATAAAAGACTTGGATGAAGGGACTGAAGGTATGGTTGCTAAATTTTCTGATGGCACAAAGATAGGTAGGAAAGTAACTTGTGAAGAGGACATAAGGAGGCTACAAGTGAACATAGATAGGTTAAGTGAGTGGGCAAAGATCTGGCAAATGGAGTATAATGTGGGAAAATTTGAAATTGTCCATTTTGGTAGGAAGAATAAAAAAGAAGCATATTATCTAAACGGTGAGAGATTGCAGAGCTTTGAGATGCAGAGGGATCTGGGTGTCCTAGTGCATTAGCCGCAAAAGGTTAGTATGCAGGTTCAGCAAGTTATTAGGAAAGCTAATATAATGTTATTGTTTATCGCGAGGGGAATTGAATACAAAAGTAGGGAGGTTATGCTTCAGTTATACAGGGCATTGGTGAGACCACATCTGGAGTACTGTGGTCTCCTTATTTAAGGAAGGATGTAAATGTGTTGAAAGCAGTTCAGAGAAGGTTTACTAGACTAATACCTGGAATGGGCAGGTGGTCTTATGAGGAAAGATTGGACAGGCTAGGCTTGTATCCACTGGATCTTTGAAGAATAAGAGGTGACTTGATTGAAACATATAAGATCCTGTGGGGTCTTGACAGGGTGGATGTGGAAAGGATGTTTCCCCTTGTGGGAGAATCTGGAACTAGGGGTCACTGTTTAAAAATAAGGTGTCGCCCATTTAAGACAGAGATGAGAAGTTTTTTCTCTCAGAGGGTCGTGAGTCTTTGGAACTCTCTTCCTCAAAAGGCGGTGGAAGTAGAGTCTTTGAATATCTTTAAGGCAGAGGTAGATAGATTCTTGATAAGCAAGGGGATGAAAGGTTATCAGGGTAGGAGGGAATGTAGAGTTGAGGTTACAATCTGATCAGCCATGATCTTATTCGATTGTGGAGCAGGCTCGAGGGGCTGAGTGGCCTACTCCTGCTCCTAATTCATATGTTTGTATGTTCATATTTGAAAGAAGAGTAAGGGATGTCTCCCTCATGTCCAAACCAACATGCATTCCTCAACCAAAATCACTAAAATAGATTATCTGGTCATTTTCACATTGCTGCTTGTGGGATCTTGCTGTGTGCAAATTGACTGTTGTGTTTCCAACATTACAGCAGTGACTACACTTCAAAAGTACTTCATTGGCTGTAAAGTGCTTTGGAATGGTCTGAGATTGCAAAAGGTGCTTTTGAAATCCAAGTCTTTTTTTTTTACAAATGACAATGTGCGTTTGTATAGTGCCTTTAATGCAGTAAAACATCCCAAGGAATCTCCTATTGGTTCTTCATGGGCCATATCAGTTTGGTGAGAGAACCATGCTGGGTTGTACACAGAGCTGGTCAGGGCAGTTACATGATGAAGTAAGGTGGGGGGAGAGGGCTTGTGTGCAGCATAATCAGTGGCATAGACCTGTTGGGCTGAATGGCCTTCTCCCATCATCTCACCCTCTCAGCAAATCCTTCTATTCCTCTCTCCCTCATGTGTCTATCCAGCTTTCCCTTAAATGCATCCATGCTATTTGCTTCAGCTTCCAGGATTATCTCCTGTTAAATAAATCTCTAATGTGTTAATCACAAAAGTTAACTGCAATTGATTGACAGCCCTAAAATTAATGGAAAGTTCCTTAAAAGAGATGCGTTTATGAAGAAGGATTACAGAAACGTAAGCTATTCAATCCAGAAACACAACAGTTAAGGGAACACCTGAATATAAAATATATTAAGGGAAGCTCTGCAGCAGCACTGCTCATAGGTAGCTTAGAGTGGGTGTTCTGTGTAGGATATGTATATTAAGCTGACATTATCACTTGTTACTCAGAGATCTTGGGCTGAATTCTGGTTCTGCAGCTGAAAGGACAAAGTGTCAATTCCCTACTGCACTCACGGGACACGAGAGCTGCTGTTACCACAGATACTGAGCATCTGTTCAATGGGCTGTAGTCTACACACGAATGGAGCACACTCAGTTGGTGCTTGTTAATGGTGTCCTCCAGATTGTGGTGCTGGGTGTTGGGCTCAGATGCGTCCTCCCACACAGGGAAAAAGGGTGAGTGCACAAAATGGCAAATTTTTTAAAGGATTAGCAGACCAAAGGCACTTCACAGGAGTGTTATCAAAAAGAGCGACTTAAAGGAGGAGAAAGGTAAAGAGGCAGAGAGGTTTAGGGAGGGAATTCCAGAGGGTAGGACCTCGGCAGCTGAAGGCACGGCAGCCAGTGGTTGGGTGATGACAATTAGAGGAGTGCAGATATCTCGGAGAGATGGAGGAGATTACAGAGATAGGGAGGGGCGAGGCCATCAGAGCGATTGGAAAACAAGGATGAGAATTTTGAAATCGAGGTGTTGCTGGACCGGGGGTCAATGTAGGTCAGCGAGCACGGTGGGTGATAGACAAGCGGGACGGTGAGATTTCGGACACGGATAGCAGCGATTTGGATGAGCTGAAGTTTGCAGGTGGGAGGCCGACCAGGAGAGCACTGGAACAGCTGTAAAAGCTGTAAAAAGGGTATTCCTGAAACTAAGTTTTATAAACAGGACATAGAATACAAAAGCAAAGCAGTAATACGAAATAATACAGGACAAGTCATTGGTCAGGCTGTAGTTACATTTTGTATCCAGTTTTGAGGAGAGAGATTTGCTATGATAATACCAGATATGAGAAGCTTTAATTATCAGGGAAGATTATTGAAACCTGCTGCTCTTTTCACAGAACAGAGGTTATGAGGAGATCTGCTAAAAATGGTCTAAAATATGATGGGTTCTAGGTTTGGTAAGAATTATTTCCAATGTTCAGTGAGTCAGTAAGTAAAAGGCACAAATCCAAGCTCAGCACCAAGAAATTATTTTACACAGAGAACTGTTAGGACATTGAATACTTTACCACACACAACTGGGGACGTAGAATCCATAACAAAGTTTAACGAGAAATGGATAATATTCAAAAAAGAAAAATGTAAAGGGAAATGGGCAGGGGACCAAAAGAATAACACTTTCAGAGAGCTAGAACAGACATGATGGGTTGAATGGCCTTAATCCAGCTGAAAATTTCTCTAGTGCTTCACGGCTGATTCACCAACAGGTCTTTCCCGGACTGGTGGTCACACAGTGTTAATCAGGAATCATTTTCAATCGATTTAAATTAATGGATGCAAAATCGTGGGTTCAGTGCATGTCACACCTTCCCAGGAGCACCTGCCTGAGGAAGATATTTTATTTGTTTTGTGACTAATACTGAGAAAGTAGCATTTAATACCCATCCCTACCTTCTCTGAGGGAACCAAAAGTCACATTGTCCTGGAGCAAATATTTATCTCTCAACCACCATCACTAAAATAGTGGTCATTTGCAGTGAGTCACTCACCTCCTGACTTCCCAAAACCTGTCCACCATCTACAAGGCACAAGTCAGGAGTGATTTGGCGGAATGCCTCATCGCCAGAACTTTCAAACAAACACCAAGACGTAGCTTGGCTGGTGGTGAGAAGGTCCCTCCCTGTCAGATCCTTCCTGCATGCCCGGAGTCTCGCCCCCTCCACATGCTGCCCTCGAGGTGGCTGTGGTAGGGAAGAGACAGTTGCCCACCTCCTTCTGGAATGTGTCTTTGCAAAGCAGATGTGGAAAGCGATGCAGTGGTTTTTGTCAAAGTTCGTCCCAAGCAGCTCTGTAACACAGGAATAAAAACAAGAAATGCTGGAAATACTCAGCAGGTCTGGCAGCATCTGTGGGGAGAGAAGCAGAGTTAACGTTTCAGGTCAGTGACCTCTCATCAGAACTGGCAAATATTAGAAATGTGAAAGGTTATAAGCAAGTAAAGCGGGGGTGGGGCAAGAGATAACAAAGGAGGAAGGTGTAGATAGGACAAGGTCACAGAATAGCTGACCAGAAGGTCATGGAGCAAAGGCAAACAATATGTTAACGGTGTGTTGAAAGACAAAGCATTAGTACAGATAGGGTGTTAACGGACTGAAAATTGAACAGCCGCAAGTACAGACATGAAAAAAAAAACAGTGCGTAAGCAAACTGAACAAACTCAGATGAAATAAATTAAAATAAACACAAAAAAATATAAATAGACAAAATAACTAAAAATATAAGTAAAATGGGGGGGGTGGGCCCGTCATGCTCTGAAATTATTGAACTCAATGTTCAGTCCGGCAGGCTGTAGTGTGCCAAATCGGTAAATGAGATTCTGTTCCTCGAGCTTGCGTTGATGTTCACTGGAACACTGCAGCAATCCCAGGACAGAGATGTGAGCATGAGAGCAGGGTTTGCTGTAAAATGTACATGACAGGTAAAATGGAATGGAAGGGTTGTGAGGCAACTCACTCCTGTATCGAAGAAAACTGATTTCCTTTGCACTTTTTGGAATGCCAACTTGGTGCTGTTTTGAACTGGTTTGTAATGTATTTTTTACTGATTTTTATGAATAAAGTATATTTTTTGGGGAAAAAAATGTGTGATGGAATACTCTCCACTCGCCTGGATGGGTGCAGCTCCAACAACACTCAAGAAGCTCGACACCATCCAGGACAAAGCAGCCCGCTTGATTGGCACCCCATCCACAAACATTCACTCCCTGCACTACCGACGCACAGTGGCAGCAGTGTGTACCATCTACAAGATGCGCTGCAGCAATGCACCACGGCTCCTTCAACAGCACCTTCCAAACTCCCGTCCTGTACCACCTAGAAAGACAAGGGTAGCAGATGGATGGGAACAGCACCACCTGCAAGTTCCCCTCTAAGCCCACACCATCCTGACCTTCACTGTTGCTGGGTCAAAATCCTGGAACTCCCTTCCTAACAGCATTGTGGGTCTACCTACATCACAGGAACTGCAGCGGTTCAAGAAGGCAGCTCACCGCCACCTTCTCAAGGGCAATGAGGGATGGGTAACAATGCTGTTCTAGCCAGCAAGGCCCACATCCCATGAAATGAATAAAAAAAAGAAAAAATTATCTCACTGCAGTTTGTGGGATTTTGCTGTGTGTACATTGGCTATCATGTTTCCCAAGTTACAACTGAAACTACACTTCAAAAAGTACTTCATTGGCTGTGAAGTGCTTCGGGACGTTCTGAAGTCATGAAAGGCGCTATATAAATGCAAGTCTTCCTTTTCACATGCACATCAGACCAGGTTCATGTGCCTGGAGATTAGCAAACAAGTTTTGTTTTTAAAGGAAAATGCGTCTGTTTTCATAACATGGCATAAGAAATAGCAGCAGGAGTAGGCCATTCAGCCCCTCGAGCTGCTCCGCCACTCAATAAAGTCATGGCTGATCATCTACCTCAACTCCACTTTTCCACACTAATCCCATATCCCTTGATTCCCTGAGAGACCAAAAATCTATCGCACTCAGCCTTGAACATACTCAAGTACTGAGAATCCACAGTCTCTAGGGTACGGCATTTTACCCTCTGAGTAAAGACATTTCATCTCAGTCGTTCTTTTTCTTGTGGCATCCCACAAATTAACAGATTTATTCAACTCAATTTCACAAATTACCATGACGAGATTTGAACTCACAGCCTCTTGATTATTAGCTTAGAGCCATAGCATGGCCACTGTTTGCACAATCTTATCGAATCAGCACTAATAATTTTACTTGAACCATGCCGACTTCACAGGTTAAAAAATAAGTTCCTATTTACACCTAACAGTGCAATGCCTTGAAGCACCAGTAAGCTGTGCCAAAGAGTCGTGGGACATTACTTTGTCTGCTCAGTCCCACGCACTCTTTAATTTCAGGTGCACTGGTGTAGAAATGATTGGATGTCAGGTGAGGAAGGGAACACGAGAAGGAAACACATCTTTGAATGCAACCAATCATCAGTAAACTGCTCACCTGTCCACATAGCTCGGTGTCTTCAGCTGATGTGATCATATCTCCTCTATAAAGAATATAGCAAACATCTGCCAAACTCCAGCAGCCACCCCGTTCCCAGAAAGACACTTGTCCATTTGTTGCCATTTGATAAGCCACTTATTTAATCTTCCAATGATTCTGTCAGTTGTTATTTTCAATAAAATCCCAGGGTAGAAATCTTACCAAATATCTTCTTAAAATCCATGATAATAATGCCACTCAGATGGTCAAACCCATTTTCTTTGGTTGCCTCCTCAAAGAAGTACAGGAGTGGTGACTCGGTACCATTAGACTCACAGTGAGGCTGTGATACAGAAGGATTATCAGCAAGTCTTGATTCAGTGTTTGGGAGCAGACTTATTGGGAGGGAAGATATCGAGACTGATTGAAGTCTTATTAGATACTATTGTTCTGACTGCTCATTCACACTGTTAATACTTGCCGGTCAATAGTTACAATAACGGGTTTGCCAACTTTATTTCTGGTGTTATTGGTTGCCACCATGTCACAGGATCGTTCCTTACACAGTGCCTGGAGGCCCAGGTGATCAGATAGTTTGAATTGCACAGGCTTTATTAACACATACAACTGTAGGAAATAAAGTTGGCAAACCCGTTATTGTAACTATTGACCGGCAAGTATTAACAGTGTGAATGAGCAGTCAGAACAATAGTATCTAATAAGACTTCAATCAGTCTCGATATCTTCCCTCCCAATAAGTCTGCTCCCATCCATCAATATTGGCGACCACGCTCTGGAAGTGGTTCAAGAGTTCACCTACCTAGGCTCAACTATCACCAGTAACCTGTCTCTAGATGCAGAAATCAACAAGCGCATGGGTAAGGCTTCCACTGCTATGTTCAGACTGGCCAAGAGAGTGTGGGAAAATGGCGCACTGACACGGAACACAAAAGTCCGAGTGTATCAGGCCTGTGTCCTCAGTACCTTGCTCTACGGCAGCGAGGCCTGGACAACGTATGCCAGCCAAGAGCGACGTCTCAATTCATTCCATCTTCGCTGCCTTCGGAGAATACTTGGCATCAGGTGGCAGGACTATATCTCCAACACAGAAGTCCTTGAAGCAGCCAACATCCCCAGCTTATACACACTACTGAGTCAGCGGCGCTTGAGATGGCTTGGCCATGTGAGCCGCATGGAAGATGGCAGGATCCCCAAAGACACATTGTACAGCGAGCTCGCCACTGGTATCAGACCCACCGGCCGTCCATGTCTCCGTTATAAAGACGTCTGCAAACGCGACATGAAATCGTGTGACATTGATCACAAGTCGTGGGAGTCAGTTGCCAGCATTCGCCAGAGCTGGCGGGCAGCCATAAAGACAGGGCTAAATTGTGGCGAGTCGAAGAGACTTAGTAGTTGGCAGGAAAAAAGACAGAGGCGCAAGGGGAGAGCCAACTGTGCAACAGCCCCAACAAACAAATTTCTCTGCAGCACCTGTGGAAGAGCCTGTCACTCCAGAATTGGCCTTTATAGCTGCTTCACAAACCACTGACCACCTCCAGGCGCGTATCCATTGTCTCTCGAGATAAGGAGGCCCAAAAGAAAGAAAAGAACACCTGTAGTATAAGGACTTGAAAGCTTTAATGCTGGAGACAGTGAGAGCAACCCATCCCACTGTAGTGATGATAATGTAATGGTCACATGGTAATGGGCTTTGGAAGAAGAGAGTAGCAGCACAAAGGATGCTAGCTACAGAGGCTTGTGGAGAGTGTAAATAGAGATGTGTAAATAATAAGTTATTCATTGACCTTATGCAGACTCTGAGACTTTCTCAATAATGCCCCAGCTGTGCTACAACTACAACAACAACACACAACAATATCCTGGAGTTGGTGAAAGAACATGAAATTGGAGCAGAGTTTATTCCTGTAAACGGCAACAATGCCGAGCAGTGAGGGCCCGGATTTTAACCCTACCCACCCTTTGGGTGAGCGATTAAAATCCTAATAACTGTCTCGATCCCACTGGGATCGGCATTGTCATTTTAACTGCAGCTCTGAAACATGTCGGAAACAGGAAGGTGCCAAATCACTGTTCTGTCTCATGATATCACTGCGTCCACAAAATCATTTTAACTGGGTGAGACAGGAGTAAAGCCTCACGGGATTGATCTCAGAAACTGACTGGCCAGAGCTGCTACGAGAATTTACCTGAGGGTATAAGATTATAGAGATACTTGAACTGCAGAATTTATTGCATTTCCAAGGCTACCACATTCTTCTTGTTTTCTGGCATCACTCAGCCTGATGAAGCACCCTTTATGTTTTCTGGGGCCCAGTATTGCTAATGTACTCTGGTTACAGTGACAGTTGGGGAAAAGCAGCAACAGGAAGATAGGGAGGATCAATACATGGCTTGAAGCATGGTGCAGGAGGGAGAACTTCAGATTCAGGGGACATTTGGACCAGTTCTGGTGCAGGAGGAACCTATTCAAAAGGGATGGGTTGCACCTCTACAGAACTGGGACCCATGTCCTCACAGGAGGTTCACTAGTCTGGTTGGGGAGGGTTTAAAGTAAATTGGTAGGGGAATGGGCACCAGCATATAGGAGCAGAAAAGAGGAATAAGGTGCATAAAGGAGGGACAGTGTTGGATAGTACTAGAAAAGGAAATGGAATCATATTAGATAGGAGCAGACTAAGAAAGACTGCGAGGAATACAAAGACAGGGTTTAGAATGCATGTATGTAAACATTTAGAGTGGTGAATAAGGTTGGTGAGCTACAAGCACAAATAGCAGTATGGGAATATGATGTAGTGGCAATAACAGAAACGTGGTTTAAAAATGGCGAGGGCTAGGCACTTAGTGTACAAGGATATAAAGTGTTCAGAAAAGATATGGAAGGAAAAAAGGGAGGTTGCGTGACAGTACTGATTAGGGAAGACATTGTAGTGTTAGAAAGAAAGGATATCCTTAAGGGAGCAAAGACAGAATCTATTTGGTTAGAGTTGAGAAGCAAAAAGGGTATGATCACACTACTGGGGGTATTCTGAAGGCCTCCAAATAGTAAGAGAGAGACAGAGGAACAAATCTGCAGGGAAATCACCGAGAGGCACAAGAACTATAGAGTGGTGATATTGGGGGACTTTAATTACCCAAATATCAATTGGGATAATGTTAGAGTAAAGGGAAAGGAGGGGGAGGAATTTCTGAAATGTGTTGAGGAGAACATCCTTGAACAGTATGTAATCGGTCCAAATAGGAAGGAGGCATTGCTGAACCTGGTGTTGGGGAATGAGGTGGGCCAAGTGGACCAAGGACTGAATTGATCAGCCATCTAGGGACAAGCAATATGGCATGGGCCCCATAAAACTGCAAGGAAAAGTGGAGGGGTGGAGTGCCTGTCACCTTCCCAACACCATTCAAGGATGGCTTTCCCACCCAGAGGTCAATTTAAGCCCTTAAGTGACATTTTACCAGCAGCAGTGGGGACCTCCACCACATGGGAGCCAGCCAGCAAGACCAGGCAGCCTCCATGTGGGCTGGTGGAGGGAGGGGGGTCCTCCTACTTGGGAAATCTGTGGCCCACGGAGGGCCCCCAGTGATAAAGGCCATGCCTGTGCCACCACCCCCTGCCCTCAACAAACCACCCTACCCCAACCCTCGCCAGGGCCTCCCTGACTGGCCCCAGCCTGTCCGACCCACTTACCTGCTCTCTGAGGCTCCAACTCTGCTCTTGGTCCCGGGTCCCACAGTACCAGCAGTGGCCACGGCTCCCGCCGGCTGCATAAAATTTAGCCCTAAATGTCTTTGGGGGTACTCTTGGGTAAAAGTGATTATTGTATCGTAAGGTTTAGATTAGTAATGAAGAAGAGCAAGGAACAATCTAAAGTAGAGCTTCTAAATTGGAAGAGAGCTAACTTCAATGGGATGAGAGGGGATCTAACCAGGATAAAATGGAACCAAAGATTGATGGGTAAAACTGTAACGGAACAATGGGTGATCTTTAAGGAGGAGATGTTTCATTCAAACAAGGGCAAAAGGTCAGGGAACTAAAGCCATGGCTCCTTAGATGATGAGGCAGATAGAGAATATGATGAAACAAAAAAAGAGGGTGTATTATGCATGTCAGGTGAATTCTTCAAGTGAGAATCAGGCCAAATACAGTAAGTCAAGAGGGGAAGTGAAGAGGAAACTAAGACTGGCAAAGCAAGGATATAAGAATAGAATGGCAGGGTACATAGAAGGGAACCTAAAAATCTTTCACTCGCATGTAAATAGTAAGTGGGTGGTAAGAGGTGGGGTGGGTCCTTTTAGGGACAAAGAGGGTGATATGTGCTTCGAGGTGCAGGGAAAGGCTCGAATACTTGATGAGTACTTTGTATCAGTGTCTACCAAGGTAGAGGATGCTGACAAAATATCAGAAGAAGTGGAGATGGTAGAGGTAATGGACGGGGTGAAAATTGATAGGAAGGATGTACTGGAAAGGCTGGCTATGCTTAGAGTGGATAAGTCACCTGGTCCGGATGGCTTGCATCCCAGGTTGCTAAAGGAAGTGGGGGTGGAGATAGCAGAAGAGCTTGCCATAATCTTCCAATCTTCCCTGGGTATGGGAGAGGTGCCAGAGGCTTGAAGAGTGGCAAATATGACACCCTTATCCAAGAAAGGGTGCATGGACATTCCTAATAACTACAGGTTGGTCAGTTTAACAGACACTTGGAGAGATTTGAGTTATTTAAGGAGTGCCAGCATGGATTTGTAAAAGGCAGTTAGTGCTTAATTAATATAATTGAATTTTTTGAAGTAACAGAGCAGGTTAATGAAGGGAAAGCAATGGATGTTGTCTATAAGGATTTTAAGAAAGCGTTTGACAAAGTACCAGATGAAAGGCTGGTTAACAAAACTGAGGCTCATGGAATAGGAGGGTCAGCGTCAGCTTGCATAACAAAAATTGGCTTAAAGACAGAAAACAGCAAGTCATGGTAAATGGTTGGTTTTCAGACTGGAGGATGGTAGACAGTAGTGTTCCCCAAGTTTCAGTGCTACGACCACTGCCTTTTTTTTTGCTGTAAATAAATGACTTGGATACTGGAATACAGAGTAACATTTCAAAATTTTTCGATGATGCCAAACTTGGAGGTGTGGCAGATAGTGAGGATAATATGAACCGCATGCAACAGGACATAGATAGGCTAGTAGAATGGGCAGACAAGTGGCAGATGGAATTTACTACAGAGAAGTATGAGGTGATGCATTTTGGCAGAAGGGATAGTATGAGGCAATATAGATTTAATGGCACATTTCTAAAGAATATATCGGGACAGAGGGACCTAGGGGTGCATGTGCATAGATCTTGGAAGGTGGCAGAACATTTTGAGAGAGTAGTTAGCAAAGCATATGGGATCTTGGACTTCATAAATAAAAGTATTCAGTACAAAAGCAGGAAAGTTATGCTGAACATTTATAAAGCTCTGGCTAGGCCACAACTATAGTACTGCACTCAGTTCTGATCACCACACTTTAGGAAGGATGTGAGGGTCCTTGAGAGGGTGCAGAGGAGATTTACCAGAATGGTTCCAGGGCTGGGGGATTTTAGTTACAAGGTTAGGTTGGAGAAGCTGGGGTTGTTCTCCCTGGAGCAAAGGAGATTGAGGGGAGATTTGATAGAGGTGTACAAGATTATGACAGGTTTAGATAAGGTAGACAAAGAAAGGTGCTCCCATTAGCTGATTCTCCTTGAAGACCCTTCATAAAATCTACCTGTTTGACCCAAACTGTTAGTCACCCCTAATAAATATTTCCACCATTGGCTCAATGCCTATTTTTTGTCTGATTCCACTTCTAGGATGTTTTTCAACATTAAAGGTGTGATTATAAATGCAGGTTGTTGTTACAGACAAATGCTGAGCCAGTCAGAATGCACCCAGAATAATACTGCTGCTGAGATACCTTCAAGTTACTAACCACACATTTAATGAGATCTAACTCGTACCGGTTGGGTAATTCCTCCTGATGACTGATACATACCTAATGCTTTAGGCTGTGATTGGCAGACTTTTTACAAACATGCTGTGCCTGAGTAAGCAATCTTTCACATTGCAATGTAACATTTAATTTCACCTTGTGGTAATATTCCTCAGCTCGCCCTTCTCAATGTGTAATTAGGCAGAATTGTGGCAATGTAACTGATGGAGACACGTGACTTTGGGCTGCAGCTAGTGAGTGAATCCACAGTCTGCTTTTACATCTCTTCCCATTTTCACTTCTGTTGAACTCACTGCCAATTCTTCCATAGCCTGTTTTTTACACTTTCCTCCAAACACCCTTCCCATTAACTCACTGGAAATTTTCCAGAATTTGGAATATTTCATTATTACATAGAATAACATTGGATTTACAACACAGAAACAGGCCATTTGGCCCAAAGTATCCATGCTAGTGTTTATGCTCCACATGAGCCTCCCACCCCTCTACATCTCACTCTATCAACATATCCTTCTATTCCTTTCTCCCACATATGTTTATCCAGCTTCCCCTTAAATGTATCTATACTATTCACCTCAACTACTCCCTATGGTAGTGAGTTCCACATTCTCACCACTCTCTGGGTAAAGAGGTTTTGCTTGAATTCCCGATTGGATTTATTACTGACCATCTTATGTTAATGGCCTCTAGTTCTGATCTCCTCCACAAGTGGAAACATCTTCTCTATGTCTGCCCTATCAAACCCTTTCATAATTTTAAAGACCTCTATCAGGTCACCCCTCAGTCTTCTCTTTTCTAGAGAAAAGAGCCCCAGCCTGTTTAATCTTTCCTGATAGTTACAAACTCTCAATTCTGGAATCATCAGAACAGGAATGGGTTTTCTGGACTCTCTTTGCTTCTTTAAGGGTAATTTCCCGCATAGAGTGCGCATGCCTCTAGGGTTTTAGCTTCTGATTGACAGTCAGTTGAGTAACATGGTTCCTGTATACATAATCTTTTACAACGCTCACCCACTGTTGGACATATTAGTCTAGTCTGTGCTTGCTGACCTACATTGGTTCCCAATCCACCGGTGCCTCAATTTTAAAATTCTCATCCTTGTTTTCAAATCCCTCCATGGCCTCATCTCTCCCTATCTCTGTAACCTCCTCCAGCCCTACAACCCTCTGAGATCTCTGCACTCCTTCAATTCCGGCCTCTTGTGCAATCCCGATTTTAACCACTTCATCATTCATAGCCTTGCCTTCAGTTGTCTGGGCCATTAACTCTGGAAATCCCTCTCTAAATGTTTCCACCTCTCCACCTCTCTCTGCTCTGTCAAGTTACTCATTAAAACCTATCTCTTTGACCAAGAATTTAATGTGATACAGAACCAGTTTATACCTGTAAGGAGCAAGAGCTCCACTTGCCAAAAAACCATGGATAACTAAAGAGGTAAGAGACAACATAAAACTAAAAGAAAAAGTATACAAAATACAAAAAATAGCACAGATCCTGGTGAATGGGAGAGAAACAAAGAACAGCAAAAGGTGACAAAACAGAGACTAAGAGCTACAAAAATGAAGAATGAGAAGAAACCTGCAAGAGATATCAGAATCAACACAAAGAAAATTACAATTATATTAATAGAAATAGGGTGGTTAGGGGCAATGTGGGCCCTGTAAATTTGATAACACTGATATTGCCAATGAAAATAAGGAAATGGCAGACACACTGAATAATTACTTTGTGTCATTATTTACAAAAGAGGAAGAGGTCACCATACCAGACATCCCAAGGAAACTAATATTGAATCAGGGGCAAGGTCTCACCAAAATTAATGTAAGCAAAATAACAGCAATGAAGAAATAATGGCACTGAAAAGGGATAAATCCCCAGGGCCAGATGGTTTCCATCCCAGGAAAGAAGTGGGTGAGAACATTGCAGATGTCAAAACTATAATCTTCCAAAGTTCGCTCGATTTGGGAATCATTCCTCTACATTGGAAAATTGCACATGTCACTCCACTATTTAAGAAAGGTGAGAGAGGGAAACCAGGGAATTATAGACCAGTTAGCCTAACATCTATTGTTGGGAAATTACTAGAGCATACAGTGACTGAACGCCTTGAAAATGTTCAGCTGATCTGAGAGTCAGCATGGATTTGTAAAGGGTAGGTCATACCTGATGAACCAGATCGAATCTTTTGAAGACGTGACTAAAGCAGTGAGCAGGGGAGTATCTTTGGATGTTAATTATATGGACTTCCAAAAGGCATTTTATAAAGACCCTCATAGAGACTGTGAGATAAAGTTGAAGTTCATGGAATTGAAGGCAAACTATTGACCTGGTTAGGAAATTGGCCGAGTGGCAGGAGACAGAGAGTGGGGATAATGGGCAGTTGCTCGAATTGACAGGATGTGAGTAGTTGCGTCTCACAGGGATCTGTGTTCGGGCCTCAACAAGTCACTGTATTTATTAAAGACTTAGATAATGGGATAGAAAGGCACATATTCCAAGTTGCCAATGAATCAAAGACAGGTGGCATTGTAAGCAGTATAGATGGAAATGTAAAATTTCAAAGACAAATTGATAGATTAAGTAAATGAGCAAAACTGTGGAAAACGGATTTCAATGTAAGCAAATGTGAGGCCATCCACTTTGAACCTAAAAAGAATTAAACAGGGTGCAGGTGAAAAGCTAGCAACAGTGGGGATCCAAAGAAAACTTGGGGGTCAGGTACACAGATCATTAAAATGTCATGAACAGGTACAGAGAAACAATCAAAAAGGCTAAAGGAATGCTGGAATTTATATCTACAGGACTAGAATTCAGGGGGATATCATGCCTCAGCTGTGCAAGTCCTGGTTAGACCCACCTGGAGTTACTGTGAACAGATCTGGGCACCAAATCTGAGGAAAGATATATTGGCCTTGGAGGAGTGCAATGTAGATTTACCAGGATGATACACGGACTCCAAGGATTAAATTACAAGGAAAGATTACACAAACGAGGGGTGTAGTCACTGGAATTTAGAAGGTTAAGGGTTGATTTCATCAAAGTTTTCAAGATATTAAGGGGGACAGATAGGGTAGATTGGGAGAAACTGTCTCGGCTGGTTGGCGAGTCTCAGACTAAAGGAGCTTAGTCGAAAAATTAGAGCAAGAGCTTTCAGGAGTGAAATTAGGGAAACACTTCTACACTGAAAGAGTGGTAAAAGTTTGGAACACATTTCCATAAATGGCAATTGATACTAGATCAATTATGAATTTTAAATCTGAGATTGATAGAGTTTTGTTAACCAAATGTATTAAGGGATATGAGGCAAAGGCGGGGATATGGAGTTCGGTCACAGATCAGCCATGATATAGGGACAGGTGAGGATGTGGTAGGAATATGGGATTAGTGCAGGATTAGTATAAATGGGTGGTTAATGGTCGGCACAGACTCGGTGGGCCGAAGGGCCTGTTTCAGTGCTGTATCTGTAAATCTAAATCTAAATCTCATTGAATGGTGGAATAGGCTGAAAGGGTTAAATAGCCTCCTCCTGTTCCTATGTTCCCAATATTTTGGTCATCTGCACTAATATGTCTTTACATGGTTCGGTGTCAAATTTTGTTTGCTAACACTCCTGTGAAGCACTTCGGGATATTTTACAATACTAAAGGTGCTTTATAAATACAAGTGGTTGTCGTTTCAGGTCACTGTATTTTTCTTTGCCTAACTCTGGTCTCGTGCCAGCTCTGAACAAACATTGTGCACATTGTTCCATTGATCGTCATGCTGTGGAATTTAGCATAACTCCTTCAACTAGTGCTTAAACAAGCCATGAACAAGCTAAAGAAGTGCTGACACTCGGCTTGTATACCCATACGCACTAGCTACTTCAGTGATTTTACAAGAGGGAGTTGACCCGAAGGAAGATGAAAGCTTCCCAGGGGCATTTGAACTTTTTCTGATGGTGTACGTTTTGGGCGAGAAGTATAACTTGCGGTCAGTTCAGTATCAGCCACGTTAGGCCGTCAGTTAAAGTTAACGTTACCTCCATTTGTGTGAAAACTTCAATGCATATTTAATACATGTCAACATCCTAATAACCAGAACGATTGCCCGCCCCTTTTAATTATCTATTAAAGTGGGAAATGTCAGCAGAAACTGATCATTGCACTAAGGTTGTGGGAGACACTGTTCAGCTTGGTATTTGCGCAAGTCAAATTTTGCAAAACAATATTCTTGTGAAATACGAAAGGAAATTTTCACCCAAAGGTAAAATACCTGGAGTATACCACAAAAATCCAAATTATGTTGTGCACTATTGTTATCTCTTATAACCCCCTTCACCAGCTTTGACTCTGATATTTAATATCTATTGTGCCTTTCTCTGACACCTAATGGTGTGGCAACTGAGTCTAGACTGTTCTAGCAGGTTCTAGCAGGTCATTGTTAGGCTTAAATCTACAGTTCTTCATACATCACAGCAGCTTCGTAAACTTTGCTTACACACGTCTGCACTGATTGTATTTATTCAAACTTAACTGCCTTGGTTTCAAAGCATGTACCAGTTCTTCAAAGGAATTATGAGTAAATATGTGAAAAACAGAAGATTTTGTGAGATGGGCAGTTTGGTTGCCTTCTAACAACCTGCATTTATATAGCACCTTTAATGTAGTAAAACATCTCAAAGCGTTTCACAGCATTGTAATCAGACAAAATTTGATACCGAGTTAATTAAGGAAATATTAGGACAGGTGACCAAAAGCTTGGTCAAAGAGGTAAGTGTTAAGGAGTATCTTAAAGGAGGAGAGAGAGAGAGAGAGAGAGAGATGGAGAGGTTTAGGGAGGAAATCCCAAAGCTTAGGGCCCAGGCAGCTGAAGGCATGGCCACTAATGGTGGGATGAAGGAAATAAGGGAAGCACATGAGGCCAGAATTGGGGAGCATAGAGATCCCGGAGAGTTGTAGGGCAGGAAGAGAATACTGTGATTGGGGGGTGGGGGGTGGGGGGGGGGGGGTGGCGATGGGAGAGGGGCGCGGGGTGAGGCCATGGAGGGATTTGAAATCAAGCATGAGAATTTTAAAATCAAGGTGTTGCTGGACTCAACATTTACATAATTCCTTCAATGACTGTGGGACCAATGTTCTTGTTCCAGTGATCAGGTGTCAGAGCCAGTGAGCGTGAATGAGTGGAAAACCATGAGTAGCTTGTACCTAACTTTTCGCAAGCTGCCATCGAGCAGGTGTGGAGACTGTTTCACGTTTTACTGTTCCACAGGCCACTTCATCTACAAAACAGGCTTTGGGATTGAATTATTTACTTAACCCCTTTGCAAACTGTCTCCAGAATACTCATGGTGTAGAAAGATTTTTAACACATGTTTTCAAGCTACTGTGAATAAATAACCAGAGTGAATTTTGACATCACGGCATCAACCAATCGGGTTGGAGGCAGGGGTTGGACTTATGGCCAAACTCATAAGTGCAACGACAGCAAAATCTCCAGTGTACAGCAGGGTGATTTCCCCAGTGAAATGCAGTCAGTGGAGAATAGTTACATTGTACAAATTACCCAATCATTTCCATTCTAGCCGGGGACTGTGCTATCACTGTATGCAGCCATAAATAATAACTGGCCTCATTTTTCACTGTTATTGTAAGCACTGGTCTGGACTGGTCAGTTAATTCAACACAAGCTAGAAATCAAGCCGGGGTCTTTCTGATCTGTACAATGTTACGTGGTACATTCCTCAACTCCACCATCAGGAAGGACCCATCAAAAATGAAACAAAAATGGCAATTTGAAATTTTTTTGGTAAAACTCACCAGTCCAGTACAAACTCCATATAAAGAAAATAAGAAAACAACTAGGTGTCAGCTATAGCATTCTCTTTGAATTATGAAGGTCGTGGGTTCAACTCCCGCACCAGAGACTTGAGCATAAAATCTATGCTGACACTTAGGTGTTACTCTGGAAGTGCTGTCGTTCAGAGAGGCACTAAAACCAAGGGCCTGAAATAAAAGATTCCGTGCCATCATTTTAAGTGACGTCAGCGCTCGGCTGCGTTGTCGGGAGACACTCTGTGATTTCAAAGAAGAGCGGGGGGGGGGGTCTTCCCTGTGTCCTGGGGCCAATATTTATCCCTCAAACAACATCACTAAAACAGGTTATCTGGTCATTATCATATTGCTGTTTGTGGGATCTTGCTGTGTGCAAATTGAACTACTCTGTTTCTTACATTACAACCAGTGGCTACACTTCAAAAGTACTTCATTGGATGTAAAGCACTTTAGAATATCCTGAGATTGTTAAAGGCACTATAGAAATGCTCATCTTTCCTTCCTTCTCATTACTACAGCTGACTGACGGCGATGATACACAACCACACGATTCATTAACCAGACGAATCACAAGGGAAAGGAAAATATTTTGAAGCAGTGAGTTATTGTGATTGGGAATGCACTGCCTGAAAGGGCGGTGGAAGCAGATTCAATAGTAACTTTCAGAAGGGAATTGGATAAATACTTGAAGAGAACACATTTACAGGGGTATACAGAGAGAAAAGGCGAGTGGTACTAATTGGATAGCTCTTTCAAAGAGCTAGCACAGGCTCAATGGGCTGAATGGCCTCCTTCTGTGCTGTATGATACTGTGATTTATTTATATATTTAGAGATACAGCACTGAAACAGGCCCTTCAGCCCACCGGGTCTGTGCCGACCAAAGGTTGTGGTGTTCCCATGCATCTGCTTCCCTTGTGCTTCAAGATGGTAAAGGTTGACTGTTTGGATGGTGCTGTCTAAGGAGCCTTGTTGAGATTGGTCTCCTTCTGTACATTATTCTTCTATAAAATTTTATTATATGAAAGGGAAGAGCTTCCACTAGCAGCTCTGCTTCATCCTTTTACCCGCTCATAAACCATAGCTAACCATTTTTACAATAGAGTCCCTGAATTTGAACAACTCTTTGGAATCCACTAAACCCATTTCGCCCTGAGCTAGCAGAGATTCCCTTTGATGTTGTAACCTCATCCTGGAATAGTAGAAAGTTTTCTGTGCACTGGTATTTAATTCTCATCCACCGGGATAGTAAAAAAAATCAGTAACTGCTTATCATCCAGTGATACTCAGGGACATAGGAACAGGAGGAGGCGATTCAACCACTTAAGCCTGTTCTGAAATTCGATTAGATCATAGCTAATCTGTATCTTAACTCCATCTACCTGCTTTGGTTCCGTCATCACTCTTACCAATAAAAGTCTACAAATCTCAGTTTTAACATTTTCAATTGACCCCCCCACTCCCACCCAGTCTCAATAGAATTTTGAGGAGAGTTCCAGATTTCCACCGCCCTTTGTGTGAAGAAATGCTTCCTGAATTCCTAGCTCTAAATTTAACGGTATTCCGCCTTGTTTTGGACTCCCCCCGCAAAATGTACGCTAATCATTATCACATTGATGTTTGTGGGATCTTACTGTGCGCAAATTGGATGCCGCGTTTCCTACAGTACAACAGTGACGACACTTCAGTAAGTACTTCATTGGCTGTAAAATGATTTGGGGCACTCTGAGGTCACGAAATGCAAACTCTTTCTTCATACACCATCTCTTCCACCACCATCAGACGTGTGAATTCTGTTCCGAAGTTTGGAAGAGAGTTCCTCATTTGTTAGCTTTCAAATGAATTCCACTCTCAAGTTCGTAAATCTTCTCTTTAACAAAACCAAGTCCTACTGTTTTGCTGACAATTGCAAATCCAGGATACCTGGCAACACATGTTAGAAACAAAGACCAGTGAGTTGTCTTGATGCAGTTTTATGTCTTTGTTGTCATGACACCTCCCCTTGGTTTCCAACAATTCGTGTTTTGAAATTGGCTGTTGGAAATGACAGTGATCATTGTGAAATGATAGAAAGTAGTTTGGCATCAGGAAATTTTGCTCATGCAGACAGGAATAATCCTATGTGGATGCTATAATTAAAAATACTACTGTATCCTAGGTACTCTTTAACTGGTCACCCACTCATCACTTACAAACACATGCACTCATTCCCTTTATGCTTATATGCTTTGATTACACGATGCTGGCGTAATCTAGATCTAACAAGCAGTGACTAATGATGGGACATATGCCAGGTGTTTAGCCATTTCTGCAGTTTTCTTGTTACCTAATATTGACTTGTTTTAATAAATAAAATTGGAGAGCATTGAAACTTTAGCTTAAGCTAACTTTACAAGGATAACACAAGAGTCAGGAGATTGTGAGTTCGAGTTCTACTCCAAGTTCAACATGTATTCTAGGCTGGCATTCCCAGTGCAGTACTGAGGGAGTGCTGCACTGTCAGAGGTCTGTCTTTCAGATGAGACGTTAAACCGAGGCCCCATCTGATCTGCTCAAATGAAGATAAAAGATTCCCATGGCACTATTCAAAGAATATTATTCTTCTCTTAGTCGACATCCCTCTAAAACAGATTTAACTGATCATTTCTCTCATTTGCTGATTGTGCGATCTTATTGCTCATAAATTCACCGACATATCCCCACTCACGGCACTTATAAGATGATTTATTGGCTGTGACATTATTTGGGATTCCCGAGGACACAATATGGTTCTGATTATTACTGTTACGTTGGATGTTCACTTGTTGTCTGAGAAAACAAATGCTTAATGATTTATTTCTTGTCCTCACTTTATTCAGTGTTTTCTTGATCTATCTTTAGTAAATGTGACGGGCCAAACATTAATGGGGTCCTATTGTTGTACTCCAGGAACACGGCTTTGCAGAGTTAGATATGGAGCAGAAAGGGCCCATCCCTCATTTTAGCAGAAGATATTTTTGAGAAGAAACATAAAAATTTAGAAGAAATCAAAACAGAAAATGCTGGAAATACTCTTCAGGTCAGGCAGTGTCTTCTGAGAGAGAAACTGAGTTAATGTTTCAGGTTAGTGACTTTTCATCAGGACTGGAAGATGATAGAGATAGAATTGTAGAATCATACAGCACAAAAGGAGGCCATTCTGCCCATCATGCTTGTGCTGGCTCTTTGAAAGAGCAGTTCAATTAGTCCCACTCCCCCCTGCTGTTTCCCCATAGCCCTGAAAATTCTTCGCTTTCAAGTATTTAACCAATTCTCTTTTGAAAGTTACTATTGGAACTGCTTCCACCATCCTTTCAGATGAACATTTATAAAACACGTACAGAGTGAGAAGAAAGGGGAGCAGGGAAAGAACAAAAGGAAAGGTTTCTGGTAGGGTGAAAGAAAGGAGAGATTAAATGACAAAAAGGATGATGGGGCAAGGCAAAAGGTGTTGGTAATGGGACAAGTAAAGAAACAAGAGATGAGTCTAGAAGAGGGGTAAGTATGAAAAGCAGAATATCAGAGGGAGAGGGGAAACCTGGAAAAGGGGAGAAGGTTCCTGAGTCCTGGGAATGTGGTGGAGAAAGGAAAGGAGACCACAGGGGTGCAGACCACCCCCTCAGCTGTGTAATGGTAGGGGATCCCCACCCATAGCATCAGTTCACACCCTCCCCGCTGTCAAACAGCCCTGGCCACAGGACACTGGGACAGCTCACCTGATAGAACGCGATGGGATCCTTACAAAACCTCAGTCTCAACAGCTTCAACTGCTAATATTAAAATAAAACCTTGAGGCAAATGCAATTCAAACTCAGAATTACTCAATGGTATTGTATGCCTGCAAATATAACTTCATCTAAAGTGTAATTGACTGAGAGGAGGCCATGTTGATTAAGATGTATTACTGTAATAAGATTTAATCATATCTTTCCCTATAATAACACAATCATTAACATGATGATTGTTATCATGCAGCAGTGAGCCTATTCGTTTAAATACATGGCTTCACGTACTGCATTCCTTCACCGGTAATATGATGTTTACTATTTTAATGATTTTGATCTCTGCCAAAAGCCAAGTGCCTCTTATTCTCAGTACTAGAATAACAATGAGGTAATTTTTAACCCCCTCCTGCCCAGAGAGAATGGTGTGTTGGGGGGAAGGGGTTTAAGGTTAGGACTAGTTAACTAACAATCCTGAGGCTGCACTGATATTGTAAATTCACTGGCTTTGAAGGAGGCCCAGACTCTCGCTACCAGTGAGTGAGGGGGTGGAGGTAAGGGTGAGGACGAGGGAGGGACAAGCAAGGGGACAAGTGAGGGGCTAGGGAGGGGTGAGCAAGGGGGAGAGGGAGGGATGTTGAGCAGGGGGCGATGGAGGAAGCAAGGTGCGAGCAAGCGGCGAGGGGCGACTGTGAAGCTACATCATTTTTAATGATTTAAGCAAAGACTCAGCAAGGGGGTGGCCACACCATGTGTCAAACCCAGCAGAGAAACCTGCATTACACAGCAGAGAAAAGGTCATTAAGTACAGCTTTTGATTGTTGGGAGGATCAGGGGAGACTCTGGGCCATCTCTTAAACCACCACCCCCCCCCCCCACCAGACTCCCTCTCCCTCTGTTTGGGAATCACCCGGTGGCACAGTTTTGGAACCTGGCATGGCGCAGTGGTTAGCACCGCAGCCTCACAGCTCCAGCGACCCGCATTCAATTCTAGGTACTGCCTGTGCGGAGTTTGCAAGTTCTCCCTGTGACTGTGTGGGTTTCCGCCGGGTGCTCCGGTTTTCTCCCACAGCCAAAGACTGGGATAGGTAAATTGGCCATTGGAAATTGCCCCTAGTGTAGGTAGGTGGTAGGGAATATGGGATTACTGCTGGGTTAGTATAAATGGGTGGACGATGGTCGGCACAGACTTGATGGGCCAAATGGCCTGTTTCAGTGCTGTATCATTCTATGACCCTCCCAACCCAGCACTTAGCTGACACTGGGACTCATTCCTGAGATATCGGTTCCCATTTCAATTCCAGCTCCCTCTTGCCATCCTTACCGTTATTCCTTCTTAGGCCTCCCACACCTTGTACTTTTAAAATTAACAACAACTTGCATTTATATAGCATGTTAATGCAGCAAAATGTCCCATGGCACTTCACAGGAATATCAAACAACAATTTGACACATAAGGAGATATTAGGACAGGTGACCAAATGTTCGGTTAAAGTTTTAAAGGAAGAGAGAGAAGCAAAGAGGTTGAGAGAGGAAATTCCACAGCTTAGGACCTTGGCAGCTGAAGACATGGCTGCCAAAGGGGGCGGGATGGAAATCGGGGAACTGTAATTGTCAGAAGATCTCGGAGAGTTGTGGGGCTGGAGGAGATGACAGAGATGGGGAGGGACAAGGCCATGGAGGGATTTGAAAATAAGGATGAGAATTATAAATTTGAAGCCAGTGTGTTAGTGTGTCTGGACAAAGTGCTGAAACCCCTTTTCATATGCTGACCATTTACTGAGTCACTAATCGAGAATGAAAAGTCAGTTCTGAAGAAGGGTCACTGACCTGAAACGTTAACTCTGCTTCTCTCTCCACAGATGCTGCCAGACCTGCTGAGTATTTCCAGCATTTCTTGTTTTTATTTCAGATTTCCAGCATCCGCAGTATTTTGCTTTTATGAAAAGTGTTGACTCTGTGTGTGTTGTGTAATATCTGTCAAAGAGTCATTGCACTCTTCACGGCAGGGGTAAATTGACCGATTCCTGCACGGTTCCTTGACAAAGCCATTGCCACGATGTTCCAGCCTTGTCTTCAAACCCTGTGCCCCTCACAGGAGACGACCTGCTCGAAATGCAGGATCAGTGAAAGTGCCTCCATGAGTTGAATGAAATCTGTTTAGATTGTTACTTTATTGCATCAGATTCTACTGATTTATAATATTTACTTTTTTCAAAAAAAAAGCAGATCTTTAACATATCATTAATCTCAACGAAAGGCTCAAAGAATTGGAGTTTTTTTTCACTTGAACAGAGATGTCTAACAGGTGTAGGGGAATTCACTCAAGGTTTTCAAAATCATGGGCCAAATGAAAGATTATCTTCATTGTTTGACGAAAAAGTAACATGGGCACCGACTCAGGATCATCGTTAAAAGATCAAAAAAAGAATTTAGAATTCTGGAATCATACAGCACAGGAGGAGGCCATTCTGCCTATCATGTCTCGTGCTGGCTCTTTGAAAGAGCTATCCAATTAGTCCCACTCCCCCTGCTGTTTCCCATAGCCTTGTCATTTTTCCTTTTCAACTATTTATCCAATTCCCTTTTGAAAGTTACTATTGAATCTGCTTCCACCGCCCTTTCAGGCAGCGCATTCCAGATCACAACAACTCACTGCGTAAACAAATCTCCATGGAGGCAGACGAAGGTCCTTTGGTGACCACCTCAGGGCCTTGATTGGCCTGGGGTGGATGGGCCGTTTCTCCTTCCCCCACCCACACCCTCCGGTCCACGTAAAGTGGGGCGGAGGCGGGTTTGGAAGGCCTCCCGGAGCCTCCTGCTCAATTTTACGCCACCCCACCCCCTTCCAGCAGCAGACTGGGGGACAGGCTTTGAGGCCCTCCCTGCTTCCCTGGCCAATGTTGCAGCCGTGGGCGGCCTTGTGGAGGGGTTCCCCTCCACAATGGTGACCCACCTGCTGAGGCATTTTTAATTATAAGCTTTAAAAGTTGGAGAGAGTGTGTCTCAAGATGGAGGCACCCTCTCTCTCTCTTACCCAAACTGCAGACTGCTGCTCCTTTTGAGTTGGAGGGCCTCCTTCTACCTTGGAGAGCTCATCCTGCCATCAATAATTGGACAGTGAGCCCATCCTTAGGCCATTAATTGGCCAATTCAGGGAAAATCACAATCGGGTGACTGTTTCCCTACAGTGCGGGGTTGTGACCCCCATTTGACCCTGACGTCAGGGTCTCAACCCAAAAGGCAAAATCCTGCCCAGGGAGTCCATTGCATCCCTGACTCCTCAGCACTGAAACTAAATGAGATCTCATCTATAATGTAAAAAGTTAAAAAGGCCCCTTAACTTTCTTCATTTCTCATTGTCCAGTTAAGCCTATCTTAGAAATCCTGAACTGATCATTGAAAAAGTTATAATTAGTTTAGTTTAATTTAGTTTTTTAGTTTAGAGATACAGCACTGAAACAGGCCCTTCGGCCCACCGAATCTGTGCCGACCATCAACCACCCATTTATACTAATCCTACACTAATCCCATATTCCTACCACATCCCCACCTGTCTCTACATTTCCCTACCACCTACCTATAATATTGTCATATTACGTCACAATTATGTTTACCAGAAGGAAACGGGAGCTAAAAGGATTAAATTATGATGACAGGTTGCATAGACTCCCTCGATAGAGAAGATTAAGGAGTGAACTAATTGAAGTGTTTAAGATAATTAAAGGAGTTGATCGGGTCGACAGAGAGAAACTATTTCCTCTGGTGGTGGGAAGAGTCCAGAACAAGGGGGCAGAACCTTAAAATTAGAGCCAGGCTGTTCGGGGGTGATGTCAGGAAGCACTTCTTCACACAAAGGGGAGTGGAAATCTGGAACTTTCTCCCCCAAAAAGCTGTTGAGTCCAGGAGTCAATTGAAAACATTTCATAAACAGAGATTGATAGATTTTTGTTGGGTAAGGGGTTAAAGGGACCAAGGCAAGTAGATGGAGTTAAGATACAGATCACCCATGATCTAATTTAATGGAAGAACAGGTTTGAGGTGCTGAGTGGCCTCCTCCTGTCGCTATGTTTCCATGTACTTTCTCTGTTACAATTCTGTGCGGCAGTTCTCTGTCATGTCTGGGAAATAGTTTAATCTAGAATTCACGGTAAGGGATGTATGCCAACTATTACAATTACCTTGACTTTTCCCAATGCTAAATCTTGTTGCTTCTCCTCCGATTCCCATCTCTCAGGACCCTATCTCTAGGTGGTGTCGCTGATAAGCATATATTTAAATGTAGTACATAATCATTGTGTAGCCCACATACTAAAGCCCCTTTGTCACTTCCTTGGCTCAGTGGGTAGCCTCTCTCTTACCTCTGAGTCAGATGTGTTCAAGTCCCAGAACAGAGATTTGAGCACAAATATCCAGGGTAACACTCTAATGTAATGCAGAGGGAGCGCTGCACTGTCGGAGGGTCAGTACTGAGGGAGTATTGCACTGTCGGAGGGTCAGTACTGAGGGAGCGCTGCCCTGTTGGAGGGTCAGTACTGAGGGAGTGCTGCACTGTCGGAGGGTCAGTACTGAGGGAGCACTGCACTGTCACAGGGTCAGTACTGAGGGAATGCTGCACTGTCAGAGGGTCAGTACTGAGGTAGTGCTGCACTGTCAGAGGGTCAGTACTGAGGGAGTGCTGCACTGTCGGAGGGTCAGTACTGAGGTAGTGCTGCACTGTCGGAGGGTCAGTACTGAGGGAGTACTGCACTGTCGGAGGGTCAGTACTGAGGTAGTGCTGCACTGTCGGAGGGTCAATACTGAGGTAGTGCTGCACTGTCGGAGGGTCAGTACTGAGGGAGTGCTGCAGTGTCGGAGGGTCAGTACTGATGGAGCACCGCAGTGTCGGAGGTGCCTTCTTTCTGATGAGACATTAAAGTGAGGCCCTGTCTCTCATCTCAGGTGGTAGTAAAAGATCCCATGGCCACTATTTCTAAGAGGAGTGGGGAGTTTGCCTTGGTTTCCTGGCACCTGTAATTATCCCTTAACCAACAGGGCATGAGATTACCTGGTCATTATCACATTACCATTTGTGGAATCTTGCTGTGCGCAAATTGGTTGTTGCATTTCCTACATTACAACAGTGACTGCACTTCAAAAGTACTTCACTGAGTCTGAGGCACTTTGAGATACCCTGAGGTCATGAAAGGCGCTATATAAATGCAAGTCTTTCTTTCTCTACTTTGTCTTTTCACAAACACTCTGTACTCTTCCTCTCTGCCATAACATGCGTGACAGGTCAAATCAGTTGAGTTTAGGCTGGCGTATTTTACGTATTTGTGGGGACATGTAGTGTGATGACATGTGGTGTCACGTTCTGATACATTCTACTTGTCATTTGGCTCCAACTCTGGTTTGTGATTCACGCACAATTAGCTTGTGTCCTTCAATTCGGAATGAGCAGGAGTTGTGCAGCAAGACAGTGCATGTTTGATGTCTCTGAGTGAACCCGGGCACGATCCATACGTGTGCGTGTCATGAGTTACTGCAGGAATGGAAAGCTTCACGTCCAGATGGGATTCTTCAGTTCCTAGGGAAACTGTTTAACACGTGGAAAGTTACTCCCCGCACACTCCTGCAAGGAACTTAATGAGCTCTGTAGAGAAAAGAATAGTGAGAAGGACTCAGTTTTTATTTGAATCAACCCATGGACTAAAGCTCCTCTGTGTCTTCCATTGCCAAGCTGCACAACACCTGTGCCATCAGCACTCAGTGGCTGGTAACTGCTCTGCCCCAAAACTAAATTCCAACCTCTCACCTTCTTTAATGTGTCAGTGAAAAAGACAACAAGTAAATTGTCGGCCAATTCTCTCAGTCTGGGGAGACGAGGGTTTTCATTTCTCAATATGGAAGGAAACGAACAATGAGGTGTAATGGGTGGGTATATAAATGCAGCAGGGGATGCAGCACTCATCCAGACAGTCTGTATCAGTCAGCTGAGTGCAACCCAGAAATGTGTAAAAGAAAGACTTGCATTTTCACAATCTCAGAGCTGCTTAAAGTGCCTTACAGCCAATTAAATACTTTTTGAAGTGTAGTTACCGTAGGAAACACAGCAGCCAATTTGTGCACAGCAAGCTCCCACATGGAGCAATGTGATAACGACTGGATAATCTGGGGTTTTTTCCAGCGATGTTGATTGAAGGATACACATTGGTCAGAACTCCCCTTCTCTTCTTTGAACCAGTGCCAAGGGATCTTTGACATCCTTAGAACAGAGGAGGCTGAGGGGTGACTTAATAGAGGTGTACAAAATTATGAGGGGCCTAGATAGAGTAGACAGGAAGATCCTGTTTCCCCTAGCGGAGAGGTCAATTACCAGGGAGAACAGATTTAACGTGATTGGTCGAAGGATTAGAGGGGACATGAGGAAAAGCTTTTTCACCCAGAGGGTGGTGAGTGTCTGGAATTTACTGCCCGGATCGGTGGTGGAGGTAGAAACCCTCAATTAATTTATAAGGTACCTGAACATGCACCTGAAGTGCTGTAACCGGCAAGGCTACAGACCAGGTGCTGGAAGGTGGGAGTAGATTGGACAGCTAGTTTTTTCAGTCGGTGCAGACGCAACGGGCTGAATGGCCTCTTTCTGTGCTGTAACTTTTCTATGGTTTCTATTCATCTGAGAGGGCAAACAGGGCCTCCATTTAACATCTTACCTTAAATATGGCACCTCTGGCAGTGCAGCACTGCCTCAGTGCTGCTCTAGATTATCAGCACGGACTTTGTGCTCATGCCCTGGGCCAGAATTTTATGTTGGGCGGGAAGACCCACCCACTGGCCAAAATGTCAGGGGTGAGCCCGCCTCCCCTGGGCCTGGGAGCCACGCCGGGATTTTACGCTCCCCAAGTCCTTATTTGGCTTTGGGCGGGACTTCTACCACTGAGGCAGGCAGTCCCGCCTCCAAGCTGCTGGCCAATCAGTGGGCTGGCAGCTTTCAGTCCCAGCAGCGCCACCGGGAGCGGAGGCCACTGGTTGGACAGCTGCCAGCTTTAGTCGGATCATGGATGCCGGCCCTGGAACAAAGGTCATGTCTGGGTCCTTGCCAGGAGCAATCAGCCGGGTCCCTGCAAGGCAAGGGGGGCGGTGGGGGGGGGGGGGGGGGGGGGAGAGCCTCCGTAGGGCACAGGGTGCCCGATCAGGATGCCCCCCACCCCCAGCCCACAAGGAGACTGATAGGTTTTACCGGGCAGCCTCCTGGGGGACCTCGGCCACCCACCGGTAAATATTCCAGTGGCGGCAGGAGGAGGCCCTCAAGATCATGGATTGGCCTGTGTCGGGCGGGTCATTGCTCGCTGCTGCCGCCCCGTGTAAAATTGCAGCGGGAGCAGGAAGGTGTGGAAAACGGCACCAACCACCCCCCCCCGCCACCCGCCCACCTCCCACTCAATGCTACGACCTCCCCCCCCACCCCCACTGCCACCAACCCACTCCTGCGGGGGCCTGGAGAGGGGGTGCCAGCCCTGGAATGGGACCTGAACCCAGAACATTGCGACTCCGAGGTAAGAGTGCTACTCGCTGAGCCACAGGGCAGTGAGACAACTACAACTGTTCTCAGGAATACCGGACCAAAGACAAGGAGACAAAACAGCCAAGGTTCCCATTCCTGGGCACTATTCAAAATATGTGGATATTGTGTAAGGATAGGATTGAATTTGGCTGCACTCGATTCCCCATTAATGCCACATTTCCTACATTACAACAGTGGCTGAAAGGCACTTTCAGATGCCATAATGTTGTGAAAGGCGCTATAGAAATGCAAGTCTTTTTCTCTGTATTTAAATCCAAAATGTATCCCAGTGTCCTCCACATGGTACAAGAATGTGACCACAGTCACCAAACTATTAAACTTCTGGCCCCGAATATCATCTCCCTCCTGCCAAGTGCTTTGTAGCAGATATTTTACTTTTTGAGTGGAACTGGATACACGACACACTTCACTGCTTCTCCCCATATTTATCAAATCAATACTTGTCAATACGCATTTTTGAAGCAATATTACATAACTTAATTTTTTTCTGAAGAACTGTTTTAAATGAATAGTTAGATATCACGACATTAATGTGTTAAAGAAGCTGGTGACTCACTGTCAGCCTGTTTTGTGTTACTGGTGTAGGTCAATTTCAGCCCTAGTATATGAAAACGTGTGTGTACAGATATACCTGTGTCAGCCTGTCTGTGTGCTACTGTATGTTTGTGTGTGTGTGTCCGTATAGGAACATGTATATGTGTGCATGTGAGTATAAGTGAGAGTGTGCCTGCATTAATTGTATATTAATTATGTTTCATTGTATGCAGGAGATGAGCACTAATTGGGGATTCACTCGCACTTCTATGTAAAGGAGCAGACTGAAACTGTTGTTGATGAATTAGGAGGTGTATGCTTGTGTGCATGAGCAGGTTTGCAGGTGAGTCTCTTGTGTGCATATGAGTGTGAGTGTGTGCATGTGTGGGTGCACATGTGGTGTGTGCGTGTGGGGGTGTGCACATATGGGAGGTGTATGCACACATGGGGTGTGTATGCCTGTGCAGATGTGAGCATATGTAGGACTGTGTTTGTATATGTGTGCAAGTATGTGTGGGTGTAGGTATGTGTGCATGTGTGTGTGTGATTGTGAGTATGTGTGTGTTTGTGTGAGTGTGTGTGTGTACGAGTGTGTGTGTGTACGAGTGTGTGTGTGTACGAGTGTGTGTGTGTGAGTGGGTTTGTGTGTGTGAGTGGGTGTGTGGGTATGTGTGGGTGTGAGTGGTTGTGAGTTGGTGTGTGTAAGTGTGGGGTGTGGGTGGGTGTGTGTAAGTGTGGGGGTGTGAGTGGGTGTGGGGGACGCTTACCTGTGAGGCCAGGCTGGGCTGGTGAATTAGTTCCACGGCTGCCAGGGTGGGAATTTTGGATTCCGGGATTTTCCTGCTCTCCTTCCTGATTTTTGAATGCTTAGCTGGGAAAGATTAAACCTCAGTGTTATCCTTCATAGGATAATCATGCATCCAACACCAATAATCCCACTGTAACTTTTAGTAGATGTGAAAGTGTGAATAGATTAGATAGACAGACTGCGAGCACAAATCTACATATAAAAGGAATTATAAAAGAACAAATAAAAACAGAAAGTGCAGGAAATACTCAGCAGGTCTGGCAGCATCTGTGGAGAGAGAAGCAGAGCTAACGTTTCAGGTCTGTGACCTTTCATCAGAACTGGCAAAGGTTGGAAATGTAATCTGCTTTAAGCAAATGTAAAGGCGGGTGGGGGAGAAGAACAAAAGGGGAAGGTGTTTGATAGGGCAGAGGGCAGGAGAGATTAAATAACAAAGCTGTGATGGGACAAAGGCAAAGAGAGTGTTAATTCTTATGGTGAAAGACAAAGCATTAGTCCAGAGAGAGTGTTAATGGCAGAATAATGAGCAGCTCTGTCTACATGAAAAACAGGCAATTGGTTAAAAAGTAAAATTATAAAAAAATAGAAAAATGTTTTGAAAAAGCCAGTCCTGCTCTGAAGATGTTGAGCACAATGTTAAGTCTGCAAGGCTGTAGAGTGCCTAATTGGAAGTTGCTGCTCCTTGAGCTTGCGTTGATGTTCACTGGAACATTGGAGCAGGCCAAGGACAGAAATGTGGGCATGAGATCAGAGGTGTGTGTTGAAATGGCGAGTGACTAAAAGCTCGGAGTCACGTTTTCGGACTCAGCGGAGGCGTTCCACAAAGTGGTCACCCAATCTGCGTGTGGTCTCCCCATTGTAGAGGCGATCGCATTGTGAGCAGCGAATACAGTATACTTATTTTTTTTGTTCGTTTGTGGAATGTGAGCATCGCTGGCAAGGCCAGCATTTATTGCCCATCCCTAATTGCCCTTGAACTGAGTGGCTTGCTAGGCCATTACAGAGGGCATTTTAAGAGTCAACCACATTGCTGTGGGTCTGGAGTCACATGTAGGCCAGACCAGGTAAGGACAGCAGATTTCTTTCCCTAAGGGACATTAGTGAACTAGATGCGTTTTTATAACAATTGACAATTGTTTCATGGTCACCATTAGACTAGATTGAATTCCAGATTTATTGATGGAAGTACAAATAAATCGTTGCTTCACCTGGAAGGAGTATTTGGAGCCTTGGGTGGTGAGGAGAGAGGAGATAGAAGGGTAGGTATCACACCTCCTGCGATTGCATGGGAAGGTGCCATGGGAAGGGGACGAGGTGTCGGGGGTAATGAGGAGTGGACCAGGGTGGCGCGAAGGGAACGATCCCTTCGGAATGCTGACAGGGGAGGGGAAAGGAAGATGTATTTCCCCTCATCATCATCAGATCCAAAATAACAAAAGACTTAGTTAACTCGACTGATATAAACCTACTCTGCATCTTTAACTAACCATAAAATTTACAAGGATGATGCCAGAACTGAGAGGTTACGACAATCAGGGAAGACTGAACAGGCTGGGACTCATTTCTCTAGAACAGAGAAGGCTGAGGAGTGAGCTGAGATACAGCACTGAAACAGGCCCTTCGGCCCACCGAGTCTGTGCCAACCAACAACCACCCATTTATACTAACCCTACAGTAATCCCATATTCCCTACCGTCTACCTACACTAGGGGCAATTTATAATGGCCAATTTACCTATCAACCTGCAAGTCTTTTGGCTGTGGGAGGAAACCGGAGCACCCGGAGGAAACCCACGCAGACACAGGGAGAACTTGCAAACTCTGCACAGGCAGTACCCAGAATTGAACCCGGGTCCCTGGGGCTGTGAGGCTGCGGCGCTAACCACTGCGCTACTGTGCACTGTGTGATAGGGTAGACGTAGAGAAGTTGTGGGCGAGACCATCAATTATAAGACAGTCACTAATAAATCCAATCAGGAATTCAGAAGAACCCTCTTTCCCCAGAGAGTGGCGAGAATGTGGAACTCACTACCACAGGGAGTGGTTGAGGCGAATAATATCGATACATTTAAGTGGAAGCTGGATAAATGCATGAGGGAGAAAGGAATAGAAGGATCTGGTGAAAGGGTGAGATGAAGAGGGATGAGAGAAAGCTCACGTGGAGCATAAACACCAGCATGGACCAGTTAGGTTGAATGGTCTGTGCTGTAAATTCAATGTAATTCCTGATATTGCAGACAGTGAGATTATCCCAGAGAGATTGAGGGTGAATTACAGTAGATTCAATGTTCGCCCTTCCTCTTTACCCTCTGCTGCTTTGAGCTCTGGGAGATGGTTCCAGCTGCTCAGTTCTGGGAGACGCACATCCTCCCTCTCAGATTTGGAAGTCTCCCATTTCTTTTTGCTCATGATTTGCGGCCTCTCCAGCTGGACGGAACGTTCTGTTTTCTCCTGTTGATGCTGAGAGAATGTAGAACAGAGAGAAGGTAGACTTGTATTTATAAAGCTATTGTTTTACTCAGGTCTCTCAGAAACATCTCAAGGCACTTCACACACACTGAATTACTCGGAAGTGTAGTGACTGTTGATATGTAGACTACAGATAACTGAAATCAGCACGTTAACACAGAGCTCTGTATATGTGTTAAGAGAACCAGCGAGGAAGTGAGGAGGAATGTTTTTACACAGCGAGTTGTTAGGAAGGGTGCCAAGGCCTTGGAGAGGGTGCAGAGGAGATTCATTGGAATGGGACCAGGGATGAGGGACTTCCGTTAATGTGGAGAGACCGGATAAGTTAAAGATTGGATAGGCTAGGGTTGTTTGCTTTGAAATAGAGGAGGCTGAGGGGAGACCTAATTAAGTGTATAAAATTCTGAGGGGCCTAGATAGAGTGGATAGAAAGGCCCTATTCCGCTAGTTTGAGGGGTTCATAATCAGGGGGCATAGATTTAGGATAGGAGGTTTAGAGGGGATTTGAGGGGAACGTTTTTCACCCAGAGAGTGGTGAGGATCTGGAACTCACTGCCTGAAATGGTGATAGAGGCAGAAACCTTCATCACATTTGAAAAGTACTTGGATATGCACCTGAAGTACCCGAACCTACAAGGCTACAGATCAAAGCTGGAAAGTGGGATTAAGCTGGATGGATAGTTGTCGGCCAGCACGGATACAATGGACCGAATGGCCTCCTTCCGTGGTGTAAATTTCTTTGATTCTGTCATAAAGCTGGGATTGTTATCCTCAGAGCAGAGAAGGTTAAAGGGAGATTTAATAGAGGTTTTCAAAATTTTGCTAGATTTCGATAAAGTAAGTAAGGAGAAACTGTTTCAAGTGGCTGGATGACTGGTAACCAGAGGACATTGATTTAAGGTAACTGGCAAAGGAATTGGAAGGGAGATGAGGAGAATTTGTTTGACGCAGTGAGTTGTTGTGATCTGGAACGTGCTGCCTGAAAGGGCGGTGGAAGCAGATTCAATAGTAACTTTCCTGAAAAGGAAAATTTGCAGTGCTATGGGGAAAGAGCAGGGAGGAGTGAGACTAATTGGATAGCTCTTTCAAAGAGCCAGCACGGACAGGATGGGACAAATAGCCTCCTCCTGTGCTGTATAAGGTGCACAAATTTGCCTCATTCCCAATAATTTGTAATTTGGGTGCCACTTGCTGGCTGCATAAGATACTACAAGTGCAGAAGCAGGTCCTTTGCAAAAAAGGCAGAATTCTGCCTTTATCCCTTATTCCCTTAAGGAGTAAAAACAGCAGAAATAATGCACCAAAGGAATAACTAACAAGAATTTATTTTGAACAAAATATTATCCAGTAAATGCTGTTGAATCCGATATGTTTGAATTGAACTCGGTAACATTAAGTCTGAATAACTACAGAATGGTTTGTTTGTTTTTGTGATATTATATGATGGGTGTGTATGCACTTTCAGAGTCCGCAATGCAGACACTGGATCACCAGATAGTGAAAATGCACAAAGTTAATAACAACATAACATCTTGTGCTTGCAGAAACTGCAATCGCCTCAAAAGTAAAATTCTCATCCTCTTGTTCAAATCCCTCCATGGCCTCACTCCCTCTTATCCCTGTAACCTCCTCTAGCCAACCAATCTTTCGAGATCTCTACACTCCTCCAATTCTGGCCTCTTGTATATCCCTGATTTTAATCGTTCCATGCCTTCAGCTGCCTGGATCCTAAGCTCTGGAATTACCTCCCTGCACCGCACTTTCCTCCTTTAAGACAGTCCTTAAAACTTACCTCTTTGGCTAAGCTTTTGGTCACATGTCCTAATATCTCTATTATCGACAGGACTGACTGTCCATAATGGTCTTGTGAAGAACTTTGGAATGTTTTTACTATGTTGAAGGTGGAACATAGGAGCAGGAGTAGGCCATTCAGCCCATCAAGCCTGCTCTGCCATTCAATTAGATCATGGCAGATCATCTACCTCAATGCTACTTTCCCGCACTATCCCCACATCCAACGATATCATTAGTATCAGATATCCATCGATTTCTGTCTTGAACATGCTCAATGATTGAGCTTCCACAGCCTTCTGGGATAAAGAATTCCACAGATTCACCACCCTCTGAGTGAAGAAATTCCTCCTCATCTCAGTCCTAAATGGCCTGCCCCTTATTCTGAGACTGTGTCCCCTGGTTCTAGACTCACCAGCCAAGGGGAAACATCCGATCCACATCCATCCTGTCACGTCCTGTAGAATTTTGTAGGATTCAATGAGATCACCTCTCACTCTTCAAAACTCTAGAGAATACAGGCCCAGTTTCCTCAATCTATATAAATGTAAGTTGTTGTTGAGGCAGTCGTACCTAAACACTAATGGCCCTCAGCACTACTCGGGAGTATCTGTGAGCTGTTACCAGGCATTGATACCTGTCGCCGTCTGTCAACTGCACATTGGCAGGGTTTTTGAGATGTTTATGGTGCTACACTTGCACTATTGAATCTTGCCAGCAAGAGGCACCAAAGTCCACATTACACATTGGGACACACTCAGAGACAGCATCCAGGACTCTGAATATAGGAGTTACTATAACTCTTGTCAGTCTGTACACTGAAAAATGGGGTAAATTTTATGAATTAGTGATCCTAGAATGGAGCTTTGAACAGCAGGAGCACTAATTGGAATATTTTCTGAATGGTGCGAGATTAAGAACAGACGAGTAAAGAGATTTGAGTTCCCAGAAACACAGACAACAACGAACTGCCTTCATATAGCACCTTTCATGCAATCAAACATCCCAAGATGCTTCACAGGGGCATAATAAAGCAAAATTTGACACCAAGCCACATAAGGAGATATTAGGGTAGATGATTATATGAAAGAGGTAGGTTTTAAGGTACATTTTAAATGAGAGGTAGAGAGACGGAGAGGTTTACAAAGCTAATGGCCCAGGCAGCTGAAGGCACGGCCACCAATGATGGAGTGATTAAAATCAGGGATGTTCAAGAGTTCAGAATTAGAGGAACGCAGAGATCTCGGAGGGGCTGGAGATTACAGAGATGGGGGGGAGCGTGGTGGGGGGGTGGGGGGAGACGTGGTTGGCTGAGGGCCTGGAGGGATTTGAAAACTAAGATAAGAATTTTAAAATCGAGATGTTGCTTGACTGGAAGCCAATGTAGATCAGTGAGCACAGGACCTAATTGTTCTTAACTGAGTGGCTTGCTAGGCTATTTCAGAGGGCAGTTAAGAGACAACCTTGTGAGTCTGAAGTCAAATGTAGGCCAGACCAGGTAAGGACAATAGATTTCCTTCTCTCAAGGACACTGGTGATCCAGGTGGGTTTTTACAACAATCCAGTTGTTATATGTTCGCCATTGCTAACACTAGACTCTTTGATTCCAGATTTATTTAATTAATTGAATTTAAATTCCCCATCTGCTATGTTGGAATTTGAACTCATGAGTCCAGGCCTCTGGATTACTAGTCCAGTAATGTAGCGACTATGTTCCCATACCATGATCTCTACACAGCTTCCTGATTAAAACAGGATGGGAATGGATTAGCCGAGGAGAACAAGCTGGAAGTACGTAAGACACAAGAATAAAGCCTGGCACTAACCTGCCAACCATTGCTGGTACCCTGAAAGTTTAGGGAATGATGTGAGATCAGTGAATTTCTCAATTTAACGCTGCCTAAATAGACTTACGAATGGAAAGAAAGACTTGCATTTATATAGCACCTTTCACAACTTCAGGATTTCCCAAAGTGCTTCATAGTCAATGAAGTACTTTTGAAGTGTAGTCACTGTTGTAATGTCAGAAACACAGCAAGCTCTCACAAACAGCATTGTGATAATGAGCGGATAATCTATTTTATTAATGTTGGTGGAGGGATAAATATTGGCCAGAAAACCCTCAAATGGCAAAATATTCTTCCTGAGTTGTGATGCCAGAACTGAATGCAGTGCATCAGATAAAGGCTAACATTCCAATGGCCTTTTTGATTACTTTCTGTACCAGTATACTAGCCTGTAATGATGCCTCATTCATGCCTTTGTTGCCTCCAGACTTGACTATTCCAATGCACTCCTGGCTGCTCTCCCACATTCTACCCTCCGTAAACTTGAGCTCATCCAAAACTCCGTTGCTTGTGTCCTTACTTGCACCAAGTCCTGTTCCCCGAGCTGGCCTTGTCAGCAACACCAACATCACGTGAATGAATGCAAAAAGACACTTAAGGGGTCACTTGGATGGGAAATGGTGGGAAGCAGTTTTGGTGACTTCCTGGCATTTGCTCCCAGTGGGCACACTGGTCGGATCTACTGACCGTCTGGTGACCAGATTGTGTCAGAGCCGAGACCTACCTGGCTGTTTAAATACAAGCTGAAAAGAGTGGCTGGGGGAGGCTGGTTCCGTTTCCTCAGGGAGTTTACATGTCTCTTCATCTTGCTCTGGACTCTGAGGGGAAAAAAACAAGGAAGAAAAATGCTGCGTTGTAATCTAGTGACCCAGTAAAAACAGCACCTGTCTTCACAGTGCTGTGATGTCAGCAGTATCACTGAGCATTGCATTCCAGCAAAGAACTCGGCAATTCCAGATTAATAGAATCATTCAGCACAGAAGGAGGCCATTCAGCCCACGATGCCTGTGCTGACTCTTCGAAAGTCCTATTCAATTAGCCACTCTCCCTACTCTTTCCCCACAGCCCTGCAACTATTTCTCATTCCAGTATTTATCCAATTCCCCTTTTGAAAGTTACTATTGAATCTGCTTCCACCGCCCTTTCAGGCAGCGCGTTCCAGATCACAACAACTCACTGTGTTAAAAAAAAATTCTTATTTCTCCCTCTGAGTCTTTTGCCAATGATCTTAAATCTGTGTCCTCTGGTTACTGACCCTCCTGCCAGTGCAAATAATTTCTCCTTATTTATTCTATGAAATTCCCCTCATAATTTTGAACACTTCTATTAAATTTCCTCTTAGCTTTCTAAGGTCGAAGGAGAACAATCCCAGCTTCTCCAGTCTCTCCACATTAACTGGAGTCCCTCATCCCTGATAACATTCGAGTAAATCTCCTCGATTTGATCTGCCCCATATGGTCACTATTACGATGTAAGCAAATGTGGCAGCAAAATTTGCACACAGCAAGATCCCACTAACAGTAGTGAGATAAATGGCCAGCTAATCTGTTTTTCAGGTGCTGATTGAGGGAGGACTGTCGGAAGGTACTGGTCTTTAACTAATGTCTTAGGGTCCGTTTGACCTGCCAACAAAGGCAGTCGGAGCCTCAGTTTAACATCTCGCCCAAAATAAAGGTGCTTCCAACAGTGCAGCATTCCCTCAGCGCTGCCACTGTGGTCAATTATTCGCTCAAGACCTTGAATGGGGCTTAAGGCCAGGAATTTCAATGAGATGTACAAAAGTGTGAAACAGATGCTCGCCAGTCAGCAGTTTTAAATCTCTCCTGTTTGAGTTGAATGACAAAAAAACCAGGGAGAGATGTAGAGCAGACTGTCAATTCCCAGTCGCTCGCCCTAGACTAAGTTAAAATGACCCCCAATGGGTGAGTGTGCTCCCAATCGAGCCAAGCTGACACAACTAACCTGGCTGTGATACGCACTACCTGTAGGTGAGGCTTCCCACTTCGGAGATGGAAGTTGTTGCCTGTCACTTTGCGAGTGAAAATATCTCCTGTTTCCCACTCTATCCAAATGGGGCTGAAAAAGAAATTGGTCATGAATGTGTCTTTGCTACGTCAGGACGATTGGACTTACCGGAAGCTGTGTTGCCCGGAGACCCCAATCCCAGAGCTCAAGGCCACACCGAGGGCAATGGAGTTGACAATGGAAGGGTTTTGAGCAATAGAAGGAATGATGGTGTCAGCTGGTGACTTTGGACACTCAAATCTCGACCTTTGTTCTTTCCCCAGTCCCTGAAACGTGACCTTACTTGACCCCAAGCCCCGGAATGTTCCACTATCAACAATATTCTCACGCCAGTCATCCAAAGCTCTCTCTAACTTGGCAGCTTTCTCCGACTCCACTTTGGATGCTCTTGTTTTTGGTAGTTTTCTGTCAGATTTTCTGTCCTTGTTCATCGACTCCACATCTTCATCCTGTTTTCCAAGCAGGTGAGAAAACCTCCTTCAGTTATCCCGTTCACCACTATGGTTCTCTCCATCCATCAGAGAAAATAAACAGCACAGTATGTCGTTCTCTGAGAAAATGTTATGTTAACGTTAGCCCAGAGTTTGAAGTCAGTGGTGAATGATCGGTGTTCACTGTTCATTACGTTTACATTTGCTGACAGACTGTCTATGGGCTTTTACATGAGTCTTGCTTTGATTAGAAGCTCAGAAGAGCACGGCACCCTCCACAGGACCTCTGGTATCTGTGTCAACAGGGTAAGCAATGATGTGTCTCCTTAACCAATCAGATTGAAGAATTCTTACTGAGCTACGCAGGGCTGGATTTAGTGGAACCGGCAGAAGTCCCGCCACCAGGATGAAAGCGGGAGGTGACCCCGCGTCGGCAGGCACCAGGGCCCAGGCCACATTTGGCCGTCAGCAGCCAATTACGTGGCTGCCATCCCTATTGAGGACGGTGGCCCGCCCACAAGAGCTGGTGAGCCAATCACAGGGCGTCAGCCTCAGCAGCGACACTACCAGAAGCGGCCATTGCTGAGCTGCATCTGGAGGCTGAGCGCGAATCTAAGTAAGATAAGTAGGTTCTGTGGACGCTGGGGTCAGTCAGACAGGCCCCGGCAAGGCGGGGGTGGGGGGTGGTGTGGTGATGCAGTTCGCTAAGCAAGGCAATGCCATTGCCGCAGGGGTGGGGCTGCTCTGTGGGCAATGAGTGCCCAAAAAAGAAGGTCCATCCCCCTCCAGAGCCCGCTGAGAGTTTACCTGGAGGTCTCTCCACACAGCAGAGGGACACCAGCTGCTGCTAAAATACCAGTTAAGGCGGAAAGAGGCCTTTAATTTGGCCATAAAATAAAACCAAAATACTGCAGATGCTGGAAATCTGAAATAAAAACAAGAATTGCTGGAAATACTCAGCAGGTCTGGCAGCATCTGTGGGGAGAGAAGCAGAGTTAACATTTCAGGTCTGTGACCTTTCTTCAGAACTGAGAAATATTAGAAATGTAAAAGGTTTTAAGCAAGTAAAGCGGGGGTGGGGTAAGTGATAACAAAAAAGAGGTGTTGATACGACAAGGTCACAGAGAATAACTGACCAGAAGGTCATGGAGCAAAGACAAACAGTATAGAAGCATAGAAACATAGAAAATAGGAGTAGGAGTAGGCCATTCGGCCCTTCAAGCCTGCTCCACCATTTATTATGATCATGGCTGATCATCCAACTCAGTAACCTGTTCCCGCTTTCGCCCCATACACTTTGATCCCTTTAGACCCAAGAGCTATATCTGACTCCTTCTTGAAAACATACAATGTTTTGGCCTCAACTGCTTTCTGTGGTAGCGAATTCCACAGGCTCACCACTCTCTGGGTCAAGAAATTTCTCCTCATCACAGTCCTGAAAGGTTTACCCCGTATCCTTAGACTATGACCCCTGGTTCTGGACTCCCCCACCATTGGGAACATCCTTCCTGCACCTACCCTGTCAAGTCCTGTTAGAATTTTATAGGTTTCTATGAGATCCCCCCCTCACTCTTCTGAACTCCAGCAAATATAATCATGGGATGTGGGCGTCACTGGCTAGGCCAGCATTTATTGCCCATCCCTAATTGCCCTTGAGAAGGTGGTGGTGAGCTGCCTTCTTGAACCGCTGCAGTCCATGTGGGGTAGGTACACCCACAGTGCTGTTGGGGAGGGAGTTCCAGGATTTTGACCAAGTGACAGTGAAGGAACGGCGATATAGTTCCAAGTCAGGATGGTGTGTGACTTGGAGGGGAACTTGCAGGTGGTGGCTTATCAAGCTGTTACAAATTCACTTGTACAGGAATGCACAAGCTCTGTCTTATTCTGGCCTGGTTAGTGGGTAATGAGTCGTAAATACGCCCTCCATGTGAGTGAATTCCCAGTCTCTCAGTGTAGGGAAGCTTGTGGAGGAATTGGTGACTCAGACAGCAACGTCCTGACTTCCTCACGTTTAACCGCACGTATTGCTGTCCGATTGACTCCTTAATGACAGTGAGCACGACTAGCCTCATTGTTATTCTTACTGCAAAATCCAAACCAATAGCTTCATCCTTTCAGGAGATCAATGAAACACCCAACAGGGGTTAGTAATCAGGAGCGAAATAATAGCATTTATATCACAATTTTAACACAGTAAAACATCCCAAGGTGTTTCACAGGAGCATTTATCAAACATAATTTGATACCAAGCCACATAAGGAGATATTAGGAAAGGTGACCAAAAGCTTACTGAAAGAGTTAGTTTTTTAAGGAGTGAGAGAGGTTGAGAGGCAGAGGGTTTTTAGGGAGGAAATTACAGAGCTGAGGGTGCAGGCAGCTGAAGACAATGGTTGTGCAATTAACATCAGGGATGCACAAGAGGCCAGAAATGCAATAGACAGAGCTAAGCGATCCCATAACCAATGGATCAGATCTAAGCTCTGCAGTCCTGCCACATCCAGCCGTGAATGGTGGTGGACAATTAAACAACTAACTGGAGGTGGCGGCTCCACAACTATCCCCATCCTCAATGATGGGGGAGCCCAGCACATCAGTGCGAAAGATAAGGCTGAAGCATTTACAACAATCTTCAGCCAGAAGTGCCGAGTTGATGATCCATCTCGGCCTCCTCCTGAAGTCCCCAGCATTACAGATGCCAGACTTCAGCCATTTCGATTCACTCCGCATGATATCAAGAAACGACTGAAGGCACTGGATACTGCAAAGGCTATGGGTCCTGACTATATTCCGGCAATAGTACTGAAGACCTGTGCTCTAGAACTAGTCACGCCCCTAGCCAAGCTGTTCCAGTACAGCTACAACACTGGCATCTACCCGGCAATGTGGAAAATTGCCCAGGTATGTCCTGTACACAAAAAGCAGGGCAAGCCCAACCTGGCCAATTACCGCCCCATCAGCCTACTCTCAATCATCAGTAAAGCGATGGAAAGTGACATCAACAGTGCCATCAAGCAGCACTTGCTTCACAATAACCTGCTCAGTGACACTCAGTTTGGGTTCCGCCAGGGCCACTCAGCTCCTGACCTCATTACAGCCTTGGTCCAAACATGGATAAACGAGCTGAACTCAAGAGGTGAGGTGTGAGTGACTGCCCTTGACATCAAGGCAGCATTTGACCGAGTATGGCATCAAGGAGCCCTAGCAAAACTGGAGTCAATGGGAATCAGGGGAAAACTCTCCGCTGGTTGGAGTCATACCCAGTGCAAAGGAAGATGGTTGTGGTTGTTGGAGGTCAAACATCTGAGCTCCAGGACATCACTGCAGAGTTCCTCAGGGTAGTGTCCTAGGTCCAACCATCTTCAGCTCTTCATCAACGACCTTCCTTCTAACATAAGGTCAGAAGTGGGGATGTTCGCTGATGATTGCACAATGTTCAGCACCATTCGCAACTCCTCAGATACTGAAGCAGTCCGTGTAGAAATGGAGCAAGACCTGGACAATATCCAGGCTTGGGCTGATAAGTGGCAAGTAACATTCACACCACACACGTGCCAGGCAATGAACATCTCCAACAAGAGAGAATCTAACCATCTCCCCTTGACATTCAACGGCATTACCATCACTGAATCCCCCACTATCAACATCCTGGGGGTCACCATTGACCAGAAACTGAACTGGAGTAGCCATATAAATACCATGGCTACAAGAGCAGGTCAGAGGCTAGGAATCCTGAGGCGAGTAACTCACCTCCTGACTCCCCAAAGCCTGTCCACCATCTACAAGGCACAATTCAGGAGTGTGATGGAATACTCTCCACTTGCCTGGATGGGTGCAGCTCCAACAACACTCAAGATGCTCGACACCATCCAGGACAAAGCAGCCCACTTGATTGGCACACCATGCACAAACATTCACTCCCTCCACCACTGACACACAGTGGCAGCAGTGTGTACCATCTACAAGATGCACTGCAGCAACGCACCAAGGCTCCTTAGTCAGCACCTTCCAAACCCGCGACCTCTACCACCTCGAAGGACAAGAGCAGCTGATGCATGGGAATATCACCACCTGCAAGTTCCCCTCCAAGTCACACACCATCCTGACTTGGAACTACATCGCCGTTCCTTCACTGTCACTGGGTCAAAATCCTGGAACTCCCTTCCTAACAGCACTGTGGGTGTACCTACCCCACATGGACTGCAGCGGTTCAAGAAGGCAGCTCACCACCACCTTCTCAAGGGCAATTAGGGATGGGTGATAAATGCTGGCCTGGCCAGCGATGCCCACATCCCATGAATTAATTTTTAAAAAATTGCAAGAGTGCAGAGATCTCGGAGGGTCGTGGGGCTGAAGGAGGTTACAGCAATAAGGAGGGGCGAGACCAGGGATGGAATCGCCTTAACCTACAGTATATGACTAAAGGCATACAGTCTCTTTATATTCTTGCTCTAATTTAAGGGGCTAAGTGCCCTGTCACCCAGTTCCACAATATAAACTGGGGTCACCGAGGCCAGAATGAGAAAAGGGAAATGGATGTTGCTAAAGATGATGGTGGAGAGAAAAGAGAATCCGTAACACAGGCATATAGCATCCACAACATGGGTGGAGAGTCTTCGTAACATGAGTTAACCAAGGGGATAGCAAGATGAGCAGGGCTTGCTTGGGACTGAATGATTACCTGGCTGCTCTTCCTCACCACCAACACCCATTCCATCAGCCATTTCTCTGTTAATGGTGCAGTCTCAGTGATTCCCATACCTCAGTCCTGTTCTGTCTCTGCATTAGTAAAACCACTCACAGTAAGTACTCACTCGCTGTTCCTACAGTTCCTACAGATACTGAAATACTGGTTTACACAGATTCTAAACTCTGCTCATTATTTTAAACTTGGTTAGAAATAACTGGCAGCAGCAATTATTTGATATATTTACAGCCAATCAAAATTTTAAACCAAATTTTTATAAATTGATTTGAAATTGTTAGACTCTGAGCTACACTTACACAGAGCTTTACAGACAGAAACAGGCCATTCGGCCCAACTGGTCTATGCCAGCGTTTATAATGTACATGAGCCTCCGTCCACCCCTCTTCATCTCACCCTATCAGCATCTCCTTCTATTTCTTTCTCCCTCTTAACCAGCTTCCTCTTAAATGTATCGATACAATTCACCTCAACCATTCCCTGTGGCAGCGAGTTCCACATTCCCACCATTCTCTGGGTAAAAATGTTTCTCCTGAATTCCTATTGGTTATTAATCACTATCTTATTTGTGCTCCACATGAGCCTCTTCTCACTCGAATTAATTCATCAAACACTCTCAACAAACCTCCTATTCCTTTCTCCCTCATGTAGTTACGTTACGGATGGTATGGGAAGATCAACCTATCCAAACTTCAACAGGCTTCATAAATCAAGATAAAAGACTCTCATCAAAAGAGACAAAGATTTTGTGTTGACTATAATTTGGAATACTTGCATTTTGTTCACTTCAACTTTGTGACAGGATTTGCTTTGTGTTCACATATTCCCGAAAGAATCCCATTACAGGGCACAACTCACCTTTGAATTTGTTACGGATTTTTTCTTGTCTGCCGATAGTTCCTCGATATCCTTCTTGCCAATTTTTGACCTCTTGGGTAATGGGAGATTATCTTTCAAATCCTTCTGACTTTGAACAACAAGCTCCTGTGTAAATCTAGTGACAGACACAAGATCAAACCAAATTATTTCTAACTGTGCGTCATAAATTACAAAGTATCTACAGCACAGAAACAGGCCATTCGGCCCAACTGGTCTATGCCAGTGTTTATGTTCCACATGAACCTCCTCCCATCTCCTTCACCTCACTCTATCAGCATATCCTTCTATTCCTTTCTGCCTCATGCCTTTAGATGAGATGTTAAACCTCTCAGGTGGATGTAAAAGATCCCAAGGTACTTTTTCAAAGAAGACCAGGGGAGTTCTCCCTAGTATCCTGGGGCCAATTTTTATCCCTCAATCAACTTCACTAGATCAAATGATCTGGTCACTACTACGCTGCTGATTGAGGCCGTGAAAGGTGCTTATAGAAATGGAAGTTCTTTCCTTCAGAATACCAACACACAAACATCTAGTCTCCAGCAAAAACATCTCCAAAATAGTGCTTTACTAACCCGCTAACGTTAAAAGAGCTATTGCCCTGTGACTGAGGTGATGGAGAGTACCGTTTCAGATGAATGCATCAAGCAATTGTGCCTTCGTAGCTCATGGTGTAATTTCCGGGTCAATGTGACAGCCAGGCTTGGTGCTTTTATATGAGAGCACATTTTCTGTCTGTGGGCTAACAAGTCCAGTCCCATTCCAGAAGATGAGAAACACCCCCTTACATTATCATTCCCTTGTTACATTATTAGTCCATCGTCTAGAAAAGATCGAGAAAAGGCACATGGGAGCAGAGCGTTCAATTAAAGAGAAGTTTCACTATTACAACCCGTGGCCAAGTAATCACATGACTAGATATTGGGAACTAAACAATACCTTGCATTTATATAGCATCTTCAACATAGTAAAACATCCCAAGGCCCTTCCTAGGAGTGTAATCAAATAGAATTTGACATCGAGCTACATGAGGAGATGTTAGGACAGGTGGTCAAAAGCTTGGTCAAAAGCTTGGTCAAAGAGGTTGGTTTGAAGGAGAGTCTTAAAGGAGGAGAAGGAGGTGGAGAGGTTTACGGAGGGAATTCCAGAGCTTAGGATCCAGGCAGCTGAAGGCAGGGATGCCAAAGGGGGAGCGATTAAAATCAGGGATGTGCAAGAGGCCAGAATTAGAGAAGCGCAGTGACCCTAAAGGCAAGCTCCTGATTACAGGTGATGCAAGGTCCGCTAGCAGGCGTGCACTGTGATGATGACCACAACAGAATATCTCGTACGGACTGGAAATTGAAAGCAGTCGGCTTGTCAGCCCATTATCAGCAACTGGACATTACTCATTGACTGCTCAATTATTCTGTGAATGTTTAATGCAAATAAATGAAGACTGAGCACAGAAAATCAAAGTCAATTCCTGATGCTCTGTATCGAGCTAAGACCAATACTGGGGCTAAAAGGGTTAAATTATGAGGACGGAGTGGGGCATGGGGAGAACCTTAAAATTGGACCTAGACTGTTCAGGAGTGATGTCAGGAAGCACTTCTTCACACAAAGGGGAGTGGAAATCTGGAACTCTCTCTCCCCAAAAAACTGTTGAGACTGAAGGTAAATTGAAAACTTCAAAACAGATTTTTGTCGGGTAAGGGTATTTAAGGTTACGGAACCAAGGCGGGCAGATGGAGTTAAGATACAGATCAGTCATGCTCTAACTGAATGGTAGTACAGGTTTGAGGGGCGGAATGGCCTCCTCATGTCCCTATGTTCCAATTCAAACTTAGTCCCCTGATCACAATGCTCAAAAACTCATAGGCTGCACACTCATGATATTCTGCTACATGAGCTTGACAGAGAAGTCCACGACAGCAGGGTGAATGTGGAAAGCTCAGTCGAGTGACTGAGTTATGGATCTGATAATTCAATAGTCGTGTAGTACCTTGGAACAGGAACAGCCTGAGGATTGGCCAGGCTGCTCGAGCAACACTGAGTTGCCAACTCTGGTTAAATAGATTTCTGGAGGTTTCATCATGCGACCGGGTGCTGCCACATCCCACCCCCATTGGCCACCCAACATGTCCATCATCACGACGCCCAGCCTTCCCTCAACCAATCAGGGAAACAGAATAGACTCTGCGCTACCTGGTTGGAGGATTCTTGACTGTCGGTCAAACATCCCTTCGTTCCTCCATTGCTAATATTTTTATGATTTAAAAAAAGCATTTAAAGGAAATGAAAATAACACACAATATTTTCTTTAAAGCCGCCTATGATTTTTTTTCTGCTGGGTTTTTGCTCACTGCAGTGTCCTAGAAATTTATCTTTAAGTCCCAGAGATTCCAGATTCAATCCTGAAGGGTTAGTAACCACTACATAAATACAAATTCTCCCTTATTTTGCATTACTTCACCTCTCAGAAAAGCCATCAGTTGTGAAATAGTTGTGTTCCAGCAACTCCACACAGGAGGGACGCTTCTCAGGGTCTATCTGTAAACACTTCTGGGAAAAAATAACAATGGCGAAAAGCAATATTAAATGAATAATCCAGCTGTATCAAAACTGCCTTCCATTACCTGCACTACTAACAATAAAATCAAAGAGTCATACAGTCATTATTGCATAGAAGGAGGCCATTAGGCCCATTGAGTCCATACTGGCTCTCGATAGACCAATGCAATCAGTCCCATTCCCCCACTCTATCCCTGTGCCCCAGCAAGTTTATTTCCCTCAAGTACCCATCCAATTTCTTTTGGAAATCATCCACTACCCTCGTGGGCAGCGAGTTCCAAGTCATTACCACATCACTGTTAAAAAGTTCTTCCTCACATTTCCCCTGCATCTCTTTCCCAAAACTTTAAATCCGTGTCCCCTAGTCCTTGTACCATCAGTTAATGGGAAGAATTTTCCTTTGTCTAACTTACCTAAAACTGTCATAATCTTGTACAAATCTATCAAATCTCCCCTCACTCTCCTTTGCTCCAAGGAGAACACAGCTTTTCCAACCTAACCTTGTAGCCTGAGTTGTCAGCCTGGTGAAGCTACAACACAGGACTACTTGCGTGCCAAACAGCATAAATAGCACGCGATAGACAGGGCTAAGCGATCCCATAACCAACGGATCAGATCTAAGCTCTGCAGTCCTGCCACACCCAGTCATGAATGGTGGTGGACAATTAAACAATTAACAGGAGGAGTAGGCTCCACAAATATCCCCATCCTCAATGATGGGGGAGCCCAGCACATCAGTGCAAAAGATAAGGCTGAAGCATTTGCAGCAATCCTCAGCCAGAAGTGCCGAGTTGATGATCCATCTCGGCCTCCTCCTGAAGTCCCCAGCATCACAGATGCCTGATTTCAGCCAATCCGATTCACTCCACGTGATATCAAGAAACGACTGAAGGCACTGGATACTGCAAAGGCTATGGGCCCTGACAATATTCCGGCAATAGTACTGAAGACCTGTGCTCTAGAACTAGTCACGCCCCTAGCCAAGCTGTTCCAGTACAGCTACAACACTGGCATCTACCCGGCAATGTGGAAAATTGCCCAGGTATGTCCTGTACACAAAAAGCAGGACAATTCCAACCTGGCCAATTACCGCCCCATCAGTCTACTCTCAATCATCAGTAAAGTGATGGAAGGTGTCATCAACAGTGCCATCAAGCGGCACTTGCTTAGCAATAGGCTGCTCAGTGATGCTCAGTTTGGGTTCCACCAGGGCCACTCAGCTCCTGACCTCATTACAGCCTTGGTTCAAACATGGACAAAAGAGCTGAACTCAAGAGGTGAGGTGAGAGTGACTGCCCTTGATATCAAGGCAGCATTTGACCGAGTATGGCATCAAGGAGTCATAGCAAAACTGGAGTCAATGGGAACCAGGGAAAACTCTCCGCTGAGTCATACCTAGCACAAAGGAAGATGGTTGTAGTTGTTGGAGGTCAATCATCTCAGTCACAGGACATCACTGTAGGAGTTCCTCAGGATAGTGCCCTAGGCCCAACCATCTTCAGCTGCTTCATCAATGACCTTTCCTCCATCATAAGGTCAGAAGTGGGGATGTTCGCAGATGATTGCACAATGTTCAGCACCATTCACAACTTCTCAGATACTGAAGCAATCCGTGTAGAAATGCAGCAAGACCTGGGCAATATCCAGGCTTGGGCTGATAAGTGGCAAGTAACATTCGCACCACACAAGTGACAGGCAATGACTATCTCAAACAAGAGAGAATCTAACCAACTCCCCTTGACATTCAGTGGCATTACCATCACTGAATCCCCCCTATCAACAACCAGGGGTCACCACTGACCAGAAACTGAACTGGAATAGCCACATAAATACCGTGGCTACAAGAACAGGTCAGAGGCTAGGAATCCGAGTAACTCACCTCCTGACTCCCCAAAGCCTCTCCACCATCTACAAGGCACAAGTCAGGAGTGTGATGGAATACTCTCCACTTGCCTGGATGGGTGCAGCTCCAACAATACGCAGGAGGCTCGACACCATCCAGGACAAAGCAGCCCGCTTGATTGGCACCCCATCTACAAACATTCACTCCCTCCACCACCGACACACAGTGGCAGCAGTGTGTACCATCTACAAGATGCACTGCAGCAACGCCCCAAGTCTCCTTAGACAGCACCTTCCAAACCCACAACCTCTGCCACTTAGAAGGACAAGGGCAGCAGATACATGGGAACATCATCACCTGCAAATTCCCCTCCAAGTCACACACCATCCTGACTTGGAACTATATCACCGTTCCTTCACTGTCTGAGTCAAAATCCTGGAACTCCCTTCCTAACAACACTGTGGGTCTACCTACCCCACATGGATTGCAGCGGTTCAAGAAGGCAGCTCACCACCACCTTCTCAAGGGCAATTAGTGATGGCCAATAAATACTGGCCTGGCCAGCAACGCCCACATCCCATTAACAAATTTTTAAAAAGCTAAAATCCCCCATCCCTGGAATCTTTCTGGTAAATCTCCTCTGCACCCTCTCAAGGACCTTCATGTCCTTTCCAAAGTGTGGTGACCAGAACTGGACACAGTACTATAGCTGTGGCCTAACCAGTGATTAATCATGTCTCATGTTAACATAGTTTTGAATTAAACTATAAATAAAATCCATCACCAGCTGAAACAACTATTTCTTCAAACCAATTGAAAGAGAAAATAGCTATTTCTTTGGCACCAGTTGCTATGGCAATTGAGCTAGAACACCAGTCAGATCTGCTGGACTGGGACATCTCATGGTGTGGCCCCTTTAGACTTTCTTCTGCAACCTTCAGCACGAAAATTGTTTCTACCCTGTAACTTGCTGGGAGTGTGAGCTGATAGCAACGCAGTGAGGGCAACAGGGCATCTGGCACCTCAGTGAATGACGGGACGACAGTCTATCTACTTAACCAATGAGAGTAAGGATCGAGAAAGAAACGAGAACGACAGAGAAGGATATCGGGTAAATTAGAGACAAATAAGGTACAGAAAGAGAAATAAAGAGAGGGAAAGAATGATTGGAATAAGAGAGAGAGAGAAAAGAGACAGAAAGAAAAAGTGCCAAGATTTTTAAATCTTAAACTTGTTTTTTTTAAATCTCAAAAAACAATTTACCACATGCAGGAGTGAGACTCCACAATTTAAATTGTTCTTCTTCTGAACCAGAGAATGTGATCAACATTGCATTAACAATTATGAGGTTAAAAAGGTACTTATGCTGGTGATTACCATGCTCACAATGTCACCTACCTTTACTAAGTCTAAGACCAGGAAAGAGATTTTGGGATAGCGATTTTGAAGAAGTTCTACTTCTTTGATTACAGGCAGGTGCAGTCCAGTAAACAGGGGATTCTTGTAAAAAAGTTCCTGGTGTCTCGGAGTTAGATTACCTGGGGCAGAAAAATACATTGTAAGGATTAAATGAAGACTCTTTCATTAAGATGCACACTTCATATTAGAGATCTGCTGCGTTTATTCAATTTAATAGGCAGGACTCGAATGTACTGATCTCTGCATCTGAATTTCCAAGTTGGCTGGAGCATGCATTCATAAAGATTACCCCTTTCTGTTGGAAATTCTTCCCAGTGACATCAGGAATCTAGATGGAAGACTGAGAGCTGTGCATTCACTGAGCAAAGGCATTCCACACAGAAAGATTCATTCAGCAATCCCCGGGGAACTGAAGGGTTACAACACTATAGCCCCAATTTCCTGACCTACTTCCTTTGAGCATCGCGAGAGAAATTACCTGAAAATATTGACTTCCCCTCTCCTTCAGAGCGACACTTTGTGAACAGATATTGGCCAAGAAACACCAGTGAAATTTGACAGCAGTTAGGAATATGTGGCAGTTCACCAAAACACACTTCATGGTAATTGGTGCATTTGAAAAACAACTTGCATTTCTATAGGACCTTTCGTGACCTCCAGACATCCTAAAGCATGGACAGCCAATTAATTACTTTTGAAATGTACTCTGTTTTAGTCTAGGCAATAATGGCAACTAATTTGTGCACAGAAAGCTCCCACGAACAGCAATGAAATAATGACCAGTAGTCTGTGGTTTTTCTTTACTTAGGAGATAAATATTGACCAGGAGCACCCCCTACTCTTCTTCAAAAAGCAGTCGGGTGATCTTTTACATTCAGCTGAGAGGGTCGACGGGACCTCAGTTTAACATATCATCAGGAAACAGACTATCTGGTCATTATCACATTGCTGATTGTGGGAGCTTGCTGTGCACAAATTGGCCACCCGTTTCCTACATTACAACAGTGACTGTACTTTGAAGGTACTTCATTGGCTGTAAAGCGCTTTGGGAAGTCCTGAGGTTGTGAAAGGTGCTATATTAATGGAAGTTATTTTTGTTTGGTTACTGAAGATTGGCAGAAGCCTAATCCTAATGATTAGAGAATACAACTATCCGGCACCAGTTACTGGTTCCACAGATCAGTGAGCAGTTAATAAATTAGTATGATGGGACTCAGGAAGAACAGAGATTATCACATTCACTTTGGAAAAAACAAATAGCAAAGTGAATAAATAATATGTCACAAATTTCCAATTCACTTTATTTATAAAAGATGAATCACAGTTGTTAGAAACCAAAATTAAACAGTGTCAGGGTGATCAGAATGCCAAAATCGTAAACACTTTTCTGTTGGAAATGTAAAGCTGACTAGATTATAAAAGTAAAAGGAGAAAATGCTGGGAACATTCAGCAGGTCTGGCAGTGTTTGTGGAGAAACAGAGTTAACATTTCAGGTCTGTGACCTTTCATCAGAACCCAGACCTGAAAATTTCCACAGATGCTGCCAGACCTGCTGCGTATTTCCAGCATTTTCAGTTTTTATTTCAGATTTCCAGCATCTGCAGTGTTTTGCTTTTATTGGATTATAAAAGTATTGGGTCTAATCTTAAATGGACTTGAATCTTTCTTACAAAGGACTGGAGCCAGCAGTTCTCTCATGTGGGATGCATTCCAAATGGGTAAAACCGATTGTAACAAAAACCCAGGAATCCACCAGTTCGGCCAAATGTTAGCTGGAAATGTTTTCATAAAAATCCTGCGTTACAGCGTCCATAGCAACACATCCTGATAAAAGCTAATGCAGTTTTAATACAGTCTGATAACCATTCTCTGACTTTGCCTCATTGTCCACATTCCAGTTTGCAGCTGCCAAGTGAAGAAGCCTCTGAATAGCAGTTGCTGTAGACAGTAAACACTCATCTCTGCAGTGCAGCAAGAGTTTTCTTGAAGAGCCGAGCAGTGCGTAGGGACGGAGCAGAGCCAGGCTTCTGTTGTGTACATTAGGGACACATGCAGTGCTGTGATTGCCCCTCAACACTCTCTTGATCAATCCAAAGACCAAACTCAAAGTACTGGCTGTAACTATGCTTCACCCAATTGTGCAGCTCTTCCCCATTGTCCAGAGAGTCAACCTCTGAAGGGTAAAGTTTAAATAAAGCTCAACATCAATCAGTGAATCAGAGCAACTGGAGCAGTGGGAAATCTGCTGCCCGTCTGTACTCCAGACACACTGTTACCAATCTTCCCTGTCAGCTGAGGGTCAAATCCACCTCACATCTGATGTGATTCCAGTTGTCTCTAACTGTTAGCACCAAAATCCCTTTCCCGTCCCCAACTTTTATTGTAAGGTGAGGTGAGAGTGACTGCCCTCAACATCAAGGCAGCATTTGACCGAGTGTGGCACCGAGGAGCACTGGTAAAATTGAAGTCACTGGCAATCAGAAGTGAAAACTCTCCACTAGTTGGAGGCATACGCAGCACAAAGGAAGATGGATGTGATTGCTGGAACTAAACATCTCAGCCCCAAGAAATGCAGGAGTTCCTCAGGGTAGTGTCCTAGGCCCAATCATCTTCAGCTGCTTCATCAATGACCTTCCCTCCATCAGAAGGTCAGAAGTGGCGATGGTTGCTGATGATTGCACAGTGTTCAGTACCATTCAGAATTTTTGCCCACATGCAGCAAGATCTGGGGCTGATAAATGGCATGTAGAATTTAAGCCACACAAATGCCAGACAATGACAATCTCCAACAAGAGAGAATCTAACCATCTCCCCTTTACAGTCAATGACATTGCCATCACTGAATCTCCCACCATCAACATCCTGGGGGTCCCCATTGACCAGAAACTGAACTGGATCAGCCATATAAATACCATGGCTACAAGAGCAGGTCAGAGACTGGGAATTCTGTGGACAGTAACTCACCTCCTGTCTCCCTAAAGCCTGTCCGCCATCTACAAGGCACAAGTCAGGAGTGTGATAGAATATTCTCCACTTGCCTGGATGGGTGCAGCTCCAACAACATTCAGGAAGCTCAACACAATCCAGGACAAAGCAGCCCACTTGATTGGCACCTCATCCACAAACATTCACTCCATCCACCACCTTCAACAGTCAGTGGCAGCAGTGTGTATCACCCATCACCTTCAACATCACCTTCCAATCCTGCGACCTCTACCAACTAGAAGGACAAGGGCAGCAAATACATGGGAACACCACCACCTGCAAGTTCCCCTCCAAGTCACACACCATCCTGACTTGGAACTATATCACCGTTCCTTCACTGTCACTGGATCAAAATCCTGGAACTCCCTTCCTAACAGCACTGTGGGTGTACCTACCCCACATGGACTGCAGCGGTTCAAGAAGGCAGCTCACCACCACCTTCTCAAGGGCAATTAGGGATGGGCAATAAATGCTGGCCTGGCCAGTGATGCCCATATCCCTAGAATGAATTGTAAAAAAAAATTAAATGTCACAATCAGAAGGAAGTGAATGGGAAGAAAGTGAATTGCATGATTGTTTTGAATGACGTCCTCCAATATAAACCAAAGGACGGGATCTGGCACCCCGCACCATCCCTCTCACATGAACCATTTTTGAGAGTGAAACTATTGCACTCACCGAAACACTTGATGATGTGATATAATTGATCAATATCAGAATCTCCAGGAAAAAGTGGCTCTCCTGTCATCATCTCCGTTACCAGGCAACCTACAGCCCATACATCCACGGATCTGAAGACAACGGTAAATACAGATCACATGGTCGCTATTTACATCATCATTCTCCTTAGAACAAAGGACGTTAATGGGAGATTTAATAGAGGTGTTCAAAATGATGAGGGATTTCGATAGAATAAATAAGGAGGGAGAGATGGGCACTCTAGACAGCGTAGAAGAAAAATACAGAATTATGAGAAAGCTGGATGTGGGATTGTTCAATGCAGAATGGAATTATTGAAAGCCCTGAGTCTTTCTTTACACAATCTTTCAGGATATGCAGCAGTTACGAGCACGGAGCACGATACATACTTGGAATGTGCACTGCAGTTCTACCTATCTTTCCGTTGACTTTATTAGAATCCCTTCCCAGTTTAGTTTTCCAAGGGAACAACTATAATATGCTGGCAGCAGTCCAGTGATTCCGGATATGAAAGGCAGAGAGGAACTGAGAGTTACAGTACCTGAATGATGGACACTGAGTACATTATGCTGGAAGTTATTTTGATTACAGGAACGTCCTGTGCCCTATAATTTGATTCCAAATGTTATGATAAAAGCTTGTCGGTGTATGTGGGTAGCAGGGTGATTTTGCAAAAAGGTAGCACACTTCAAAACCCAAATTTCTCAGCTTTGGTGATCTCGTTGGGCACAAAGGCAATGGTGTGATCAGAGTGGGGACACAATGCCAGCTTTCTCCCTGGCATGTTCAACTTCCAAACATCCACCTCTTTTTGGCCAAGACCATAATCATTGAGCTGCAATTCCAACAATTCAACATACACTTGCCCAGCAGCCTTCCCTGCCCTGCCTCTCTTGTCTAAGAGATACAGAAAATAAGACACAGTGTTAGTAACAAGCACTCCAGGAGATCACACCATCAGATAGATCATAACATTCCCTCTATTCTACTCTAACAATGTGCTTCAACCCAACTTTAAAACATCCCTCACTGTAACTAATATATATTTTCAATATCCCATGTCAGGTTTAATTCTCATACTTTTGAAGTCAGCTGTACCTCAGTGGGGAGCTCCCTTGCCTGTGATTCAGTAAGTTGAGGTTTTAAATTCCACTCCAGGAGACCTGAACACATAATCTAGGCCAACACTCCCAGTGCAGTACTGAGGAAGGGCTGCACTGTCGGAGGGTCAGTACTGTGGGAGCGCTGCACTGTTGGAGGCACAGTGCTGAGGGAGTGCTGCACTGTCGGAGGGTCAGTACTGAGGGAGTGCTGCACTGTCGGAGGGTCTGTGCTGAGGGAGTGATGCACTGTCGGAGGGTTAGTACTGAGGGAGTGCTGCACTGTCAGAGGGTCTGTGCTGAGGGAGTGCTGCACTGTCGGAGGGTTAGTACTGAGGGAGCGGTGCACTGTTGGAGGGTCTGTGCTGAGGGAGTGCTGCACTGTCGGAGGGTCAGTACTGAGGGAGTGCGGCACTGTCAGAGGGTCTGTGCTGAGGGAGTGCTGCACTGTCGGAGGGTTAGTACTGAGGGAGCGGTGCACTGTTGGAGGGTCAGTACTGAGGGAGTGCGGCACTGTCGGAGGGTCTGTGCTGAGGGAGTGCTGCACTGTCGGAGGGTTAGTACTGAGGGAGTGCTGCACTGTCGGCGTGCCATTACTTAGGGAGCTCTGCACTGTCAGAGGGTCTGTACTGAGGGAGAGCTGCACTGTTGGAGGGTCAGTACTGAGGGAGTGCTGCACTGTCAGAGGGTTAGTACTGAGGGAGCGCTGCACTGTCAGAGGGTCAGTACTGAGGGAGTGCTGCACTGTCAGAGGGTCAGTACTGAGGGAGTGGTGCACTGTCGGAGGGTCTGTGCTGAGGGAGTGGTGCACTGTCGGAGGGTTAGTACTGAGGGAGCGGTGCACTGTTGGAGGGTCAGTACTGAGGGAGTGCTGCACTGTCGGAGGGTCAGTACTGAGGGAGTGCTGCACTGTCGGAGGGTCTGTGCTGAGGGAGTGATGCACTGTCGGAGGGTTAGTACTGAGGGAGTGCTGCACTGTCGGCGTGCCATTACTTAGGGAGCTCTGCACTGTCAGAGGGTCTGTACTGAGGGAGAGCTGCACTGTTGGAGGGTCAGTACTGAGGGAGTGCTGCACTGTCAGAGGGTTAGTACTGAGGGAGCGCTGCACTGTCAGAGGGTCAGTACTGAGGGAGTGCTGCACTGTCAGAGGGTCAGTACTGAGGGAGTGGTGCACTGTCGGAGGGTCTGTGCTGAGGGAGTGGTGCACTGTCGGAGGGTTAGTACTGAGGGAGCGGTGCACTGTTGGAGGGTCAGTACTGAGGGAGTGCTGCACTGTCGGAGGGTCAGTACTGAGGGAGTGCTGCACTGTCGGAGGGTCTGTGCTGAGGGAGTGGTGCACTGTCGGAGGGTTAGTACTGAGGGAGTGCTGCACTGTCGGAGGGTCAGAACTGAGGGAGTGCTGCACTGTCGGAGGGTCTGTGCTGAGGGAGTGCTGCACTGTCGGAGGGTTAGTACTGAGGGAGCGGTGCACTGTTGGAGGGTCAGTACTGAGGGAGTGCTGCACTGTCGGAGGGTCAGTACTGAGGGAGTGCGGCACTGTCGGAGGGTCTGTGCTGAGGGAGTGCTGCACTGTCGGAGGGTTAGTACTGAGGGAGTGCTGCACTGTCGGCGTGCCATTACTTAGGGAGCTCTGCACTGTCAGAGGGTCTGTACTGAGGGAGAGCTGCACTGTTGGAGGGTCAGTACTGAGGGAGTGCTGCACTGTCAGAGGGTTAGTACTGAGGGAGCGCTGCACTGTCAGAGGGTCAGTACTGAGGGAGTGCTGCACTGTCAGAGGGTCAGTACTGAGGGAGTGGTGCACTGTCGGAGGGTCTGTGCTGAGGGAGTGGTGCACTGTCGGAGGGTTAGTACTGAGGGAGCGGTGCACTGTTGGAGGGTCAGTACTGAGGGAGTGCTGCACTGTCGGAGGGTCAGTACTGAGGGAGTGCTGCACTGTCGGAGGGTCTGTGCTGAGGGAGTGGTGCACTGTCGGAGGGTTAGTACTGAGGGAGTGCTGCACTGTCGGCGTGCCATTACTTAGGGAGCTCTGCACTGTCAGAGGGTCTGTACTGAGGGAGAGCTGCACTGTTGGAGGGTCAGTACTGAGGGAGTGCTGCACTGTCAGAGGGTTAGTACTGAGGGAGCGCTGCACTGTCAGAGGGTCAGTACTGAGGGAGTGCTGCACTGTCAGAGGGTCAGTACTGAGGGAGTGGTGCACTGTCGGAGGGTCTGTGCTGAGGGAGTGGTGCACTGTCGGAGGGTTAGTACTGAGGGAGCGGTGCACTGTTGGAGGGTCAGTACTGAGGGAGTGCTGCACTGTCGGAGGGTCAGTACTGAGGGAGTGCTGCACTGTCGGAGGGTCTGTGCTGAGGGAGTGGTGCACTGTCGGAGGGTTAGTACTGAGGGAGTGCTGCACTGTTGGAGGGTCAGAACTGAGGGAGTGCTGCACTGTCGGAGGGTCTGTGCTGAGGGAGTGCTGCACTGTCAGAGGGTTAGTACTGAGGGAGCGCTGCACTGTCAGAGGGTCAGTACTGAGGGAATGCTGCACTCAGAGGGTTAGTACTGAGGGAGCGCTGCACTGTCGGAGGGTCTGTGCTGAGGGAGTGCTGCACTGTCGGAGGGTTAGTACTGTGGGGGCGCTGCACTGTTGGAGGCACAGTGCTGAGGGAGTGCTGCACTGTCGGAGGGTCAGTACTGAGGGAGTGCTGCACTGTCGGAGGGTCTGTGCTGAGGGAGGGCTGCACTGTCGGAGGGTCAGTACTGAGGGAGTGCTGCACTGTCGGAGGGGCAGTACTGAGGGAGCGCTGCACCGTCAGAGGGTCAGTACTGAGCGAGTGCTGCACTGTCGGAGGGTCAGTACTGAGGGAGTGCTGCACTGTCGGAGGGTCTGTGCTGAGGGAGGGCTGCACTGTCAGAGGGTCAGTACTGAGGGAGTGCTGCACTGTCAGAGGGTCAGTACTGAGGGAGTGCTGCACCGTCAGAGGGTCAGTACTGAGCGAGTGCTGCACTGTCGGAGGGTCAGTACTGAGGGAGTGGTGCACTGTCGGAGGGTCTGTGCTGAGGGAGTGCTGCACTGTCAGAGGGTCAGTACTGAGGGAGTGGTGCACTGTCGGAGGGTCTGTGCTGAGGGAGTGCTGCACTGTCGGAGGGTCTGTGCTGAGGGAGTGCTGCACTGTCAGAGGGTTAGTACTGAGGGAGCGCTGCACTGTCGGAGGGTCTGTGCTGAGGGAGTGCTGCACTGTCGGAGGGTTAGTACTGAGGGAGTGCTGCACTGTCAGAGGGTCAGTACTGAGGGAGAGCTGCACTGTCAGAGATGCCGTCTTTCAGATGTTCAACTGAGACCCTGTCTGTTCTCTCAGGTGGATTTAAAAGGTCAATTCTCATTCCTTTATCACAGAAAAGGAGTAGCAGGCGGCAGCAACAACAACAAATAGCATTTATGTAGCACTTTTAATGAATGTACATTGTCCCGAGGCCCTTCACAACAGCCTTACCGATCAAAATTTGACAGTGATATTAGGACAGATCACCAAAAGCTTGGTTAAAGAGGTAGGTTTTAAGGAGCATCTTAAGGGAAGAGAGAGAGGTAGAGAGGTGGAGCGATTTAGGCAGGGAATTCCAGAACCTAGGGCTTAGACGGCTGAAGGCACAGCCACCAATGGTGGAGTGACGAAAATCGGGATGTGCAAGAGGCCAGAATTGGAGTGCAGATAACTCAGAGGGTTGTGGGGCTGGAGGAGGTTACAGAGATAGGGAAGGGGCCAGGCAATGGAGGGATTTGAAAGGCATCTTTCAAAGAAGACCCAGGGCGTTCTCCCCGGTATCCTGGACCACTATTTATCCCTCAACCATCATCTAATAATAACAGATTATCCAGCCATAATCACATTGCTGTTTGTGGGAGCTTGCTGTGCACAAATTCACTGCTGCATTTCCTACATTAGACTATTGACTGTAAAACACTTTGGGACGTCCTGAGGTAGTGTAAGGCACTATATAAATGCAAGTTGTTGTTGTTTTGTGTTTTTGTTTTTGCTGTAAGCCAGAACCGACTAGTCTGAGATGTAGAAAGTTTACAGACAACAGATAGAGGAGACCTCCGCCGGTCAGTATGGTCAGTATGGAGGTCAGTATAGAGGAGACCTCCGCCGGTCAGTATGGTCAGTATGGAGGTCAGTATAGAGGAGACCTCCGCCGGTCAGTATGGTCAGTATGGAGGTCAGTATAGAGGAGACCTCCGCCGGTCAGTATGGTCAGTATGGAGGTCAGTATAGAGGAGACCTCCGCCGGTCAGTATGGTCAGTATGGAGGTCAGTATAGAGGAGACCTCCGCCGGTCAGTATGGAGGTCAGTATAGAGGAGACCTCCGCCAGTCAGTATGGGTTTGGTTTGAAATTAGTTCCTAAAGGCGAAGGGGCCAGTATGTTCATTTGATCTAATTAAGGTATTTAAAAGTGATTAAAGGAGTTGATAGAGTAAACTCGACTGGAGTTTTCGAGACTGAGTTTGACAGATGTTTGTTCAGTTGGGGTATTAAGAGATATTGAGCAAAGACAGGTAAATGGATTTGGTCTACTGATAAGTAATGATCTAATTGAATGGTGGAATGGTCTTGAGGGGCTGAATGGCCTCCTGTTCCTATGTTTGTTCTTTTGACATACTGTTCTCTCCCTCCCTCCAAGTCCACTCCCTTGAATTTAATACTGAGCAGGAGAAAGACATACAGAATGCTGGGTGGTTGGGTTTTGGACAGTTGCTGTTTGAGAATGATTCCCTCACTCTGAAATACTTACTTGCCATACTTGGTGTCTCCAACTAAGAGTTCAGGGGCTCGATACCAACGAGTTGCTACATAGTCCGTGTAAATCTCCCCTGGGGCAGCTAGTGTACGTGCAAAGCCAAAATCGCACAGCTTAACCATGCCGGACTCAGACACCAATATGTTTTCTGGTTTAATATCCCGGTGAATGACCTGAAAGGAAATACACATCAGGATAAACAAGCTGAGTACCAAAATACTCCAATTACTTTGGAATCCTCTGTGAACTATGTTACACTGTTATTTTATAATGTATTCTAACCCCTCTCTCACTGAGAGAGGTACATGCTTTTACAACAAGGCAAAAACAAGATTTCAACATTAAATCTTGATATCAGAACCTAGATTGGCAAAGAAACAATCCCACCTCCCAGATAACTGCATATATACTCAAAAAGGAAAGACTTGTAAGGGTCTGGGGGAAAGAGCAGGGGGATTGGGACTAATTGGATAATTCTTTCAAAGAGCTGGCACAGGCACGATGGACCGAATGGCCTCCTCCTGTGCTGTATGATTCGATGAACTCCCTCCAATATGTTTTACCTACAGAGAGTGCAGCCATATTAGTGTGTTTTAGTGATGGAGAGGATTTGGATGAGAGGTTCAGCTCTTTGCTAGATAGAGATCAGCAGTGGCAGCAGCTGTTCCCTACTGGCCTTCTCAATGGATTTCATTCAGAAAGAAGACTGCGGAAAGTAAATATTTCCAATGAAATGAGGTTTTTAAAAAGCAGCTTGAGATGGAACACACGATCTACAGATAGATTTAGCTTGTTACTTTTATACAGGTTAGCACATGCCGAGATTACCACAAACTCTGGAGCAGGTGGCACAGACTCAGGCTTAAAACCAGAAGGTGTTTTGATTTAACCAATTGAATGTGCGGAATGAACTATCTAAAGAGGTAAATAATGTGAAGGAATGTAAGGCAGAATTGGGCAGAAACTTGAGGGAGTGGATGATTGATGATTAGATTAGAGATACAGCACTGAAACAGGCCCTTCGGCCCACCGAGTCTGTGCCGAACATCAACCACCCATTTATACTAATCCTACACTAATCCCATATTCCTACCACATCCCCACCTGTTCCTATATTTCCCTACCACCTACCTATACTAGTGACAATTTATAATGGCCAATTTACCCATCAACCTGCAAGTCTTTTGGCTTGTGGGAGGAAACCGGAGCACCCGGAGGAAACCCACGCAGACACAGGGAGAACTTGCAAACTCCACACAGGCAGTACCCGGAATCGAACCCGGGTCCCTGGAGCTGTGAGGCTGCGGTGCTAACCACTGCGCCACTGTGCCGCCCTATATGGATGTTAAGATTTTAGGATGAGCCAGATAGAGCAGTCTGTACTTTCCTATGTTCCTATAAAGTACAGATCAATCGAACAAGAGACAAGGCAGCTAGTCCTGGTCCTGTGCAATACCTGTCCATATATTCAGGACACCAGATAGTTTTATTTAATTTATTCATGGGATGTGGGCGTCGTTGGCTCAGCCAGGCATTTGTTGCCCATCCCTAAGTGCCCTTGAGAAGGTGGTGGTGAGCTGCCTTCTTGAACCACTGCAGTCCACGTGGTATGGGTACACCCACAGTGCTGTCCTTCACGGGTTTGGAAGGTGCTGTTGAAGAAGTATTGGCGAGTTGCTGCAGTGCAGCTTGTATATGGTACACATTGCTGCCTCTATGCTGATGGTGGAGGGAGTGAATGTTTAATGTTGTGGATGGGGTGCCAATCAAGCGGGCTGCTTTGTCCTGGATGGTGTCGAGCTTCCTGTGTGTTGTTGGAGCTGCACCCATCCAGGCATGTGGGGAGGTGGTGGCGTAGTGGTAATGTCAATGAACTAGTAATCCAATGGCCCAGGCTAATGCCCTGGGGACACAGGTTCAAATCTCACCAAAACAGCTGGTGAAATTTTCATTCAATTAATTAATACAAATCTGGAATATTGAAAGATAGTCTCAGTAATGGTGCCATGAAACTTTCATCGATTGTTGTAAAAACCCAGCTGGTTCACTGATGTCCTTTAGGGAAGGAAATCTGCCGTCCTGACCTGGTCTGGCCTACATGTGACTCCAGACCCACAGCAATGTGGCTGCCTCTTACATGCCCTCTGAAATGGCCTAGCAAGCCACTCAGTTGTCAATGGCCATTAGGGATGGGTAACAAATGCTGGTCTTGCCAGTGATGCCCACATTCTATGAAGGCATTAAAAAAAATTCCATCACACTCCTGACTTGTGCCTTGTCGACGGACAAGCTTTGGGGAGTCAGGAGATGGGTTACTTTGTACATTGAGATAGGGAGTGTGCATTATTAGTCAACTGACTCACTAATTATTCCAAGTGTAATGAAGGAGTTGACTGGTTATTCTGGATAACGAGTGTTTTCTTTGCAATATCACACAGCATGATTTTGATCAGTCTTGTTTGTTGTCAGATAGCAGCCTCTGAGAACCTAATAAAGGGGCAGCAGAGAGACTCTGTGTATTCCAGGACACCTCACTCACATTGTGACTGTGACAGAAGGCTGTTCCTCGCAGGATCTGAATCAGATACTTTCTAACTTTGTCATACTCTAAGCCATTTGGGAAACGCTCCAGATCATCCAATACAGTGTGGTCCACAAACTCAAAAACCAGGTACCAGCGCTTTTTCCTCTTGCACACTTCGAGCAGATTGACCAGGTTCTCGTGTCGCAGTTGCTGTTAAAACAAGAAGGGAAAAGAGAACAATTTTTCCTGACAGGTTTGTAGATTTTCAGATAAACGTTGAGGTTTTCTCACAGCTACAAGCAAAACAGAACAAGTGAAGAGAGTGCCTCTCCCACTGGGGAGAAGGCAGCTTGGCAGTTTTAAACAAACAAAACCAGATCAGTATATCGCAAGGGTGATTAAGAATAGACAATAATTGGTGACTTTCCTGTTTTACTTGCAACAAAAAATAAATACAAAATATGTATACATTACCAAAAAGAAGTAAAAGATATTTTGAAAGATGCACATTATTTTGTTCAGATAGACCAATTCTGTAGTCATATATTTCATGCTATATATTTCTATTAAAATGAACCATAGAATCATAAGATCTTACAGCACAGAAAGAGGCTATTTGGCCATTGTGAATGTGAAAGTCACCAACAAAATCCTTTGGGACTGCATCTATGCCACGTTGTCCTTCATTATCCTTCTTGACCCCTCTGACGGGTGATGTTCTTGGGACTGGAGTGAGGTTTAGCCAAGTTTAGTTAGAAATATGAGGCAAAGACAGAGACACAGGCAGCAGACTGTTCTATATAATGGAGTCACTTTCTCTTTCAACCCCCTCTGCTGGCTCATGTGTACATGGTAGCCTCAAGTGAACAATATGTACAATGCAATTCTCAAAACACTACATGACACATTCTGCATGTTGATCAATCCATTGCCTCTCATTACCTTGCCTTTATAGTACACCTTAATGATGCCACTCTCTTCTGTTTCCCATCTTACTTGAACAAACACAGCCACTACAGCTCCTAGAATCGTAGAATCACACGGTACAGAAGGAGGCCATTCAGCCCATCGTGCTTGTGCTGGCTCTTTGAAAGAGCTATCCGATTAATCCCACTCCCCCTGCTCTATCCCCACAGCCCTGCAAATATTTATCCAATTCCCTTCTGAATGTTACTATTTTATTGGCTATTGGGCAAAGTAAGCACTGGTTGGATTTTTTTTTTACAGTTTGTTATTATAAATTATACTATGCTGTCGATCACTTGGGAGAATTAAGGTCAAATTACTGGCATATATCTCCAGTTTAACCTAATGGAATACTGAGAGCCAATTGTCCAATTAAAGCCCAACCACTGTATCACTTGACATCACAAATTATGACATCAGGATCAACAAGAAAATCTGCCAAATTAGAAATAGTAAAGATTCCAACACCACTAGATGTCTTGTAGGGGAGGTGGTGTGTGCAGGGGGGCAGTACAGTACCATTGTGGTTATGTTACTGTACTAGTAATGCAGAAGCCTGGACTAATGATCTGCATGAGATCAGCTGGGGAATTTAAACTCAATTGATTAAATAAAATCTGGAATAAAAAGCTAGGATCAATAAATGTGACCATGTAACTGCTGGATTGTCAGAGAAACCCATTCCTGAATCGCAGTCCTAACAAATTCCAACCAATTTCTTATCCAATTCAGAACTGGACTCAGCAGCTGAATCTTGGTCACAGTCCATCCGTTCTGGACTTGAAGAAAAATGTATTCTCCAAAGGGTCAGTAAAGAGCAGCCAAAATAAATAAGACCATACAGGCTGTTCAATTTGCTGTTTGACTGCAGGTCTCCCACATGCAAGTGTATTTATTGATAGCAGTTTAGTCACTCAGTGGGAGTTGACATGCAGCGACATGGACTAGATAGTGTTTGACAATGACTACCTTGGCATCACTTCAATTCTCGCCACTCGATCCCTATCTCAAACCAGATTTCCATGATCGATTGAACTTTATAGTCTCAGGCAGCAACAACAAAGACTTGCATTTATATAGCACCTTTAAAGTAGTAAAACATCCCAATGTGCCAAACGGGGGCGCTGTCAGACATAAATTGACACTGGACCTTTATTGCAAGGAGGATAAAGTATAAAAAGTTGGGAAATCTTACTTAACTGTACAGGGCATTGGTGAGACCGCACCAAGAGTACTGTGAACAGTTTTGGTCTCCTTACTTAAGGAGGGATATACTTGCATTGGAAGCAGTTCAGAGAAGGTTCACTAGGCTGATTCCTGGGATGAAGGGTTTGTCTTATGAGGAAAGGTTGAACAGGCTGGGTCTGTACTCATTGAAATTTAGAAGAATGAGAGGTGATCTTATTGCAACATATAAGATTCTGAGGGGGCTTGACAGGGTAGAGGCTGAGACAATGTTTCCCTTTAAGGGGTCTCCCCTTCAAGACGATGAGAAGGAATTTATTCTCTCAGATGGTTGCTCATCTTTGGAATTCTCTTCCCCAGAGAGCAGTGGAGACTGGGTCACTGAATATATTCAAGGCTGAGTTAAACATATTTTTGATCTACATGGGGGTGGGGGGGGGGGCAGGAAAATGGAGTTGAAGCCACAATCAGGTGAATTGAATTGAAAGGTGGAACAGGTTTGAGGGGCTGAGTGGCCTACTCCTGCTCCTAATTCGTATGATCTTACGATCAGATAAGGAGATATTAGGAGAGGTGACCAGACGCTTGATCAAAGAGGTCGGTTTTAAGAGGTATCGCAAAGAAGGAGTGAGAGACAGAGAGGTTTAGGGAGGGAATTCCAGAGCTTAGGACCCGGGCAGCTGACAGAACGGCCGCCAATGAAGGAGTGATTAAAATCGGGGATGCTCAAGAAGCCAGAATTAGAGGAGCACAGATATCTCGGAGGGTAGTGGGGCTGGAGGAGATTACAGAGATAGAGCGGGAGAGAGGCCATGACGGGATTTGAGAACAAGGATGAGAATTTTAAAATGAAGGCCAGATTGTATGTACATTGAGGAGCCTGCCCGATCTTGCTCCACATGCTGTACCCAGTTAGTCCTTTACATCCAAGTGCATTAAGAGGAATATCTACCCCACAGTTCCACACTACAAATTTTCAAAGATAGATCTTCCATTTCTACAGTGCCTTTCACAACCTCAGGACATCCCAGTCAATTAAATACTTTTGAAGTCTAGTCACTGTTGTAATGTAGGAAATGCAGCAGCCAATTTGCGCACAGCAAGCTCCCACAAACAGCAATGTGATGATGACAAGATAATCAGTTTTAGCGATGTTGGTAGAGGGATAAATATCGATCCAGGAGATGGGGGAGAACTCACCTGCTCTTCTTCGAAACAGTGTCATGGGATCTCTTGCATCCACCTGAGAGGACAGATGAGGCTTACTGTCTCATCTGAAAGACAGCACCTCCAATACTGCAGCACTCCCTCAGTACGGCACTGGGAATGTCAGCCTGGATTTTGTGCTCAAGTCTCTGGTCTTGAGATTGGCGCTTTGCTGATGATGCAACATAAGGCACCGGGGAAGTTTTCTATGTCTGTACCCCCTCTCTCACTGACCCTACCCTTATTGAGATTCACAATTTATATGGACAGTTCAGTATTATCCTTGTGATCAGTGGAAGCTGTTTAATTGTGTTACTGTTGTGAGTTAGATCTTCATGAAATAAAAAGAAAAGGTTAGAAATACAGAGCAGCTTGATCAGGGTCTGTAGAGAGAAAAGACAGGTTAATGTTTCGTTAGAATTGAGAAACAGTACAAACCCAAAACAGTAACCTGCCTTTCCTATTTTCTTTTTTAAAATTGAATTTTCACAGTGTTGCTCTCAATCGAAACCTGTGTGTCTCCCTATGTGATATTTGTATCTATCCTTGGTGGCAATGGGATGAGAATGTAATATCTCATTTATGTGACTGATTGCTTTGTGCATTTCTTTGAGATTAGAGTATAATTTGGAGCCAAGGAGGTTTGTGGGGGGGAATGACTCACCAGGAAATCTATTGCAGCTTCAGTGTGTTCCTATTAACATAAGTTCTGAATATTAAGATATGTTTTTGAAAATATCAATCTATAAGCCAAAGAATCTTTCATTCAAAAGGATTCCAGATAATGGTTAAGGATTAAATGCAGTCTTTGCCCAGTATTAATGAATTCAATAAAACCATTTCGCATTCCGTTAACAAGAGTGATTTTATTTCCTTTTCATTTTGCAGATGAAAACACCAGAGAACAGAATTCCAACGCATTACGGGGAGGAAATCCCAGGAGAGGGGAAGGAGGTTCTGGCAGAAACCCGTTACTGCCCCTTCCACTGGATAGAAGGAGTTCAGCTCAACATTGCCCTCCCCCCCTGCACCCTCCCCTACCACATCCAGTGGTTGAGGTGAATAGCAGAGATTCATTTAAGGGGAAGCTGGATAAACACATGAGGGAGAAAGGAATAGAAGGATAGGTTGATGGGGTGAGATGAAGGGGGATGGGAGGAGGCTAATGTGGAGCAAAAACACCAGCACAGAGCAGATGGGCCGAATGGCTTGTTTCTGTGCTGTAAATATGATGTAAAATAAATTCATCTTAAAGAACCCAAATACTTAATTAAAACACTCATCTGAGCCATTCAAACAAACCAAATAAGCTCAAGCAACCCTGAATCTCCTTATTTAGCAGGTAATTGAGGAGCAGATACTAAACCGAAGCAACAAGCAAACTGCATTCCAAAACTTGTTCAGGCTTGTCCAAATGACCAAGAATACTTTAAACAAAGAGATTAAAATAACTTCAACAACACATTAACCAACATGTTCATTAGAACTATTGCAGAACTCTGTTCTATCACAACTGGTGGAGTATATTGAACTGGACCAGAATAATTATTAACAGAATAAAAGACAGATTCATCTGGCTGAATTCTCCTGGTCCACTGGAGATGGGATGGGATCAGGAGGGTTGGCAATATTGCAGGGAAGGTGTCAGGAGGTGAGCAGAAGGGGATGTCTTCCGCCGTCATGACATATTACCAGTGGCAGGCACCTTAGCACCGCGGCTGACTACTGGGCAGCCAATTGAGCCATGTAAGGGCCTAATTAAGGGCAACTTCCCATCCCCCAGCATTTTACCCATTTCATAAGGGCCTGCCGCCACATGGCAAGACTGCCAGGTAGACCCTGGCAGCCTCCCAGCGGGCACTCCATGGCCCGCGGAGGGTCCCCCAGCAGCATTGGTAGCCCCTGCGCTTACCTGGCCGCCGGTCGCCAGGACCCCCACCTACCCCAGCACCACCCCTGATCGCCTGGGCCTGCCTAACTCGCCCCAGCTTCCCCAGACACACTCACCAGTCTTTGAGGGCACAGTGGTCACTGCGAACGGTGGCACTGCCAAGGCTGCTGAACTGCCGGCGCTCTGATTGGGTTGGCAGTTCTGGCAGGGCAGGCTGCCATCCTCAGTTGGACAGCAGCCACGTGGCAGTCTGTTTATTGACCAGGAGCAAAATGCCGCCCCAGGGTCCCACCGCCCACTGGAACGGGATTGGCTCCCACTTTTGGACCTGCGGTAGGACTTCAGCATCTGCCGAAAGACTCCGTCCGATATATCCAGCTACCCAATTAATATTTGAATTTTTACAAATGTGCAATCTTCAGAATCACAGAATCGTACAGCACAGACGAAGGCCATTTGGCCCATTGTGCCTGTGCCAGCTCTTTGAAAGGTCTGTCCAATCAACTGAATTTAATCGTGAGAACAGTATTCAGAGGAATTAATATTCATTTAAATCTAAATTCATTTCAAAGAAGCATGTTTCTACAGCGATGGTATTATCTTACTAATGCTGTGAAGCATAAATGTTAAGAAACAATGTTAATACAAATTCTACAATGCTGAGCCCGATATGGAGTCTCACCCTCGTTAACTCACCCGTCTATATAACATCTTACCAGAGGTGCAGGATTAATGAATCTGCTCCTTATTATCAACATGCAAATAGGAACATAGGAACAACAGGCCATTCAGCCCCTCGAGACTCTTCCGCTATTCAATGAGATCATGGCTGATCTGTGACCTAACTCCACATTTGGAGGCCTTTGCCCCATATCCCTTAATACGTTTGGCTAACAAAAATCTATCAATCCCAATTTTAAAATAAGCACTTGATCCAGCAACAATTGCAATTGTGAAGAGAGTTCCAAACTTCTACCGCCCTTTGTGTGTGAAAGTATTTCCTCATTTCGCTCCTGAAAGGTCCAGCTCTAACTTTAGACTCTGCTTCCTAGTCCCCGACTCCCCAACCATCTACCCTATCTGTTCCCCTTAATATCTTGAAAACTGCAATCAATTTTATTTAGTTTTCATCCTTGCACAATGACAACGGGTAGTTTTCTTGGTAACAGGTAGTTGCCCTGGTACTTGTGAAATTGACATACCTGTTTGAAGTTTAAATCGAACAGGAATATTGCTTTCCAGAATTCAAACCATTTCCCTCATTAATAATTCCACACCACTCGGCACCGAAGCAGAATATAGTGCCCTCGCCATAAAATTGTGTCTATAATTTAAGGCCAAGTTGACTGAGCCAGCACTGCAGCAGAGCATTGCCCTCAATCAGTTTGAGAATTGACAGTAGTGTCGTAGCCATAGCTCAAACCAATGCTTCCCTCAAGTACGCTAATGATTAGGTCTTAACCCAGCAGTACAAAGGCCCATCAATGAATTAAAAATGACACTCATCATCAGCCTGATTCTTCCCCTTTCAAGCCCCGAATAAGTATTTAATACACATGCACAAAAGAATAGAACCTTCCTGTGTGTGAAGTGTTTTGTGCCATTTCTGAGAGATATGCTAAGTCACTTAATAATTGCAGTGGTTCCGTAATAACCATCCTTTATGTATTACAAGTAAAAAGACAAAGACTTGCATTTGTATAGCACCTTTCACGGCCTCAGGGTGTCCCAAAGCACTTTACAGCCAATGAAATACGTTTGAAGTTTTAGTCACTGTTGTAATGTAAGAAATGTGGCAGTCAATTTGCGCACAGCAAGCTCCCACAAACAATGTATCGTATTCACTGAGATCCACAGAGAACGCAATTTATCTGACTGCATACATCAAGTGGCACGTAAAATATGAAGTTATCTATTTAACAGGTAGTTGGTGCGGTGTGACAGTATATGCACGGTTTGTGTGTCTCAGCCACATCATATCTCTACAGCAATTGTTTACAGCATTGTAGTTATCAACTGAGCAGTAACTGGTGAATTATAGACTGTTGGCAACCAATGGTGCACACTGCAGCATAGCTGCTGTATTTACCTACAGTTCACATTTCTGCAGTGCTTATAGACGCTTAGTGCAGTACCAGGAAAATCACTGACTGCAAACATGATTAACTGTTTGCACCATTAACATTGTAAACACCCAGAATCGTGAATATTAAAATAAGCCAATGTAACAGTTCCCTCTCTGTCATGTGATGCTGCACCGCTCAAAGTACTTAGATTGGAATCTTCTATCATAGAGTCATACAGCACAGAAACAGGCCCTTCGGCCCATCGTGTCCATGCCGGCCATCAAGCACCAATCTATTCTAATCCCATTTGCCAGCACTTGGCCCGTGGCCTTGTATGCTATGGCGTTTCAAGTGCTCATCTAAATACTTCTTAAATGTTGTGAGGGTTCCTGCCTCTACCACCCCTTCAGGCAGTGCGTTCCAGATTCCAACCACCCTCTGGGTGAAAAAAAATTTCCTCAAACCCCCTGTATACCTCCTGCCCCTTACCTTAAATCTATGCCCCCTGGTTATTGACTCCTCCTCTAAGGGAAAAAGTTTCTCCCTATCTACCCTATCTATGCCCCTCATAATTTTGTAAACCTCAATCAGGTCACCGTCAGCCTTCTCTGCTTTAAGGAAAACAACCCTAGCATATCCAGTCTCTCTTCATAGCTGAAATACTCCAGCCCAGGCAACATCCTGGTGAATCTCCTCTGCATCTTCTCCAGTGCAATCACATCCTTCCTATAGTGTGGTGCCCAGAACCGTCTCTTTCTCTTCACAGATGCTGATGAAACTTGTTGGGTATTTCCATCTTCCTGTTTCAGTTCAACATTTGGAGCTTCTCTTTGTCAGTTGCTTAGAGTCACATTCCCTTCCCATCACATGATGTAAAGATTAAAGACAAGTTCCTCCTAATGAAAGGTCACAGACCTAAAACGTTAACTCTGTTTCTCTTTCCACTGATGCTGCCTGATCTGCTGAGTATTTCCAGCACTTTCTGTTTTTATTCCTCCTATCCTACATTCTGCTCCAGAAACCTTGAAAAAAAATCAACATTACAAATTTTGTCTCCACTTCCATGCTGGCCCAAACTTCTGCCCCAATCTCATGTTTCAGGAGGGGAGAGGCAGGAGTCTCTGGGAAATGGTATGTTGCCAATTTCAGCTGGTTAGTGTATATCTTCAGGGATTCTATCCATCTCCCCTCTAACCCTCCTGCAAAGTTCTAGCAGGAGATTCTGTGCTGTACACTCAACGTAACTCAATGATGACAATATAAATTCAGGGCTATGATCTCTCTATATTTTTTGTCGGTTAATTTTATGATTTGGACTCCGAAACACAGCCTCATTTTTCAGCAGTGTGTAGCTGAACTATATTCCTAAACCTTTCCAACTTGCTTTCTCTCTCTCTCTCCACTTTGTAAACATCTCAAATCCTACCTGTTCAGCCAGTCTTTGATCTCCCAACTTCCCTTCAACTCCTCTGTGAAGCTTTTTTCATGTTTTAAATTACGATATAAATGTATTTGTTGTTGTTGCAAAGGAAGTGTAAAAGGTGAACTGCAAGAGTTGAAGCTTTTGGTGAGGGGGACGTCAAACAAACATTTTGGAGGTTTTCGAAAGCAGGAAATGAGATAGGAAAATGGAGGAATTGAAGGAGAGATGTACAAGTGGCAGTGATGGAGTAAAAAAGAATACCATTCGTGGTGGAATGATGAACAGCAATTAAACTAATGCATTTCTCTGCTACACTTTTCCAGAATTTTCTCTTTTCATTTGACAGGTCAGTATTGGAACCACAGTGGTTTCACTCCCCTGCCTGTGCTGTCCTCCCTCTTTGATCTGCATCTGGTTGTTACAGTCTACAGATATGTTCTCTCCAGCCTATTTACTGCAACAAGCAATCTGCAGGATTATCTGTTTGAGAATTCATCATTGGATAATCACACTGGAGGATACATACTATGCAAGCACGTTCTTAGTGCAAAGCCCTAACTGCCGGGGGGAAGATACCTGAACACCACAAGTGGGCTCTCCATGACTGTCTGACTAGAACTTCCCGAAGCGAGCTCCAAGTGAGCATCTCAACACTGGAAGCTCATGTGCTTATTACATTTCAGAACACAGAGAGAGAGAGAGAGACATTCACTCTTCAATGATCTTCCTCAACTGAATGAGCTGCTTCTGAAATTCCAACCACTCTCTTTATGGCCCCTGCAATGACCACTTGTCAGTTTTGTGGGACTGGCTTGATAGAGCAACTGGTCTATTCCTGTTTGACAATTTGGTCCGTTTGGAATATTCTCATAAATTTGATGACGCTTTCACTTTGGCTTGTTTCCCCACAGACAGATTGAGCTGCTAACTTCTCATTTCATACTCGTACCACTAAAGTGAGCAATGTGAAGAATTTTATCATCTCTTAGAGTAGATATAATGGATAGAATTACCTAATAATATCTTCATATAAGTTATTACTTCTCAAACATTGAGCATGGAAATAAAGGCCATTTGACTAACAGTGATGACCAGGTGAGGAAGGGATCTAGGGTTCCCTCTCAGCCTTCACCTGGTCTTACCATAACAGGGTTTAATTTTAAACACACTGTGTTTTAGCTCTCCCTTAGTGAATCCTTGTTCACTAACTGCCAATTATAAGGCAAAGAAACTAGCCAAATGGGTTTTCTTAGGTTTAAAAAAAAAGATTAAAGTTAAACTCTAATTCGGTTAACACCTACAGATACACGACGTGCCCACGCTAGCATGCATACGCGATACACACATGCAAATAGAGACAGAAAAGAGCAGAAGAAATAAAGTGGAAAAGTTTGAGGCAATATCTGAAGCTGGTTTTGGTTACTGTTCTTCAAGCTCACTGTAAAGTCCTTGACTGTAGGGAGGTCTTGCTTTTCATTGGGGCTCAGTATTATTCTTAAATCTTGTTCAATGTAGGAGACTTTTCCCTCTTGCGGTTCATGTGTCCTCAGTGGGTCCAGAGGTTTGTGAGAAAGAGATGGGAGCAGACAGGAGAGGTCTTCTCACTCCAGGAGCAAACAGTCTATCTCAGTTCAAACGCTCTGTGGCTAGTTCAAAAACCCTGGACCAGCCAGTTAGTCATGTGACTAGCTGGTTTAACCAGTCCTGGCTTTTGTGGATTGTATCACCTTAGCAGTCACAGAATCACAGAATAATACAGTGCAGAAGAGGCCCTTCAGCCCATCGAGTCTGCACCGATGCATTAAAACACCTGACCTGTCTACCTAATCCCATTTGCCAGCACTTGGCCCATGGCCTTGAATATTATGACGTGCCAAGTGCTCATCCAGGTACTTTTTAAAGGATGTGAGACAACCTGCCTCTTCCACCCTCCCAGGCAGGGCATTCCAGACCGTCACCACCCTCTGGGTAAAAACGTTCTTCCTCAAGTCCCCTTTAAACCTCCCGCCCCTCACCTTAAACTTGTGACCCCTCGGAACTGACCCTTCAACTAAGGGGAACAGCTGCTCCCTATCCACCCTGTCCATGCCCCTCATAATCTTGTACACCTCGATCAGGTCACCCCTCAGTCTTCTCTGCTCCAGTGAAAACAACCCAAGCCTATCCAACCTCTCTTCATAGCTTAAATGTTCCATCCCAGGCAACATCCTGGTGAATCGCCTCCAATGCAATCACATCCTTCCTATAATGTGGCGACCAGAATTGCACACAGTACTCCAGCTGTGGCCTTACCAAAGTTCTGTACAACTCCAACATGACCTCCCTGCTTTTGTAATCTATGCCTCGATTGATAAAGGCAAGTGTCCCATATGCCTTTTTCACCACCCTATTAACCTGCCCTTCTGCCTTCAGAAATCTATGGACAAACACGCCAAGGTCCCTTTGTTCCTCGGAACTTCCCAGTGTCAGGCCATTCATTGAATACTTCCGTGTCACATTACTCCTTCCAAAGTGTATCACCTCACACCTTTCAGCGTTAAATTCCATCTGCCACTTTTCTGCCCATTTGACCATCCCGTCTATATCTTCCTGTAACCTAAGACACTCCACCTCACTGTTAACCACTCGGCCAATCTTTGTGTCATCCGCGAACTTACTGACCCTACCCCCCACATAGTCATCTATGTCGTTTATATAAATGACAAACCATAGGGGACCCAGCATAGATCCCTGTGGTACGCCACTGGACACTGGCTTCCAGTCACTAAAACAGCCATCTGTCATCACTCTGTCTCCGACAGCTAAGCCAATTTTGAATCCACCTTATCAAGTTACCTTGTATCCCATGTGCATTTGCTTTCTTGATAAGTCTCCCATGTGGGACCTTGTCAAAGGCTTTGCTGAAATCCATGTAAACTACATCAACTGCACTACCCTCATCTACACACCTGGTCACATGCTCAAAAAATTCAATCAAATTTGTTAGGCATGACCTCCCTCTGACAAAGCCATGCTGACTATTCCTAATCAAATTTTGCCTCTGGAATGTCTCTGGAATGCTCTTCCTTACACCTTCAATGTCTGGTGATCAAAATCCATTGTGGGTTGAATGTGTCAGGGAATGGTCCTTTTGTCTCCACAAGCACTGTCTGTTAGCATGCAAATGGTTTTCAGCTAAGTGTCTGGCAGCCCTTGTAACAGGCCTCTTCTTCCCAGCAATTTGAAAATCAATGTTCATATGACAAAATTAATATGCCTCATTCTTGGCAGGTGGGGGCCTGCATGACACATCCAATTAGCTAATGAAGACTATTTGTTTTCTGATTGGCTGAGGGAAGGCAGAGTACCGAGATGATGGAGATGTTGGGCGACCAATGGTAGGAGCGTGAGGGCGGGACATTTGGAGGCAGGAAGTCATGTGATGAAACCTTCAGGAATATGTCCAACCAGAGTTGGAAAACTTAAAAGCCATTCACCAATAGGAAAGGAGCTGGTGATTCTGACAACAAACTGAAGACAATGGGGTCAAAGGGAAAATTCTACAGTGGCTGGAGTCATAGCGGACACACAGGAAAATGGCCATGGTTAATGGGCAACAATCACTGCAGCCCCGGGAGTTCCTCAGGATAGCATCCATGGATCAACCATTTACAGTGGATTTACCAATGACTTTACCTCTGTCGTAAAGTTGGGAGTGGGTGGGGCTGTTAACTAGCGATTGCTCAGTGTTCAGCTCCAGTCACAGCTTCTCTGATATTGAAGCTGCCCATCCCAGCCTGCAGCAGGGCTTGGACAACATCCAGACTTGAGCTGACAAGTGGTATTCACGCCATGTGAGGCAATGGCCATCTCCAACAAGAAAAGACCCAGTCACTCCTCCTGACGGTCTTCAATGGCAGCACAATCACCAAGTCCCCTACTAGCAACATCTTGTAGGTCATTACTGATCAGTAGCTTAACTGGTGTACTTGGATTTCCAAAAGGCATTTGATAAGGTGCTACGTCAAAAGTTACGACACAAAATAAGAGCTCATGGTGTAGGGGGTAACATATTAGCAGGGATAGAGGATTGGTTAGCTAACAGGAAGCAGAGAGTAGGGATAAATGGTTCATTTTCGGGTTGGCAAACTGTAACAAGTGAAATGCCACAGGGATCAGTGCTGGGGCCTCATCTATGTACGATCTATATCAATGACTTGGATGAAGGGACTGAATGCATGGTAGCTAAATTTGCTGATGATACAAAGATAAGTTGGATTTTACCAAGCCCGTGATGCTGGGCTCCGTGATGTTGGGGCGGGTGGGGGCGGTGCAAAAGATGGTTCCGGCAGAGGACCACTACAGAGCCCGATGCCGTGGTGACACCCCACTGCTGGGCGACGGAACCTGCATTTCAGTATTTAAATCAATGAAATGAATACATTTAAATACATTTACCTGCAATCTACCGGGCCCGCCACGATCTTAATAGAGTCATAGAGTTATACAGTACAGCAACAGGTCCTTCGGCCATCGTGTCTGTGCCGGTCTTCAAGCACCTATCTATTCTAATCCCATTTTCCAGCACATGGCCCGTAACCTTGTATGCTATGGCCTTTCAAGTGCTCATCTAAATACTTCTTAAATGTTGTGAGGGTTCCTGCCTCTACCACCTCTTCACGCAGTGCGTTCCAGATTCCAACCACCCTCTAATTGAAAAAATTTCTTCCTCAAATCCCCTCTAAACCTTCTGTCCCTTACCTTAAATCTATGCCCCCTGGTAATTGACCCCTCTGCTAAGGGAAAAAGTTTCTTCCTATCTACCCTATCTATGTCCCTCATAATGTTGTATACCTCACTCGGGTCCCCCCTCAGCCTTCTCTGTTCCAAGGAAAACAACCCTAGCCTTTTCAGTCTCTCTTCATAGCTGAAATGCTCCAGCCCAGGCAACATCCTGGTGAACCTCCTCTGCACCCTCTCCAGTGCAATCACATCCTTCCGATAGTGTGGTGACCAGAACTGTACACAGTACCCCAGCTGTGGCCTAGCATTTTATACAGCTCCATCATAACCTCCCTGCTCTTATATTCTGTGCCTCGGCTAATAAAGGCAAGTATCCCATATGCCTTCCTAACCTCCTTATCTACCTGTGCTGCTGCCTTTAGTGATCTATGGACAAGTACACCAAGGTCCCTCTGACCCTCTGTACTTCCTCGGGTCCTACCATCCATTGTATATTCCCTAGCCTTGTTAGTCCTCCCAAAATGCATCACCTCATACTTCTCAGGATTAAATTCCATTTGCCACAGCTCCGCCCATCTTACCAACCCATCTATATCATCCTGTAATCGAAGGCTTTCCTCTTCACTATTTATGACACCACCAATTTTCGTGCCATCTGCGAACTTACTGACCATACCTCCTATATTCTCGTCTAAATCATTAATGTACACGACAAACAGCAAGGGTCCCAGCACTGATCCCTGCAGTACACCACTGGTCACAGGCTTCCAATCAAAAAACAACCCTCGACCATTACCCTCTGTTTCCTGCCACTAAGCCAATTTTGGATCCAATTTGCCAAATTGCCCTGGATCCCATGGGCTCTTACCTTCTTAACCAATCTCCCATGCGGGACCTTATCAAAAGCCTTACTGAAGTCCATGTAGACTACATCAACTGCTTTACCCTCATCTACACATTTAGACACCTCCTTGAAAAATTCAATCAAATTGGTTAGACACGATCTCCCCCTGACAAAGCCATGCTGACTATCCTTGATTATTCCCTGCCTCTCCAAGTGGAGATTAATCCTGTCCCTCAGAATTTTTTCCAATAGTTTCCTATCCACTGATGTTAGACTCACCGGCCTGTAATTACCTGGTTTATCCCTGCCACCCTTCTTGAATACTGGTACCACATTCACTGTCCTCCAGTCCTCTGGTACCTCTCCTGTGGCCAGAGAGGATCTGAAAACTTGTGTCAGAGCCCCTGCTATCTCCTCCCTTGCCTCACATAACAGCCTGGGATACATCTCATCTGGGCCTGGGTGAACTTTAAACTTTGTACAGTCTGGAGGTGGAGAATGTCAGATTTCAAAGGTAAGTGCTTGGGGGGGTGGGGGGAGGGCAAATACTTAATGGTGGGTGGGAAAGGAGTGTTACAATTTTACTTGATAAATTTTGTGGGGGATATTTCTTTAAAAATTTAAATATGCCGGCAGGGCTGATTGCCCTTTAAAAATGGCACCAGCGCCAGCGCACAGGCAGCTGACACCATTGCCAGCATCGAACAGCCCGCCCCCTCCATGTGATTGGTTGCGGTGGGGGGGTGGGGGTTGACCAGGCTGCTTAAATTAGCCGCCGGGCAGAAGATCACAGCGAGTCTACAGCCTGCACGTCCTGGCCGATATACAGGAAAGTAAGCTGGTAAGAGGACATAAAGAGTCTACAAAGGGATTTCGATAGGTTAAGTGAGTGGGCAAAACTTTGGCAAGTGGGGTTTAATGTGGGAAAATGTGAACTTGTCCATTTTGGCAGGAAGAATAGAAAAGCAGAATATTATTTGAATGGAGAGAGACTGCAGAATTCTGCGGTACAGAGGGATCTGGGTGTCCTTCTACATGAATTAAAGACCGGCTACCCGACCCGAACCCGACGGGACCCCGACGACACGTGTCGGGTTCGGGTTCGGGTCGGGTCGCTCTTCTGGGTCTGGGTCGGACACATACAGTATTAACGTTTACTCTGCTGGGAGGAAAAGGGAAGTTGAGTTTAGTAAGTGCCAAAAGTTGAAAAGCCTACCTGAGTTGGGAGTCCGGGACGTCAAGGAGGGAAACTCTGAATCTGCGCAGTGAGCGAGTGAGCATCTGTATGACGTCATCGTGCTCATGATGCAGCTTCCTTCCAAAAGTGGTAAGTACAGAGAGTGCACTTTGCTCGGGTTGGGGTCAGATCGGGTGAGGGAAAAATGGAAGGACTTGGGCTCGGGTCCAATGTGGTTTTGTCGTGTTCGGGTGGGGGTTTTTTCCCTGACCCGAGCAGGCCGTTAATACGTTTCACAAAACGTTGGTCTGTGGGTATAACAAGTGATTAGGAAGGCAAATGGATTGATGGCATTTATTGCAAGGGGAATTGAGTATAAAGGTAGGGAAGTGTTGCTACAGTTGTACAGGGCGTTGGTGAGACCACATCTGGAACATTGCGTACAGTTTTGGTCTCCTTACTTAAGGATATAATTGCATTAGAAGGAGGTTCACTCAACTGATTCCTGGGATGAAGGGGTTATCTTATGAAGAAGGGTTGAACAGGTTGGGCCTATACTCATTGGAGTTTAGAAGAATGAGAGGTGATCTTATTGAAACATATAAGGTCCTGAGGGCGCTTGACAGGGTGGATGCTGAGAGGATGTTTCCCCTTATGAGGGAGTCTAGAACTAGGAGGGACAGTTTAAAAATTGGGGTTCTCCCATTTAAGACAGATGAGGAGAATTTTTTTCTCTCAGAGGGTCGTTAGTCTGTGGAATTCTCTTCCCCAGAGAGCAGTGGAGGCTGGGTCATTGAATATATTCAAGGCTGAGTTGGATAGATTTTTGATTGACAAGGCAGTCAAGGGTAATGGGGGACAGGCAGGAAAGTGGAGTTGAGGCCACAATCAGATCAGACATGATCTTATCAAATGGCAGAGTGGGTTCGAGGGAGCGAATGGCCTACTCCTGCTCCTAATACTTGTGTTCTTGTAACTGGACCAGGCAAATCAACACTGTGTAAAGGCAAGGCAGAGCCTGGGTAAAGTTTGATCAAAGCCTCTCCACTATTCACAAGGCTCAGATCAGGAGAACGACAGCAGAGACACTGCTCTCCTGGACTGATGCAGCTACAGAAACACTAACTCAATTGGCACACCTGTTACTAGCCTCAGTTTCCACTCCCTCCAGCATTGGCGCACCGTGACTGTACTATGTACCATCTACAGAATGGACTGCGGCAACTCACTAAGTTTGCCTCGACATCTACCAATGAGAAGGCCAACAGCAACAGCATCGGGGGAACATCACCACTGCCAGGTCCCCCTCCAAGAAAAGAAAGACTTGCATTTATATAGCACCTTTCATGACCACTGGATATCTCAAAGCTCTTTACAGCCAATGAAGTACTTTTTGTAGTGTAGTCACAGTTTAAATGTAGGAAATGTAGCAGCCAATTTGTGCACAGCAAGATCCCACAAACAGCAATGTGGTAATGACCAGATAATGTGTTTTTTGTAATACTGTTTGAGGGATCAATATTGGCCCCAGGATATGGGGCAGAACTCCCCCCCTGCTCTTCTTCAAAACAGTGCCATAGGATCTTTTACATCCACCCGAGAGGGAAGACAGGGCCTCGGTTTAATGTCTCATCCAAAAGACAGCACCTCTGACTGTGCAGCACTCCCTCAGTACTGCACCAGGAATATCAGCCAGGATTATGGGCTCAAGTCCTGGGGTAGTCTTTGAATCCACAACCCTCTAACTCAGAGGAGGAAGTGCTACCCACCGAGTCACAGCGAACATTAGTTACACATTTTCCTGATTTACTGTGGCTGATGTTCTGATGAAAGGTCATTGACCTGAAACGTTAACTCTATTTCTCTCTCCGCAGATGCTACCAGACCTGCTGAGTATTGCCAGCATTTTCTGTTTTTGTTTCAGTTTTCCAGCATCCACAGTACTGTGCTTTTGTGTTAGTATAATGTTCCTTATCAACTTTGCATATCCTGTCTACCTCTGTCAGTGATGCTGACAGGTTCATTGCTAATAGTAATTATAGAATAATAGGCTGTGTTCTCCAATACTCAGAAACAGAGAGCATAACAGTTACACTTTTATAAACCCGTGTAACCTTTTCACCAACAACTCCAACAAGTGCATTAGGGATTTTGTCTCATTTACCCACACAATTCAGAAAAGAGTTGCTTAAATATCACTGCCATGTGAATCTTAGATAAATATCATTAACTGGGGCCATCTCTGATTATCTCAGTGCCTGTTTCTGAAGAATCATTTAAATTTCAAGAATAAAAACCAGATGGTCAGGAAAATAATCCTTTACGTCAGTCATTATGATAACCTGTTTGCTCCTCATAACTATGCTCAGGGAACAGAGCCTAGAGCAGTAAGAAAATACACCTTTTCCTTCTTAAAAGAAACCTCTGCATAGAACACATCAAGTTAATATTGCGGAAGAGAGTTTAACATCTGATATACCTGCTCCGTGTCTGGATCATATGACTGGGTGAACAATCTCCTTAAATTAGACCATCACCTCAACTGCAACTAGATTACACCCTTGTAATCTCCTCTCATATTACTTATTAATATTTTGTGTTATAATAATGTTTTGCATTTATACACAGCGTTCTTACATCCGCAAGAATTTCCTTCTAGTTTTGAATTTAATTTGGAGAAAGTAGCAGATACCTTGCACACAACAATGTTCCAGAAAGAGTAAATGAATTTTGGCCAATAGGTGTGCTGTTGGAGGGAGGAATGTTGGCTAAATGGCTGGGATAACTAACACCCAACTTTTCCTCAAACAGTGCCATTCACTCACCAGAGCAGAGAGGTCGGGCCTTGGTTTAATATCTCATCTAACAGCACCTCCCACAGTGTAGTGCTCCCTCAGTACTGACCCTCCCACAGTGCAGTACGGCCTCAGTATTGACCCTCCGACAGTGCATTACGGCCTCAGTACTGACCCTCCGACAGTGCAGTACGGCCTCAGTACTGACCCTCCCACAGTGCAGTACGGCCTCAGTATTGACCCTCCGACAGTGCATTACGGCCTCAGTATTGACCCTCCGACAGTGCAGTACGGCCTCAGTATTGACCCTCCGACAGTGCAGTACGACCTCAGTACTGACCCTCCGACAGTGCAGTACGGCCTCAGCATTGATTCTCCAACAGTGCAGTACGACCTCAGTACTGACCCTCCGACAGTGCAGTACGGCCTCAGCATTGACTCTCCGACAGTGCAGTACGACCTCAGTATTGACCCTCCGACAGTGCAGTACGGCCTCAGTACTGACCCTCCGACAGTGCAGTACGGCCTCAGCATTGACTCTCCAACAGTGCAGTACGACCTCAGTACTGACCCTCCGACAGTGCAGTACGACCTCAGTACTGACCCTCCGACAGTGCAGTACGGCCTCAGTACTGACCCTCCGACAGTGCAGTACGACCTCAGTATTGACCCTCCGACAGTGCAGTACGGCCTCAGCATTGACTCTCCGACAGTGCAGTACGACCTCAGTATTGACCCTCCGACAGTGCAGTACGGCCTCAGTACTGACCCTCCGACAGTGCAGTACGGCCTCAGTACTGACCCTCCGACAGTGCAGTACGGCCTCAGTACTGACCCTCCGACAGTGCAGTACGGCCTCAGTACTGACCCTCCGACAGTGCAGTACGGCCTCAGTACTGACCCTCCGACAGTGCAGTACGGCCTCAGTATTGACCCTCCGACAGTTCAGTGCTCCCTCAGTACTGACCCTCCAACAGTGCAGTGCTCCCTCAGTACTGACCCTCCAACAGTGCTGCAATCCCTCAGTACTGACCCTTCGACAGTGCTGCACTCCCTCAGTACTGACCCTCCAACAGTGCAGCACTCCCTCAGTACTGACCCTCCGACAGTGCTGCACTCCCTCAGTACTGACCCTCAGATAGCGCAGCACTCCCTCAGTACTGACCCTCCGACAGTGCAGTACGGCCTCAGTACTGACCCTCCGACAGTCCAGTACGGCCTCAGTACTGACCCTCCGACAGTCCAGTACGGCCTCAGTACTGACCCTCCGACAGTTCAGTGCTCTCTCAGTACTGACCCTCTGACAGTGCAGTGCTCCCTCAGTACTGACCCTCCGACAGTGCTGCACTCCCTCAGTACTGACCCTCTGACAGTGCAGTGCTCCCTCAGTACTGACTCTCCGACAGTGCTGCACTCCCTCAGTACTGACCCTCAGACAGTGCAGCACTCCCTCTGTAATGACCCTCCGACAGTGCAGCACTCCCTCAGTAATGACCCTCCGACAGTGCAGTATGGCCTCAGTATTGACCCTCCGACAGTTCAGTGCTCTCTCAGTACTGACCCTCTGACAGTGCAGTGCTCCCTCAGTACTGACCCTCCGACAGTGCTGCACTCCCTCAGTACTGACCCTCCGACAGTGCTGCACTCCCTCAGTACTGACCCTCTGACAGTGCAGTGCTCCCTCAGTACTGACCTTCCGACAGTGCTGCACTCCCTCAGTACTGACCCTCCGACAGTGCTGCGCTCCCTCAGTACTGACCCTCCAACAGTGCAGTACTGCCTCACTACTGACCCTCAGATAGTGCAGCACTCCCTCAGTACTGAACCTCCGACAGTGCAGCACTCTCAGTACTGACCCTCTGACAGTGCAGCGTTCCAACAGTAATGACCCTCCGACAGTTCAGCGCTCCCTCAGTACTGCCCCTCTGATAGTGCAGCACTCCCTCGGTACTGAACCTCCGACAGTGCAGCACTCTCAGTACTGACCCTCTGACAGTGCAGCGTTCCAACAGTAATGATCCTCCGACAGTGCAGCGCTCCCTCAGTACTGCCCCTCTGACAGTGCAGCACTCCCTCAGTACTGCCCCTCTGACAGTGCTGCGCTCCCTCAGTACTGACCCTCCAACAGTGCAGTACTGCCTCACTACTGACCCTCAGATAGTGCAGCACTCCCTCAGTACTGAACCTCCGACAGTGCAGCACTCTCAGTACTGACCCTCCGACAGTGCTGCGCTCCCTCAGTACTGACCCTCCAACAGTGCAGTACTGCCTCACTACTGACCCTCAGATAGTGCAGCACTCCCTCAGTACTGAACCTCCGACAGTGCAGCACTCTCAGTACTGACCCTCTGACAGTGCAGCGTTCCAACAGTAATGACCCTCCGACAGTTCAGCGCTCCCTCAGTACTGCCCCTCTGATAGTGCAGCACTCCCTCGGTACTGAACCTCCGACAGTGCAGCACTCTCAGTACTGACCCTCTGACAGTGCAGCGTTCCAACAGTAATGACCCTCCGACAGTGCAGCGCTCCCTCAGTACTGCCCCTCTGACAGTGCAGCACTCCCTCAGTACTGCCCCTCTGACAGTGCTGCGCTCCCTCAGTACTGACCCTCCAACAGTGCAGTACTGCCTCACTACTGACCCTCAGATAGTGCAGCACTCCCTCAGTACTGAACCTCCGACAGTGCAGCACTCTCAGTACTGACCCTCCGACAGTGCTGCGCTCCCTCAGTACTGACCCTCCAACAGTGCAGTACTGCCTCACTACTGCCCCTCTGATAGTGCAGCACTCCCTCGGTACTGAACCTCCGACAGTGCAGCACTCTCAGTACTGACCCTCTGACAGTGCAGCGTTCCAACAGTAATGACCCTCCGACAGTGCAGCGCTCCCTCAGTACTGCCCCTCTGACAGTGCAGCACTCCCTCAGTACTGCCCCTCTGACAGTGCTGCGCTCCCTCAGTACTGACCCTCCAACAGTGCAGTACTGCCTCACTACTGACCCTCAGATAGTGCAGCACTCCCTCAGTACTGAACCTCCGACAGTGCAGCACTCTCAGTACTGACCCTCCGACAGTGCTGCGCTCCCTCAGTACTGACCCTCCAACAGTGCAGTACTGCCTCACTACTGACCCTCAGATAGTGCAGCACTCCCTCAGTACTGAACCTCCGACAGTGCAGCACTCTCAGTACTGACCCTCTGACAGTGCAGCGTTCCAACAGTAATGACCCTCCGACAGTGCAGCGCTCCCTCAGTACTGCCCCTCTGACAGTGCAGCACTCCCTCAGTACTGCCCCTCTGACAGTGCAGTAATTCCTTGGTACTGCACTGTAACCTCAGCCTAGATGATGTGCTCAGATCCTGGAGTGGGGTTTACATTAGGTGTTAGCCATCCCCCTGTAGAATTCTCTATCATATACATAGAATTACATTGTACTAACAGCACAGAAGCAGGCCATTCAGCCCAACTGGTCCCTGCTGGTGTTTATTCTCCACGTGAGCCTCCCCCCACCCCCTCTTCATCTCACTCTATCAACATATCCTTATATTCCTTTCTCCCTCTCATGTTTATCCAGCTTCCCTTTAAGTGTTCGATTTGATTGCTCAATATTGCAGTAATTTGAGATTTGCTTTCAGCTAAATTATATCTTTGCTTTGAGGTGAATAGTATAGATACATTTAAGGGGAAACTAGATAAATACATGAGGGAGAAAGGACTAGAAGGAGATGTGGATGGGGTGAGATGAAGTAGGGTGGGAGGATGCTCTCGTGGATAAACACCAGGACAGACCTGCTGAGCTGAATGTCCTGTTTCTGTGCTGTGAATATTTTGTAACTCTTTGTCAGGTGACCTGTTCCCATTCCATGCCCCTTATGTTCTTAATAAGAAAATAATGATCTATTTTCTTTTGAAACCATGATGATTTGATGTTAACTTTTTCTCTCAATTCCTTGGTAATGTAGTGCTGGGTTAAGTATCCGTGCTTCCTAGCAGGTTAATGAATAATCTTCTTCAGTGTTTCCTCAAATCCTAGGCATTGGACGGAGAGCAAGTTTATTAATAATAACGGGGAAGCTCAGGGTGGAGCAAATGGCCGAGCAATGTAAATGGGCCAGCAGGTTCTGGCAATTCATAACTCATAGCGTCCCTCTTAATCCCCTCAACTTACTGGATGATTTGTCATTATCTGAGAGTGTGGGCTAGTGGATACAGACTCTGGCAGCCTGTAGAGACTCACTCTGCCTTTGTAAATCTCTGGAAGGTTGATCTTTATTGAAGAAGGGTCACTGACCCGAAACGTTAACTCTGCTTCTCTTTCCACAGATGCTGCCAGACCTGCTGAGTGAATCCAGCATTTCTTGTTTTTGTTTCAGATTTCCAGCATCCGCAGTATTTTGCTTTTATTTTGATCTTTATTGCTATCGGGTAGCTGTTGGTTGGAATCAGACACCTTCCGAGCAGCAAGGAATAGCTTACCTTTAATAACCTAATTTCCCTCATGGCAATTTTTTTCACCATTTTGTCATCGTCGTCCTCCAGGAATTTCTTGATGGCAACAATTCTTCCATTTTCTTTGTTCCTGCATTTTATTACCATTCCATAGCTCCCTTCTCCCACAAGACCCAAGTGTTCATACTTTTCCATATCCGTTAACATCAACCTGTGGACTGGAAGCAAATGAGCATTAGCATGAAAAGTGACTTTTTTTTAAATGTATTCTAGCTTTTCCTATAATACAATAAAGGAGCTAAGAATGCAAACCAAGCCCTGCAGCTCATTTCTACAGGGTTAGAATTAGAAAACAGAGATGTTAAACTTGTAAAGCAGCATATTACAAAAGGAGGCTCACCACCACCTTCTCAAGGGCATTTAGGGATGGGCAATAAATGCTGGCCTTGCCGTGAAAGAATAAAAAAAATCACTGCAGAAGGTGCAAAAAAGATTTACGAGGATGACTCCAAAGCTGAAAGGTTATAACCCTCGGGAAAGATTGAGCAGGCTGGGGCTCCTTTCTCTAGAAAAGAGAAGACTGAGGGGTGACCTGATAGAGGTCTTGAAAATTATGAAAGGGTTTGATAGGGTAGACGTAGAGAAGATATTTCCACTTGTTGGAGAAACCAGAACCAGAGGCCATAAATATAAGACAGTCAGTAATAAACCCAATCGGGAATTCAGGAGAAACCTCTTTATCCAGAGTGTGGTGAGAATGTGGAACTCACTACCACAGGGAGTGGTTGAGGTGAATAGTATAGATACAGTTAAAAAGGAAAAAAAAAAGACTTGCATTTATATAGCACCTTTCATGACCACTGAAAGTCTTGAAGCACTTTCTAGCCAATGAAGTTCTTTTGAGGTGTCGTCACTGTTGTAATGTCGGAAACACAGCAGCCAATTTGTAAATAGCAAGATCCCACAACAGAAATGTGATAATGACCGGTTTTTCTTTTTGTGATGTTAGTTGAGGGATAAATATTGCCCGGGACACCGGGGAGAACTCCCCTGCTCTTCTTCAAAATAGTGCCATGGGTTCTTTTAAATCCCGAGAGGAAAGATGGGTACTTGGTTTAATGTCTCATCCAAAAGACAGTATCACCCTCACTACTGCACGGGTTTGTCAGATTGTTGTGCTGGAGTCCTGGGGTAGGACTTGAACCTGGCCCTTGTGGCTCAGAGATCAGAGTGCTACTAACTGAGGCACAGCGGGAAGTTAGATGAATACTTGAGGGAGAAAGGAATTGAAGTATATGCTGATTGGGTGAAATGAAGTAGGATAGGAGTCGTCTCATGTGGAGCATAAACACCAGCATAGATCAGATGGGCCAAATGGTCTGTTTCTGTGCTGGAAATTCAATGTAATTCTATGCAGTGTAATGGAAGATTACTTTACCATTTAGAGACATCAAATAACAAGGTGTCGAGTAACATTAACTATCACAACTGGCTGCTGAATAATCACCAGAAAATCAAAAATGATTACATAAGATCATTGCACAAGAACTGTCCATACTCTGCTGAAAGAGCAAAATATGTCTTAATTTCACATTACAATTGTATTTATACAATGCCTTTATCATGGTAATGTGTCCCAGAGCAATCCACAGAAGCTGTAATAGATCAAATTTCATACCGAGCCACATCAGAAGATATTAGGACAGGTGATTAAAAGCTTGGTCAAAGAGCTAGGTTTTAAAGAGCGTTTAAAAGGAGCAGAGAGAGGCGGAGAGGTTGAGGGAGGGAGTTTCGGAGCTGGAGATACGGCCGCCAGTGGTGGGGTGATGAAAGCAGAAGTGTTCAAGAGGCCAGAATTAGAGGAGAGCAGAGATCTTGGAGGGTTGTAGGCACTGGAGGTGGTTACAGAGATAAGGAGAGACGAGGCCATGGAGAGATTTGAACACAAGGATGAGAAATGGAAATTTGAGGCAAATGAATGATTTTAGAGATTTAGGATATTTCAACGTAGAAGAACTTTAGAATTTAGGTTCAAATTTCAAAGAAACTGCAATTTGCCACAATGAATGAAAAAGTAATTCTTTTGAAAAAAGTCACAATTACCATGGTGAACTGTCCTCATGTGGCCACGATGTCTGTGTTGAAATATGTTCCAGTCAGTCAGTGGATCAGAAAGACCTCCCAGAATAGACATCTGAGTTATTGTTATAAATAGTTTGGTGGAATTACAGACATTGACACCTTGAAACTCAACGCCCAGTCACACATTCTGCGCACTTTTCTTGCAGGTCAGTACAAAAGGTTATATCGTTGAAAGCAAGGCCTATGCTTTAATGGTGCACAACCATTTGACACACGTACCCTGAATAATTCCCAAAGGAGCCTCTCAATCTAAACTCTTTTCAGTGGGAATGACAACTCCATTAATCTAAAGCTGATGGTTATGTTTGTCAGCAGGATATATGACACAGAGGAAGAGTAAATCAATCGTTCAGAACAAATTGGAAGAAGTGATGATGAGCTCCCACATTAACAATTAACCACTTGTGGAAATTGCTTTCAGACAATCAGTTGCAATTCAACATTCTCCTACTCAGACAAGTACCGTTAACAGGACCGTGTCTAACAGTCTAGACGGACCTGCTAGCACTTGGGCCCATAATCCAAGCTGACACTCCCAGTGCAATACTGAGGGAGTGCTGCACTGCTGAAGGGGCTGTCTTTCACATGAGATGTTAAACTGAGGCCCTGTCTGCCCTCTCAGGTAAAAGAACTCCTGGCACTATTTCGAAGAAGAGCAGGGGATCTCTTCCCGGTCTCCTGGCCAATATTTATCGCTCAACCAACATCACAAAAACAACGATCTGATCATGATCACAGTGCTGTTTGTGGGATCATGCTGTGTACAAATTGGCTGTTGTGTTTCCTAAAATACAACAGTGACTACACTTCAAAACGACTTCATTGGCTGTAAAACACTTTGGGACTTCCTGAGGTAATGAAAGGTGCTACAGAAATGTAAGTCTTTCTTTCTAGATGTGGTTCCAGTCTGAACTATTTGATGTTTCAAGTGCATTAGTAAACAATGGAGATTAAATTTTTGTACTTAACCCAACAATCCAACTAGACTGGAGAAATTCCACTTTTCCTCAACACATTAACTGAACAAACCAGAAAATAGTAATTCATTAGACTTCAAATTGAGGAAATAAGGAGACCTAATCACTGGATTATACTCGTTATCCCATGTTCTCCCACAATGAAGTCAAGTGGGGCGTGTGACAGGCAGGAGTGTGACAGGCAGGAGCGTGACAGGCAGCAGTGTGACAGGCAGGAGCGCGACAGGCAGGAACGTGACAGGCAGGAGTGTGACAGGCAGCAGTGACAGGTAGGAGTGTGACAGGCAGGAGTGTGACAGGCAGGAGTGTGACACGCAGGAGTGTGACACGCAGGAGTGAGACAGGCAGCAGTGTAACAGACAGCAGTGTGACAGGCAAAGTGTCATCCCCAAAAATCTGGGATGCTGGGGATCAATTGAAAATTTTAAGACTGAGATTAATCGATCTTTGTTGGGTAAGGGTATAAAGGGATCTGGAACAGAGTGCAATAAATGTAGGTGATGTCCGTGTCCACTGTGATCTAACTGAATAGTGGAACAGGCTAGAGGGGCTGAATGGTCTCCTCCTGTTCCAATGTTCCTGAAAACAACTGCATAATTGTTCTGGAAAGATGGAGCATAGGAACAGGCCATTCAGCCCCTCTAGCCCATTCCCTCATTCAATGGCTAACCTGCGACCTAACTCCATATACCCCCCCTTAGTTCCATCTCGCTGAGGTATATATTCTATTTCACATTCATGACTGGGCAGTTCTTGTTGCTTTTGGCAGTTGTTCACACATATTACATTGGCCAGATTAACTGCAATTTCATTTGTGCTCAAAGCTGTGTATTTCTCTTTCTGTATACTCACAGTGGATTCTTTGTTTAAACAATGCAATCACTTGATGATGGAATGCCTGTCAAATGTTTCCATCACTCTCATGTATCTCCAGGTTGAATGTTATGAGAATATTCTTTTGTTTCAGTTTGGTTCAGAGTGTAAAGTGACACTATCACGGAGTCAAGAGGACATGAGTTCAAGCTCTCCTCCAGCTCATCATCTAAGTATTCACTCCAGTGCAGGACTGAGGGAGTACTGCATTTCTGAGGGTGCTGTCCACTGGGTAAACCGAGGCCCCTGTTTGCCTATGCAGGTGGAGGTTAAGGGATCCCATGGCACTATTTGAAAACGCTAACGTTCCAAGCTAACATTTGCCCATCAACTGCCAGCAGCAAAACCAGATTGATTTGTCATTAATCTAATTTGCTGTTTGTGGGATCTTACAATGCACAAAATGGCTGCTGTGTTTTGCCTAAATAACAGCATTGGCTGTAATTCAGATTAATTCATTGGCTGTAAAGCCCTTTGGGGCATCTTCGGGATGTGAAAGATGTTATATAAATGCAATTTCTTCTCCTCAGTTATTATCCATGCAGTAAATTGGTGTGTTTACTTGTGTAACAGTATCATTTAGGAATATAAGAAAATATAGGACTGCGAAACACTCTGCAGTCCATCTGGCCAGTGTTGAAAATTTCTCAATAGCTCATTCCCTCAAATCATAGAATCTGACAGCACAGAGGAGGCCATTCAGCCCATTGAGCTGATGCCGGCTTTTTGGAAGAACTATCCAATTAATCCCACTCCTCTCTCTGTAAATTTTTCCCCTTCCAGTATTTATCCAATTCCCTTTTGAAAGTTACTATTGAATCTGCTTCCACCGCCCAAAGACCTCTATTAAAGATCTTATCTCATTCTCCCATAACTTTTCCATACAATTCTACCTTCATTACCTTCCTACACAGTCTGCTTTAGGTGTTCACTCCACTCTATAAACAATAACTCAGCCTCAAGTTGTGCATCTTTCCTGGTTAGAAACTTGCCCTCCTGTTGCCAGCTTCTAGAATCCGCGACAGTCTGGAACATTTAACTCAATGTCTTTGGAAAGCCAGTGTAAAATAGCAATGTTCCAGGAAAAAAAGTAGTTTTGAAAGTTCAATTTTTTAAACCACTTTTTAAAAAAAGTTTCAATAAATTCAGACAAAAAAAGCTGCCAACACTCCAGTTTCCATTGTTACATTATCCCGACGGCCAGTTCCACAAACAGAATTTGGTGAATCCCTTAATAAGAGATTTATTACGCTCAGTTTTATTCTTCAACTGTCACACTACACATTAAACTATTTGCAGGTACATTCCCGAGTCTCTCCCAGTAGATGAGAAATTTTAGCCATCCTTCCCCATATCTGCATGCAGTTTTATTCTGCAGTAACACTCTCTCCCCGCAGTCTCTCTAGTAATCTTCACTTGCTTTGACTTTTTGGGTTATTGTATTTCAGGCTGAAGTTACTTACTGTACCTCCACTAGTGCTGTTAATCTCTGCTCATCCATCTGCGCAGAACATCCGCTGTTAAACTTCCAAATGACACAAGGCGGTGTCATTCCGGACCCCCTCTCCCTCTGTGTTAAAGTCTGGGTGAAGTGGCGGCTCTTTATCCCTTCGTGTGGAGTCAGTTGAAGCGCCTGAGTCGTGTGAACCTCTGGTGTCAGTGACTGAGTCCCAGAGTACTGGTGATGCTAGTCACAGTGTGAGGAGGGTAGGACAAGCACAGGAGCCTGTGTCCTTGGCCAGGATCCACATATTGCTCACAAACACAACACAAAAGGTGCCTGTGTGCTGAAAGGTTACCAAGCAACAAGCGACTCTCTCCACAACATGTAGGTCCAAAACTCGAATCTACGCTCCAGAATCTGCTACTCTGATGGTTCCATCTCCCACATAAACTTTTTCTGGGGGCGGAAAAAGTTTGCAAAAAGTTTGCCAAGTCTGCAGGACTGACTGCTCCGTTTTCCTCGTAATTTTTTTGTTGGAGACAAGATGAAAAAGTTAGCGGTGAGAAGGGAATCTCCTGCAGAAAAAGTTGGAAACACTCAGCAAGCGATTCAGCACCTGTGCAGAGAACAAGGCGACTTGGGACATTGCCCTCCTCACATTGGTGATACTTTGTGCTGCAAATTTAGATATAGTTTGAAAATTAGACATAAACACCAGCAGTGGTGAAAGTGAATTGCAAATGTCTGCAAAATAAACCCTATCTGGTAGAGTTATAAACTCAGCCACCTTTTTATCTTTTAATTATGAAAATGCAACTGAAGGGGGCAACTGTTCATCCCAGTTCTGACAAAAGATCAGTGACCTGCAATAGTCACTCTTTCTCTCCGCATATGCGGAGTATTTGCAGTATTTTCTCATTTTATTTCAGATTTCCAGCATCCTCAGTAATTTACTTTTGTAAAGCTGTCTACCTTTAGTTTCACCACACAGCGCAGATCAGGGTGTTTATTTGTGAACTGAACTCCCTCACTCACCAAACTCCCACTTTACACTCTGTGCACTCAAAGCAGCAATTGCTTTAACAATCGATAATAATCTCAAACGGCAGAAGTTTCAACACTCACCAGTCACAAATGTACTTTTATAGCTCTCTTGGACTCTGCAATTGTTTTGAAGCTGTGTTGGTTTTTATTTGGGTTCAGTAAGAATTCATACAATACAGCATTTCAGCAGCAGTTTACAGGGTACATTATTACCCTAGTGTTCCCTGGATAGAAGCTGTGACAACGTGCTCCACATTCCCTTGCAGTTCATCCTCATTCACCCTCCAAGTGCTGACTGTTAAAGGTGCTAGGCTGAATGTGGTTTCAAGTCCCCTGGTTATACCCCGTAGATTGGATCAAAGAATAAACAGCTTCCTTGTTAGACAGGGAAAGGCTATTATCAACAGTGGCATTTTAAGATGAATCCGCTGTTACATGCAAGCTGCAACTTTTAAATTCTTTCAGGCCAGTTTCTCCAAATATCCTTTAAACCCATATTTCCTCACACCTTCCCAATCCCTACAACAGTCCATAGATAACCAGGATTGATGAAATGCAGATTTAACCATTTCTAGTAAACAATTTTTATTTTAAGTCGCCTCAGAAGGGATAATGGCCAATCAGTAGTTTCTGTCTTTCCGAGGAGACACTAAACCAAGGCCCTGTTTGCCCTGTCAGATGAATCTAAAAGATCCCATCAGATTATTTCAAAGAAGAGCTGGGGAGTTATTCCAGTGCCCTGGGCCAATATTTATTCTTAAATGAACAACAACAGCAGCAACGTACGTTTATGTATCTTTATATCAACATCATTAAAAAACTCTGGTCATCATCTCATTGTGGTTTGTGGGATCTTGCTGTGCACAAATTGTCTGCCATGTTTCCTACATTACAAGTGATCACACTTCAAAAGTACTTCATTGGTTGTAAAATGGTTTTTGACATTTTGAGTTCATGAAAGGAGGACTTTATAAATGAAAATCAGTGATAGAACCTGAAATAAGGTACTTCATTTCATAAAATTTCAGCCCCTCTCCCCCATTTTATTTCCAAACCCTTGCAGTTCAGCAAGTCCAGTGCGTAGTGTTGCAAAAAGTAAACCAGTTAATCTACACACAAGAGGAAACACTCTCCTTATTGTCCAAAGAAAATGATTGCATGTAGTTTTGGAGAAAATGCACTCTCTCACAAGACAATGGCCTCAGAAAGTGCCAGAGAGCAAAATCAAAAGTTCTTGAAATGTTACTATTTTGGCAGCATGTTTTTATGTTATAGGTATGGACACAAAATCAAAATGCCTGCAGCTGTGAGTCTTCTTCTTCTTCTTCTTCTTCTTCTTTGGCCTCCTTGTCTCGGGAGACAATGGGTAAGCGCCTGGAGGTGGTCAGTGGTTTGTGAAGCAGCGCCTGGAGTGGCTATAAAGGCCAATTCTAGAGTGACAGGCTCTTCCACAGGTGCTGCAGAAAAATTTGATTGTCGGGGCTGTTACACAGTTGGCTCTCTCCTTGCGCTTCTGTCTTTTTTCCTGCCAACTGCTAAGTCTCTTCGACTCGCCACACTTTAGCCCCGCCTTTATGGCTGTACGCCAGCTCAGGCGATCGCTGGCAACTGACTCCCACGACTTGTGATCAATGTCACAGGATTTCATGTCGCGTTTGCAGACGTCTTTAAAGCGGAGATATGGATGGCCGGTGGGTCTGATACCAGTGGCGAGCTCGCTGTACAATGTGTCTTTGGGGATCCTGCCATCTTCCATGCGGCTCACATGGCCAAGCCATCTCAAGTGCCGCTGACTCAGTAGTGTGTATAAGCTGGGGATGTTGGCCGCCTCGAGGACTTCTGTGTTGGAGATACGGTCCTGCCACCTGATGCCAAGTATTCTCCGGAGGCAGCGAAGATGGAATGAATTGAGACGTCGCTCTTGGCTGATGTACGTTGTCCAGGCCCCGCTGCCATAGAGCAAGGTACTGAGGACACAGGCTTGATACACTCGGACTTTTGTGTTCCGTGTCAGTGCGCCATTTTCCCACACTCTCTTGGCCAGTCTGGACATAGCAGTGGAAGCCTTTCCCATGCGCTTGTTGATTTCTGCATCGAGAGACAGGGTACTGGTGATAGTTGAGCCTAGGTAGGTGAACTCTTGAACCACTTCCAGAGCGTGGTCGCCGATATTGATGGATGGAGCATTTCTGAGGTCCTGTCCCATGATGTTCGTTTTCTTGAGGCTGATGGTTGAGCCAAATTTGTTGCAGGCAGCCACAATCTTGTCGATGAGTCTCTGCAGACACTCTTCTGTGTGGGATGTTAAAGCAGCATCGTCAGCAAAGAGGAGTTCCCTGATGAGGACTTTCCGTACTTTGGTCTTCGCTCTTAGACAGGCAAGGTTGAACAGCCTGCCCCCTGATCTTGTGTGGAGGAAAATTCCTTCTTCTGAAGACTTGAACGCGTGCGAGAGCAGCAGGGAGAAGAAAGTCCCAAACAGTGTGGATGCGAGAACACAGCCCTGTTTCACGCCACTCAGGATAGGAAAGGGGTCTGATGATGCACCCCTATGCTGAATTGTGCCTTTCATATTGTCATGGAATGAGGTGATGATACTTAGTAGCTTTGGTGGACATCCGATCTTTGCTAGTAGTCTGAAGAGACCACGTCTGCTGATGAGGTCAAAGGCTTTGGTGAGATCAATGAAAGCAATGTAGAGGGGCATCTGTTGTTCACGGCATTTCTCCTGTATCTGACGATGGGAGAACAGCATGTCAACGGTCGACCTCTCTGCACGAAAGCCACACTGTGCCTCAGGGTAGACATGCTCAGCCAGCTTCTGGAGCCTGTTTAAAGCGACTCGAGCGAAGACTTTCCCCACTATGCTGAGCAGGGAGATTTCACGGTAGTTGTTGCAGTCACCGCGGTCACCTTTGTTTTTATAGAGGGTGATGATATTGGCATCGCACATGTTCTGTGGTACTGCTCCCTCGTCCCAGCACAGGCAAAGCAGTTCATGTTGTGCTGAGAGTATAGCAGGCTTGGCACTCTTGATTATTTCAGGGGCTTTTCCGCTGGCTAGAGAATCAATGGCATCACTTAGTTCCGATTTTGTTGGCTGTATGTCCAGCTCACCCATGACTGGTAGAGGCTGGGCTGCATTGAGGGCAGTCTCAGTGACAACATTCTCCCTGGAGTACAGTTCTAGGTAGTGCTCAACCCAGTGGTCCATTTGTTTGCGTTGGTCAGTGATTATGTCCCCCGATTTAGATTTGAGGGGGGCGATCTTCTTGATGGTTGGCCCAAGAGCTCTCTTAATGCCATCATACATTCCTCTGATGTTTCTGGTGTCTGAGGCCAGCTGAATATGACGGCATAGGTGTTGCCAGTAGTCATTTGCGCAGCGCCTGGCTGTTCTTTGTTCTAAATGCTATGGATGTTAACTCGCTGGGGGCTTTCTTGTAGTTCAACAGTGCAATGCGCTTAGCGGCTATGACAGGTGCCAGCTCTTCATTATGAGATTGAAACCAGTCTTCATTCCACCAGGAACAATCAGCTCAGAACATGGTCCAGGCAACGATCAGAATCAGAAAGTAACATCTCATTTTAAAAGGAAGCGCTGGGAATGGAGAGGTTTTATTATCTTGGAACAAACATTGTAGAGTTAAATGAAGCACTGACTTAGTTTACTATTCTGCTCCTGGGCTCCCCCCACATATTCCCATTCACGAGACCATCCCCTAACCCGCTCCTTATCCAACTGTCCTTGTCATCAGTGACTTCCTGACACCCAAATCCCACTCTCACAATCTGCCGATCCCCGACGCGTTGCCAACTCTGGTTGGATTTATCCTTGAAGGCTTTGTCACATGACCTCTAACCCCACATTGCAATCAGTGTCCTCTCTGCCCCCTCAACCACAGCCCCAATATTTTTATAACTAATAAACAAAATGGTCAAACAATATTTTAAAAAAACACAATTTTTTAATGCCCCTGGGATTTTCCTCCGGGTTTTGCTCATTGCAATGTCCAGGAGATTAATCTTTTAATTCCTGGAGACTCCAGAGCAATCCTGGAGGGTTGGTAACCCTGTCCTTTCCAACCCCACTACCCACCTCACCACAAATATCACCCCCACCTGCTTGCGGTTAAAATTGGTGCTTTAGGTTTTAATGTCATTCGAAATATTAAAATCCCACTGCAGGGCGGAATCACAAAGCACCATCTACTGTTGTGGAATGGAATAATAGCTAGAGACTGAAAGCAGGATGTCGTCAGTTAAAAATAATTGTGCTAATTCTCGCTGTGTGGCAATTAAATCTTAGAAACTCAAAATATTCATTCCATCTTCTCCCCTTCTGACTCATTCCGAGACCCCTGTACACATCTCCCCCAGCCAGCAACAACTTGCATTTATATAGCACCTTGAATGTGGTAAAACATCTCAAGGTGCTTCACTGCAGCGATTATCAAACACAATGACTCTGAGCCATATAAGGAGATGTTAGGGCAGGTGACCAAAAACTTGGTCAAGTAGATTATAAGGAGCGCTGTAATGGAAGAGAGGGAGCAGTAGAGGGGCGGAGAGGTTTAGGGAGGGAATTCTAGAGCTTAGGGCTCAGGCAGCTGAAGGCATGGCCACCAATGGTGGAGTGATTAAAATTGGGGATATGCCAGAGGCCGGAATTGGAGGAATGCCGAGATCTCAGAGGGTTGTGGGGCTGGAGGAGATTAGAGAGATAGGGAGGAGCGAGGCCATGGAGGGATCTAAGTACAATAGAACTCCCAGCTCTTACTCCCAGAGGGTTTATATTTTTTTTGTAATAGCTAGACACAAAAATACCTAACCTTCCCCTTCTAGCTTTCACTTCATTGTCATGTGATGTGTATAGTAATGTGAAACATATTGCACTGGAACCTTCCAGTTGAAAACCAGATAGCAGAAGGATGGGTGAGATCCTTGTCTGGGTTCTAATGTTCGGTTTGTTGCTGGTAACAATTTGAACATTCAAAAATGATGGGAATAAAAGGCTATGCCTGTCCCATACTGTCATGAAACATCATGATTAAACACCCAATCTCCAGGGTGAAACAAAAAAAGACAAGAACATGGACAATAAGCGGACAAAAATCAGGATAGTTCCTTTTCTGATCCCAGGTACAGCACAGATTCATCTGAATGACACCAGGGCTAAAAGGGTTAAATTATAAGGGTAGATTGCAAAGACTAGCCTTGTATTCCCTCGAGTATTGAAGATTAAAGGGGTGATTTCATTGAGTTGTTTAAGATAATTGAAGTATATGATAGTTTTTCTCTATCTACCCTATTTCCTCTGGTGGGAAGAGTCCAGAACAAAGGGGCAGAACCTTAAAATTTGAGCCAGGCCGTTCAGGGATGATGTCAGGAAGCACTTCTTCACACAAAAGGGAGTGGAAATCTGGAACTCTCTCCCCCAGAAAGCTTTTGAGGCTGGAGGTCAAAACTGAGACTGGCAGATTTTTGTTAGGTGAGAGTATTAAGGGAACGCTAAACCTCTCCCTCCTCCTTTTAACACACTCCTTAAAACATATACTTTGAAGAATTTTTTAGTCACTTGTCTTTTTTAATTCATTCACAGGATGTGGGCATTGCTGGCTAGGTCAGCATTTATTACCCATCCCTAATTGCCCTTGAGAAGGTGATGGTGAGCCACTGCAGTCCATCTGGTGTGGGTACACCAACAGTGCTTCTAGGGAGGGAGTTCCAGGATTTTGACCCAGCGACAGTGAAGAAACTGCGATATAGTTCCAAGTCAGGATGGTGTGTGGCTTGGAGGGGAACTTGCAGGTGGTGGCATTCCCATGCATCTGCTACCCTTGTCCTTCTAGGTGGTAGGGGTCATAGGTTTGGAAGGTGCTGTCTAAGGAGGCTTGGTGAGTTGCTGCAGTGCATCTTGTAGATGGTACACACTGCTGCCACTGTGTGCTGGCAGTGGAAGGACTGAATGTTTAAGGTGGTGGATAGGGTGCTAAGCAAGTGGGAGGCTTTGTCCTGGATGGTGTCGAGCTTCTTCATCCAGGCAAGTGGCGAGTATTCTATCACACTCCTGACTTGTGCCTTTTAGATGGTGGACAGGGTTTGGGAAATCAGGATTTGAGTTACTCTTCACAGAATTCCCAGCCTCTGATCTGCTCTTGTAGCCATAGTATTTATGTGGCTGGCCCAATTCAGTTTCTGGTCAATGGTGACCCTCAGGTTGTTCATGGTGGGGGAATGTGATGATGGCAATGTTGAGGACTCCCACAGCCACTCCATCGTGTGCAAAGCACTGTGCTGCCACCTCTGGTGCATCTGTCATAGTCAGAGTCCTTACAGCACAGGAGGAGACCATTTGGCCCATCGAGTCCATGCCAGCTCTCTGTAGAACAATCAGTTCCATTCCCCCACTCTATCCCCATCCTAACTGTGGGACAGGACATACCCTGAGATAGTGATTGAGGGGTCTGGAACATTGGCTGAAAGGTATGATTCTGAGAGTATGACCATGTCAGGCTGTTGTTTGACTAGTTTGTGGGACAGCTCTCCCAATTTTCACACCAGTCCTCATATGTTAGTGAGGAGCACTTTGCAGGCTTTGCCTTTGTTGTGACCAAATCAGATACCTCGGTTGGTGCTGGGTGATCCAACAGTTTGATACAACTGAGTGGCTTGCTAGGCCATTTCAGAAGGAAATTAAGAGTCAACCACATTGCTGTGGGTCTGGAGTCACACATAGACCAGACTAGGTAAGGACTGCAGATTTCCCTCCCGAAAGAACATAAGAAATAGGAGCAGGAGTAGGCCATTCAGCCCCTCAAGGCTTGCCCGCCATGCAATAAGATCATGGCTGATCTGTCCCAGGCCTCAACTCCTCTTTTGGGCCTGCTCCGCACAACCCTCGACTTCCCGAGATTTCAAAACTCTATCTACCTCCTCCTTAAATACATTTAGTGACCTAGTCTCCACAACTCTGAGGTAGAGAATTCCAGACATTCACCACCCTGAGAGAAGAAATTCCTTTGCATCTCAGTTTTAAATATGTCCCCTAATTTGAGATTCCCCCACCACTACTGCTCTAATCTCTCAAGTGGCTTGGTGTTGAATTTTGTTTGCTAATAGTCCTGTGGAACACCCTGGGACATTAAAAAGCACTATATAAAATATACAAAATATAAATACATTTTTCACACACTGGTAAAAGCATACACAAGGATAGCAACTAAATATGCAACTTATTTCACTCAGCAGGGAAATTTATACAATCCTGTCACGCCTTCTGCGAAGGTGTCCAAGGTTCAGACTTTGTGAGCTGGCCAGGTTCATATCAGCAAACCACAGGGACCAGACCAAAACTTTGGATCCATGCCCCCATTAATTTTCAGATACCTCAAATTGGTGACACTAACACTTTTTGTTCTATGGTAGGATTTAACAAGAAAGAGCTTACATTCACCAAATTCCCAGGACATTCCATGGCACTTTGCTTGTGAAGTGTATTCGATTACTGTTCCGCAGGCAACCTGAAAATTCCGTAAACGGCAACTAAGCTGAATGAGCCACTAATCCTTTTTACCACATAGGATTACATAGGATATACAGCATAGAAACAGGCCATTCGGCCCAACCAGTGTTTATGTTCCACTCAAGCCTCCTCCCATCTTTCCTCATCTAAATCTATTGTAACTCTCTATTCCCTTCTCCTTCATTGTCTGTCTAGCTTTCCCTTAAATGTTTCTACGCTATTCACCTCAACCACTCCCGATGGTAGCGAGTTCCACATTCTCACCACTCTCTGGGTAAAGTAGTTTCTCCTGAATTCCCTATTGGATTTCTTGGCGACTATCTTATATTTAATAGCCTTAGTTATGCTCTTCCCCGCAAGTGGAAACACTGTAAAATTATGAAAGGTTTTAGTAGCGTAGATAAAGACTTGTATTAGGTCACCCCTCAGTTTTCTTTTTTCAAGAGAAAAGAGACCAGTCTATCAATTCTTTCCTGATATGTATACGCACACATTCCTGGTATCATCCTTGTAAATCTTCTCTGCACCCTCTCAAGTGCCTCTATATCCTGTGTATAATATGGTGACCAGAACTGCATGCAGTTCTTGCAGTGTGGTCTAACTGTTGATGGTTGTGGGAAAATTCATTGCTCCTTTTCTAACACCTCAGAATCTGTTACATCCACCTGAACAGGCATACAGAACCTCAAATTAACAACTCAGCTGAAAGACATCACCGCTGGATAATCCATCACTCTCTCGCTACTGCAATGAAATGTCAGCCTAGATTGTGCTCGCGAATCCAGACCTTGAATCTATTCCTGACTGAGCAGTAAGAGAGCTACAACTGAGCCAAAAAAAGGACTTGTGTTTCTACAGCGCCTTCTGTGACCTCAGGACACCATAAAGTACTATCCGAAGTGTAGTCATTGTCATAACGTAGGAAACACAGCAGCCAATTTGCACACAGCAAGCTCCCGACAAACGCTAATGAGGTAACAAGCAGATAATGTTTTAGGTATTGGTTGAGAGATAAATATTGGCCTAGACACTGGGAAGAACTCTCCTGCTCTTCTTTGAACAGTGCTGCAGGCTTCCTTTATCTGCACCTGAGGGGGGAAGTCGAGGATTTTAATTCAATTTTAATTTAATTTGGAGATACAGCACTGAAACAGGCCCTTCAGCCCACCAGGTCTGTGCCGACCATCAACCACCCATTTTATACTAATTAATCCCATATTCTCTACCACATCCTCACAATTCTCCTACCACCTACCTACACTCGGGGAAATTTACAATGGCCAATTCACCTATCAACCTACAAGTCTTTGGCTGTGGGAGGAAACCGGAGCACCCGGCGAAAACCCACGCAGACACAGGGAGAACTTGCAAACTCCACACAGGCAGTACCCAGAATTGAACCCGGGTCGCTGGAGCTGTGAGGCTGCGGTGCTAACCACTGCGCCACTGTGCCGCCCACATTTGCTTTAACATCTCATCAGGAACCTCCAACAGAGCATCACTTGCTTAATCAACCGAGTTTAGATGCTGAAATCCCTGGAGTAGAGCTCAAACCCGTAACCTTTTGACTTGGAGGTGAGAGTGTGCTACCCATTGAGTTACAGTTAACATCAAGCTGAAATTACCTTCTGATGAACTGACAGCACCAACAACCCTCTGCAATCTTTCACCTCACAAAATTCACATTTTAAATACAAATGAGACTGAACTGCCTGGGCTTCCACATCTGGATTACCGTGTTCCAAGGTCACACGTGGTTTTGGGGTTGCATGTTGGATAGACCTAGTTTGCAACAACATTGCTTCTTCCTCACATGTGTAATAATTACCATCTAATGTTCAAAATGTAATTTTGTAATAAAAACCATCTAATGCTGGAAAAACTCAGCGGGTCTGGCAACATCTGTGGAGAGAGAAACAGAGTTAACGTTTCAGGTCAGTGACCTTTCATCAGAACTAGCAGATATAAGAAATGTAAAAGATTTTAAGCAAGCAAAACGGGGGCGGGGGAAGAAATAACAATAGAGAAGGGGTAGAAAGGACAAGGTCACAGAATAGCGGATCAGAAGGTCATGGAGCAAAGGCAAATATGTTAATTGTGTGCTGAAAGACAAAGCATTAGTACAGATAGGGCCCCCTGGCCTCTTGCCCACTCTTGATCTTTTCATTGAAAACTGTCAGCGAGACATTGGTCATTTCAATTTCTCTGTCCCCCTCTGAACTTAAGGAACTCCGTTCTCTCAGGTCTAACCCCGACATGGTCATCAAACCTGCAGACAAGGGTGGTGCTGTTGTTGTCTGGCGTACCGACTCTACCTTGCAGAAGCTCAACGCCAACTCTCAGACACTTCTTCCTACCTCCCCCCGACCATGACCCCAACACCGAACATCAAGCCACTGTCCACAGGACTGTCACTGACATCATCTCCTCTGGAGATCTTCCCTCTACAGCTTCCAACCTCATAGTCCCGCAACCCCAGACAGCCCGCTTCTACCTCCTTCTCAAAATCCACAAACAGGACTGTACCGGCAGACCCATTGTGTCAGCCTGCTCCTGCCCCACTGAACTTATTTCTTCCTATCTTGACTATATCTTTTCTCCCCTGATCTAGTCTCTTCCCACCTACATCCGTGACTCTTCTCATGCCCTACGTCATTTTGACAATTTCCAGTTTCCTGGCCCCAACCGCCTCCTCTTCACTATGGACGTCCAATCTCTCTACACCTCCATCCCCCACCAGGATGGTTTGAGGGCTCTCTGCTTCTTCCTTGAACAGAAGCCCAACTAGTCCCCATCCACCACCACCCTCCTCCGCCTGGCTGAACTTGTTCTCACATTGAACAACTTCTCCTTCAACTCCACGCACTTCCTTCAAGTAAAAGGTGTTGCTATGGGTACCCGCATGGGTCCTAGTTATGCCTGTCTTTTTGTGGGATATGTCGAGCATTCTTTGTTCCAGTCCTACTCAGGCCCCCTCTCCCAACTTTTTTCCGGTACATTGATGACTGTATCGGTGCCGTTTCCTGCTCCCGCCCCGAACTGGAAAACTTTATCAAATTTGCTTCTAATTTCCGCCCTTCCCTCACCTGTACATGGTCCATCTCTGACACTTCCCTTCCTCGACTTCTCTGTCTCCATCTCTGGGGATAGGCTGTCTACTAATATTCATTATAAGCCCACCGACTCCCACAGCTACCTTGACTACACTTCTTCACACCCTACCTCCTGTAAGGACTCCATCCCATTCTCCCAGTTTTTCCATCTCCGACGCATCTGCTCTGATGATGTTACCTTCCATGACAGCTGTTCTGATATGTCTTCCTTTTTCCTCAACCGAGGATTCCCCCCCACTGTTGTTGACAGGGCCCTCAACCGCGTCTGGCCCATTTCCTGCACCTCGACCCTCACCCCTTCCCCTCCGTCCCAGAACTGCGACAGGGTTCCCCTTGTCCTCACTTTCCACCCCATCAGCCTCCATATCCAAAGGGTCATCCTCCGCCATTTCCGTCACCTCCACTGTGATGCCACTACCAAACGCATCTTCCCCTCCCTTCCCCTGTCAGCATTCCAAAGGGATCATTTCCTCCATCACACTCTGGTCCACTCCTCCATTACCCCCACCACCTCATCCCCTTCCCACGGCACCTTCCCTTGCAATCGCAGGAGATGTAATTTACCTCCTCTCTCCTCACTATCCCAAACACTCCTTTCAGGTGAAGCAGTGATTTACTTGTACTTCTTTCAATGTAGTATACTGTATTCGCTGCTCACAATGTGTTCTCCTCTACATTGGGGAGACCAAACGCAGACTGGGTGACCGCTTTGCGGAACACCTCCACTCAGTCCGCAAGCAGGACCCTGAGCTCCCCCCTGCTCTCATGCTCACATCTCTGTCCTGGGATTGCTGCAGTGTTCCAGTGAACATCAACGCAAGCTCGAGGAACAGCATCTCATTTACCGATTAGGCACACTACAGCCTGCTGGACTGAACATTGAGTTCAATAATTTCAGAGCATGACAGGCCCCCTATTTTACATTTACTTTTATTTTTAGTTATTTTTTCTTTTTCATTTTTTTTTGTTTATTTCATTTCATCTCAGTTTGCTTACCCACTGTTTTTTTTTCATGTTTGTACTTGCGGCTGTCCAATTTTCAGTCCGTTAACACCCTATCTGTACGAATGCTTTGTCTTTCAACACACCGTTAACATATTGTTTGCCTTTGCTCTATGACCTTCTGGTCAACCATTCTGTGATCTTGTCCTATTTACACCTTCTCCTTTGTTATCTTTTGCCCCACCCCCCACTTTACTTGCTTAAAACCTTTCACATTTCTAATATTTTCCAATTCTGAAGGGTCACTGACCTGAAACGTTAACTAAGCTTCTCTCTCCACAGATGCTGCCAGACCTGCTGAGTATTTCCAGCATTTCTTGGTTTTAGTACAGATAGGGTGTTAATGGATTGAAAAACTGAACAGCCACAAGTACAAAAATGAAAAAACAAGTGGGTATGCACAGTAGGAACAAACTAAAATAAAATAAACACAAAAAAGAAAAGAAAAAAAGAAAAAATAACTAAAGATAAAAGTAAAATGGGGGGCCCTGTCATGCTCTGAAATTATTGAACTCAATGTTCAGTCTGGCAGGCTGTCGTGTGCCTAATCAGTAAATAAGATGCTGTTCCTCGAGCTTGCGTTGATGTTCACTGGAACACTGCAGCAATCCCAGGACAGAGATGTGGGTATGAGAGCAGAGGAGGGTGTTGAAATGGCAAGCAACCCGAAGCTCGGGGTCATGTTTACAGACTGAGCGGAGGTGTTCCGCAAAGGGAAGGAGGCAGTGGCGCAGTGGTATATACTAGCTGGACTAGTAACCCAGAGACCCAGGGTATTGCTCAGGGGACATGGGTTCAAATCCCACCACAGCAGAAGGTGGAATTTGAATTCAATTAATAAATCTGGAATTAAAAAGCTTGTCTAATGATGGCCATGAAACCATTGTCGATTGTTGTAAAAACCCATCTGGTTCACCAATGTCCTTTAGGGAAGGAAATCTGCTGTCCTTACCTGGTCTGGCCTACATGTGACTCCAGACCCACAGCAATGTGGTTGACTCTGAAATGACCTAGCAAGTCACTCAGTTGTACCTAACCGCTACAAAGTCAATAAAAAGGAATGAAACCGGACGGACCACCCGGCATCGACCTAGGCACTGGAAACGACAACGGCAAACCCAGCCCTGTCGACCATACAAAGCCCTCCTTACTAACATCTGGGGGCTTGTGCCAACGTTAGGAGAGCTGTCCCACAGACCAGTCAAGCAACAGCCTGACATAGTCATACTCACAGAATCATATCTGACAGACAATGTCCCAGACACTGCCATCACCATCCCCGGGTAGGTCCTGTCCCACCGACAGGACAGACCCACCAGAAGTGGTGGCACAGTGGTATATAGTCGGGAGGGAGTTGCCCTGGAAGTCCTCAACATCGACTCTGGACCCCATGAAATCTCAGGGCATCAGGTCAAACATAGACAAGGAAACCTCCTGCTGATTACCACCGACCGCCCTCCCTCAGCTGATTAGTCTGTACTCCTGCATGTTGAACACAAAATGTACTCTGGGTGGGGGACTTCAATGTCCATCACCAAGAGTGGCTCGGTAGCACAACTACTGACTGAGCTGGCAGAGTCCTAAAGGACATAGCTGTGAGACTGGGTCTGCAGCAGGTGGTGAGGGAACCAACAAGAGGGCAAAACATACTTGACCTCGTCCTCACGAGGTGGTGGGGGTAATGGAGGAGTGGACCAGGGTGTCGCGGAGGGAACGATCCCTTCGGAATGCTGACAGGGGAAGGGAGGGGAAGATGCGTTTGGTAGTGGCATCATAGTGGAGGTGACGGAAATGGCGGAGGATGATCCTTTGGATATGGAGGCTGATGGGGTGGAAAGTGAGGACAAGGGGAACCCTGTCACGGTTCTAGGAGGGAGGGGAAGGGGTGAAGGTAGAGGTGCGGGGAATGGGCCGGACACGGTTGAGGGCCCTGTCAACCACAGTGGGGGGGAATCCTCAGTTGAGGAAAAAGGAGGTCATACCAGAAGCACCGTCATGGAAGGTAGCATCATCAGAGCAGATGCGTCGAAGACGGAGAAACTGGGAGAATGGAATGGAGTCCTTACAGGAGGTAGGGTGTGAAGAAGTGTAGTCGAGGTAGCTGTGGGAGTCGGTGGGCTTATAATGGATATTAATAGACAACCTATCCCCAGAGATGGAGACAGAGAAGTCGAGGAAGGGAAGGGAAGTGTCAGAGATGGACCATGTAAAGGTGAGAGAAGGGTGGAAATTAGAAGCAAAGTTGATAAAGTTTTCCAGTTCGGGGCGGGAGCAGGAAACAGCACCGATACAGTCATCAATGTACTGGAAAAAGAGTTGGGGGAGGGGGCCTGAGTAGGACTGGAACAAAGAATGCTCGACATATCCCACAAAAAGTCAGGCATAACTAGGACCCATGCGGGTACCCATAGCGACACCTTTTACTTGAAGGAAATGCGTGGAGTTGAAGGAGAAGTTGTTCAATGTGAGAACAAGTTCAGCCAGGCGGAGGAGGGTGGTGCTGGATGGGGACTGGTTGGGCTTCTGTTCAAGGAAGAAGCAGAGAGCCCTCAAACCATCCTGATGGGGGATGGAGGTGTAGAGCGATTGGACGTCCATAGTGAAGAGGCGGCGGTTGCGACCAGGAAACTGGAAATTGTCAAAATGACGTAGGGTGTCAGAAGAGTCACGGATGTAGGTGGGAAGAGACTGGAGGAGGTGGCTTCACAAATATCCCCATCTTCAATGATGGGGGCGCTTAGCACATCAGTGCGAAAGATAAGGCTGAAGCATTTGTAACAATCTTCAGCCAGAAGTGCCGAGTTGATGATCCATCTCTGCCTCCTCCTGATGTCTCCAGCATCACAGATGCCAGACTTCAGCCAATTCGATTCACTCCGCGTGATATCAAGAAACGACTGAAGGCACTGGATACTGCAAAGGCTATGGGCAATAGTACTGAAGACCTGTGCTGCAGAACTTGCCGCGCCCCTAGCCAAGCTGTTCCAGTTTCGCTACAACACTGGCATCTACCCGGCAATGTGGAAAATTGCCCAGGTATGTCCTGTACACAAAAAGCAGGACAAGTCTAACCCGGCCAATTACCGCCCCATCAGCCTACTCTCAATCATCTGTAAAGTGATGGAAGGTGTCATCAACAGTGCCATCAAGCGGCACTTGCTTAGCAATAACCTGCTCAGTAACGCTCAGTTTGTGTTCCGCCAGGGCCTCTCAGCTCCTGACCTTATTACAGCCTTGGTTCAAACATGGACAAAAGAGCTCTACTCAAGAGGTGGCGTGAGAGTGACTGCCCTTGACATCAAGGCAGCATTTGACCGAGTATGGCATCAAGGAGCCCTAGCAAAACTAAGGTCAATGGGAATCAGGGGGGAAACCCTCCACTTGCTGGAGTCATACCTAGTGCAAAGGAAGATGGTTGTGGTTGTTGGAGGTCAATCATCTGAGCTCCAGGACATCACTACAAGAGTTCCTCAGAGTAGTGTCCTAGGCCCAACCATCTTCAGCTGCTTCATCAATGACCTTCCTTCAATCATAAGGTCAGAAGTGGGGATGTTCGCTGATGGTTGCACAATGTTCAGCACCATTCGTGACTCCTCAGATACTGAAGCAGTCCGTGTAGAAATGCAACAAGACTTGGACAATATCCAGGCTTGGGCTGATAAGTGGCAAGTAACATTCGCACCACACAAGTGACAGGCAATGAACATCTCCAAGAGAGAATCTAACCATTTCCCCTTGACATTCAACAGCATTACCATCACTGAATCCCTCACTATCAACATACTAGGGGCTACCATTGACCAGAAACTGAACTGGAGTAGCCATATAAATACCGTGGCTACAAGAGCAGGTCAGAGGCTAGGAATCCTGCAGCGAGTAACTCACCTCCTGACTCCCCAAAGCTTGTCCACCATCTACAAGGCACAAGTCAGGAGTGTGATGGAATACTCTCCAATTGCCTGGATGAGTGCAGCTCCAACAACGCTCAGGAAGCTCGACACCATCCAGGACAAAGCAGCCCGCTTGATTGGCACCCCATCTACAAACATTCACTCCCTCTACCACCGACGCACAGTGGCAGCAGTGTGTACCATCTACAAGATGCACTGCAGCAATGCACCAAGGCTCCTTAGACAGCACCTTCCAAACCCATGACCTCTACCAACTAGAAGAACAAGGGAAGCAAATGCATGGGAACACCACCACCTGCAAGTTCCCCTCCAAGTCACACACCATCCTGACTTGGAACTATATCGCTGTTCCTTCACTGTCACTCGGTCAAAATCCTGGAACTCCCTTCCCAACACCACTGTGGGTATACTTACCCCACATGGACTGCAGCGGTTCAAGAAGGCAGCTCACCACCACCTTCTCAAGGGCAATTAGGGATGGGCAATAAATGCTGGCCTGGCCAGCATCGCCCACATCCCATGAATGAATAAAAAAAAAGCAGTCAACCAGTCTGCGTTTGGTCTCCCCAATGTAGAGATGACCACATTGTGAGCAGCGAATACAGTATACTGCATTGAAAGAAGTACAAGTAAATCGCTGCTTCACCTGAAAGGAGTGTTTGGGGCCTGGGATAGTGAGGAGAGAGGAGGCAAATGGGCAGGTATTGCACCTCCTGCGCTTGCAGATGAAGGTGCCTTGGGAAGGGGATGAGGTGGTGGGGGTAATGGAGGAGTGGACCAGGGTGTCGCCGAGGGGATTCCTTCAGCATGCTGACAGGGGAAGGGAAGGGAAGATGCCTTTGGTAGTGGCATCACGCTGGAGGTGGCGGAAATGGCGGAGGATGATCCTTTGGATGTGGACGCTGATGGGGTGGAAAGTGAGGACAAGGGGAACCCTGTCGCAGTTCTGGGAGGGAGGGGAAGGGGTGAGGGCTGAGGTGTGGAAAATGGGCCGGACACGGTTGAGGGCCCTGTCAACCACAGTGGGAGGGAATCCTCGGGTGAGGAGAAAGGAAGACATATCAGCAGCACCGTCATGGAAGGTAGCATCATCAAAGCAGATGCGTTGGTGATGGAGAAACTGGGAGAATGGAATGGAGTCCTTACAGGAGGCAGGGTGTGAAGAAGTGTAGTCGAGGTAGCTGTGGGAGTCGGTGGGCTTATCATGAATATTAGTATACAGCCTATCCCCAGAGATGGAGAGAGAGAAGTCGAGGAAGGGAAGGGAAGTGTCGGAGATGGACCATGTAAAGGTGAGAGAAGGGTGGAAATTGGAAGCAAAGTTCATACAGTTTTCCAGTTCGAGGCAGCACCGATACAATCATCAATGTACCGGAAAAAGAGTTGGGGGAGGGGAGCCTGAGTAGCACTGGATCAAGGAATGTTCGACATGTCCCACAAAAAGACAGGCATAACTAGGACCCATGCGGGTACCCATAGCGACACCTTTTACTTGAAGGAAGTGATTGGAGTTGAAGGAGAAGTTGTTCAATGTGAAAACACGTTCAGCCAGGCGGAGGAGGGTGGTGGTGAATGGGGACTGGTTGGGCCTCTGTTCAAGGAAGAAGCAGAGAGCCCTCAAACCATCCTGGTGGAGGATGGAGGTATACAGAGATTAGATGTCCATTGTGAGGTGGCGGCAGTTAGGGCCAGGAAACTGGAAATTGTCAAAATGACGTATGGCATCAGAAGAGTCACGGATGTAGGTGGGAAGAGACTGGACCAGGGGAGAAAAGATAGAGTCAAGGTAGGAAGAAATAAGTTCAGCGGGGCAGGTGCAGGCTGAAACAATGGGTCTGCCGGGACAGTCCTGTTTGTTAATTTTGGGAAGGAGGTAGAAACGGGCTGTCAGGCGTTGCGGGACTATGAGGTTGGAAGCTGTAGAGGGAAGATCTCCAGAGGAGATGAGGTCAGATTTATTTCAGATTTCCAGCATCCGCAGTATTTTGCTTTTACTGTAATTTTGTAATGACTATTTCTGTCCATCCCAGTAAATAATGTCTGCGTTCAGGAAATGAACTGCAGGGATTCAATTATTTTTAAAAAATACCGAATCTTGGTTAGACTACACTTGGGGAAACTGCACAGTGCTGGTTGTCTTAGAAAAATATAGAGGCACTGGAGAAGGTGCAAAGATAATTTACAAAGGTGACACGAGACTGAGAGGTTTGAACTATCAGTAAAAATTCAGCTCGGGCTCTTTTCTGTAGAAAAGAGATAATTGAGAGGTAACCTGATAGATGTCTTTAAAATGATGATGGGGTTTGATAGGGTCGATGTCGAGATGTTTCCACTTGTGGGAGAAGACCAAAACTGGAAGGGGGCGGTGGGGGGTGCATAGATATAAGACAGTCACTAATAAATGCATAGGGAATTCAGGAGAAACTTCTATACCCAGAGAGTGGTGAGAATGTGGATCTTGCTACCACAGGGAGTGGTTGAGGCAAATAGCAGAAGTACATTTGAAGGGAAGATAAATAAATACACGAAGGAGAAAGGAATGGAAGGTTATACTGATGGGGTGGGATGGAGTACATTGGGAGGAGGCTCATGTGGAGGATAAAAACTGGCCTAGACCGGGTGGGCCAAAGAGTCTGTTGCTTTGTTGCATATTCCATATAACAAGGATGCTGTATTGTAATCAGATAACTGGGAGAATGGGTTTTAAATGATGATTGTTCTGCTCTGAAAACAAAATTCACAGTACACTTGCTGAAAATCAGATGGTTCTTGCCTTCCTGAAAGCAATCTTAGTCACTGCAGTTCTTACTGGAAGTCTGGAAAGTACAGCATAGTTACTCTATAATTACTGGGTTGCTAGGCTACAGTTCTTAGTGAACATCAACAGTGGTCATTTAAAAAGTGGAAAATGTAACCACTGCTCTGGCATTCGACCTCGGTGTTGGGTGTCAGAACTCAGTAAAACTTCCAATAATACATTTTGTGCTCAATTATAGCAACAAGACTTGATGTCCAAAATATTTTCTGTGTCTTAAAAACTTAGGAGAGTTTGGGAAATACTTAACTAGAAACAAAGACGGAGGAACATTTTAAAATGGGGAATAATAAATATAAGCACAGAACAAGCTGACACTTCAGAGCAGTACCAAGGCAATGAATGTTAAATATCCACTGTCACTTTCTAAAGAGTACTTACCTCTCTTGTCTTACCACCACTGTAATTAACATCCTTAATTCTCTGGGGTGTTTAACACTAATTGTGTGTACATTTTTTTTTTGGACATTGTAGCATCAAAATCAAACTATCAATAATAACGACCTACAATGAAATATCTTCATTCTTTGAATAGCAGGCATCTCACACACACCAAGCCAAGCTGGGATAGTTCTGAGCAAGTCATGTTATGCACTTTTATTTTGTTGATGTCACTAGGCACAGCCACATAATAATACAGAATCTCAAACCTTACAGCACAGGAGGAGGCCATTCAGGCCATCTTATCTGTGCTGGCTCTTTGAAAGAATATCCAAGTTAGTCTCATTCCCCAGCTTTTTCCCCATAACCCAGCAAATTAGTCCTCTTCAAGCACATGTCCAATTGCCTTTTTAACATTTCTATGGAATCTGTTTCCACCACACATTCAGGTAGATCTTAACAACCCTGTGTGTGAAAAAAATTCTCATCTCCCCTCTAGTTCTTTTGCCAATTATTTTAAATCTATGACCTCTGGTTACTGACCCACTTGCCAGAGGGAACAGTTTCTCCCTACTTGCTCTATTTAAACCCCTCAATTTTGAATACATTTATTAGGTTTCCCCATAACCTTTTATTTAAGGAGAACAATCCCAGCTTCTCCAATCTCTCCACATAAACGATGTGCCTCATTCCTGCCACCATCTTGATAAATCTCTCCATCTCCAGGGCCTTGACATCCTTCTTTTTCTAAGTTTTTTATTTAGAGATACAGCACTGAAACAGGCCATTCCGCCCACCGGGTCTGTGCCGACCAACAACCACCCATTTATACTAACCCTGCAGTAATCCCAACCTACACTAGGGGCAATTTATAATGGCCAATTTACCTATCAACCTGCAAGTCTTTGGCTGTGGGAGGAAACCGGAGCACACGCCAAAAACCCACGCGGTCACAGGGAGAACTTGCAAACTCCACACAGGCAGTACCCAGAATCGAACCCGGGTCCCTGGAGCTGTGAGGCAGCGGTGCTAACCATTGCGTAGCCCACATAGTCTAGTGCCCAGAACTGGACACAACACTCCTGTCGAGAGCTAACCAAAGATTTGTAAATTGTTTCACACACATTAGAAGTGCGATGATACAAGATTCACAGACTAACTCTGAAGAGTTATGAAAAAATGCACTTTGTCTTTAAAAAATTAATCTTTATTTTGAAAAGTGAACAATGGTTCAAAATGGCAACTGCAGAAAAAGGGGATTAGCCTTTTGTTTAGTTTAGTTTAGAGATACAGCACTGAAACAGGCCCTTCGGCCCAACGAGTCTGTGCCGACCATCAACCACCCATTTATACTAATCCTACACTAATCCCACATTCCTACCACATCCCCACCTGTCCCTATATTTCCCTACCACCTACCTATACTAGGGGCAATTTATAATGGCCAATTAACTTATCAACCTGCAAGTCTTTGGCATGTGGCAGGAAACCGGAGCACCCGGAGGAAACCCACGCAGGCAGTACCCAGAATTGAACCGGGGTCGCTGGAGCTGTGAGGCTGCGCTGCTAACCACTGCGCCACTGTGCCGCCCATGTGTATGTGTATCGTGTTTGTGTATCGAAACAGTCTGACAAAGGATAAATCTTCAAAGCCAAAAGGTGTTAATGAAACCCATCTTTCACCTATCCTAAAAACATTCCAGAATTGAATGTCGTCTTCTAAAACAAAGGAGGTGTGAAGTAGCCATGTCCTGGGCCATTGTGTGATCACCATGGGGGAGAGACCCAGCGTGCCTCCTAACAGGTGAGAAGTGGCTGTAAATGTTTCTATAGAGAAAAAGATTGGTGAAGACAAGTCAGAAACAGGGGAATTTTTTATGGGAATAAAGAAATGGCTGACCAACTAAATGCATACTTTGGATCTGTCTTCACAAAGGAGGACACAAATAACATACCATAAATCTTGGGGAACACAGGGTTTAGTGAGAGGGAGGAACTGAAGGAATAAAAGCAAAATACTGCGGATGCTGGAAATCTGAAATAAAAACAAGAAATGCTGGAATCACTCAGCAGGTCTGGCAACATCTGTGGAAAAAGCAGAGTTAATGTTTCGGGTCAGTGACCCTTCTTCGGAACGGAAGGAAATCAGTATTAGTAAAGAAATGGTGTTGGGGAAATTGATGGGATTGAAGGCCGATAAATCCCCAAGGCCTGATGGTATGCATCCCAGAGTACTTAAGGAAGTGGCCCAAGAAATAGTGGATGCATTGTTGGTTATCTTCCAAGATTCTATAGACTCTGGAACAGTTCCTACAGATTGGAGGGTAGCTAATGTAACCCCACTATTTTAAAAGGGAGGTGGAGAGAAAACAGGGAATTATACATCAGTCAACCTGACGTCAGTAGTGGGGAAAATTCTAGAGTCCATTATCAAAGATTTTATAGCAGAGCACTTGGAGAACAGTGGTAGAATCTGGCAGTCAGCATGGATTTACGGAAGGGAAATCATGCTTAACAAATCTACTAGAATTCTACGAGGATGCAATAGTAGAGTTGATGAGGGGGAGCCAGTGGATGTGGTTTATTTGGACTTTCAGAAGGTTTTCGACAAAGTCTCATATCAAAGGTCAATGTGTAAAATTAAAGCGCATGGGATTGGGGGTAGTGTATTGCGATGGATAGAAAATTGGTTGGCAGACAGGAAACAAAGAGTAGGGATAAATGGGTCTTTTTCTGAATGGCAGGCAGTGACTAGTGGGGTACCGCAGGGATCAGTGCTAGGACCCCAACTATTCACAATATGCATTAATAATTTAGATGAGGGAATTAAATGTAATATCTCCAAATTTGCAGATTACACAAAACTGTGTGGGAGGGTGAGTTGTGAGGAGGATGCAGAGAAGCTTCAGGGTGATTTGAACAAGTTGAGTGAGTGGGCTAATGCATGGCAGATGCAGTATAATGTGGATTAATGTGAGGTTATCCACTTTGGTAGCAAAAACAGGAAGGCAGATTATTATCGAATGGCTATAAATTGAGAGAGGGGAATATGCAACGAGACCTGGGTGTTCTCACACACCAGTCGCTGAAAGTAAGCATGCAGGTCCAACAGGCAGTAAAAAAGGCAAATGGTATGTTGGCCTTCATAGCGAGAGGATTCGAGTACAGGAGCAAGGACATCTTACTGCAATTATACAGGGCCATGGTGAGGCCACACCTGGAATATTGTGTACAGTTTTGGTCTCCTTATCTGAGGAAGGATGTTCTTGCTATGGAGGGAGTGCAGTGAAGATTTACCAGAATGACTCCTGGGATGGCGGGACTGACGTATGAGGAGAGATTGAGTCAGTTAGGATTATATTCGCTGGAATTCAGAAGAGTGAGGGAAGATCTCATAGAAACCTATAAAATTCTAACAGGACTTGACAGGGTAGATGCAGGAAGGATGTTCCCGATGGTGGGGAGTCAAGAACCAGGGGTCATAGTCTAAGGATACGGGGTAAACCTTTCAGGACTGAGATGAGGAGAAATTTCTTCACCGAGAGTGGTCAGCCTGTGGAATTCACTACCACAGAAAGCAGTTGAGGCTAAAACATTGTATGTTTTCAAGGAGTTAGATATAGCTCTTGGGGCGAAAGGGATTAAAGGATATGGGGGGAAAGCGGGAACAGGTTACTGAGTTGGATGATCAGCCATGATCATAATGAATGGCGGAGCAGGCTCGAATGGCCTACTCCTATTATCTATGTTTCTCTGTTTTACCTTTAAAAAAGACAGCCAGAGAGAGGCTAACCCAGAATGTGAAGCTACTTGTAACAGCTGCCATTCCAGCAAGGCAGAAAGCACATGCCCTGCTGAAAAAAAAATCCAACATCTACATTGTACAGCAGAGAAAGCTGGAAGTGACCCACCATCTTCAACAGAACCTTCAATCGAGAAATCTACAATCATCACAGGCCTGCAACCATCTAGAACTTGAGTCTGCAGAAAATTCAGGTTTATTGTTACCTTTCTTCCTCTCTTAAAAAAAAAACCTTCCTCTTTTCCTTCTCTACCTATTTCTTCTTGTGTGTGTGTGTGTGTGTGTGTGTGTGCGCGCGTGCAAATGTGAGAGTGGATGCAGTGCGACATTTTCGGGATAAGGTGTATTGATCAATAAACAATTGACTTTCTGTTTTTCAATACTACACGAAAACCTGTCGCTGTCTGGTCATTTGAAAAATAAAACACCAAGGGGTTAAACTCTAATACAAACACACTTGCTGCAGTGCGGTGGGCGGGAGTCGAACAGTGGGAATAACCCATCTCCCACCACTTGGCCGTAACAAAATGTTTAGCATGACTGTTTTGTATTCAATGTCCCTATTTACAAAACCAAATATACCATACGCTTTCTTAACCGCCTTCTCAACTGCTTTACCGTTTTCAAAGTTTTGTGACTATGCAGGTCCCTATTCCTGTAACCCATCAAAATAGCGCCATCTCCATCATACTACATCTTCTAAGTCCACAGATTCTGCACAATAGCATAAGCTGAACCAACAAACCGCATAATAAATACAGCCCAAAATTCAACAGTAAAGCCTGAAATGAGGATTCTGAGGGAGCAGGTGTATCAAGGATATTCATCTCTGAATTAACGGTGAGTCTACAGGGTAAGTCATTTAAGCTTCCTTCAGTCAGGTAGATTTTTATTTCACACATTGTTGGGGCCAAAGTAATACAGAATTTAATTTGCTGAGGAGCTCCAACACCCGGCTCCCAAGATCTTCCAAAAATGCTGTCCTTGGCAAATGCTCACTGAGACCTTACCAAGGGATGCCCAAGAAATGGCCATTGTACAAGTGGAATGGCTCTTAATGAACTCATCTCTCCAAGCTCCTTTCAAGTATCAAAAAAAATGCACTCATCATGGTTCATCTGTTTTATATATAAAGGACAAATAATTTCCTTGAATTTCTAGGATAACAGCATAACAGAGCGGAAGATTTTTAATTTTTTTTTTAAATGTGGCTAGTCGGAGCCAGAGAGAAGCAAATCTTTCCATTTTTAAAGAATTCTTGGACTGAAATCCTTTCAAAATTCAAATCCACCTGCTGAGTTTGCACATGTAATGAGCCCAGTTCTAATCATGAAAACGTGCTTTTAAAAAGGTTAGAGTTATATTTTAATAGCTGCAGGAACTGGGCATGGGAGTCAAGAAAATTATACTCAGAAGCGTCAAAGCTGGAGAAATATTTCGTGGGGAGTAGCAGTCATATCTGTTCCTGCCAACATGACATCACACAAAAACATAATGGAAGGGAGTGGGGCATTCATACTTTGGTGTGTGACCAGTCAAATAGAACTGAGGAACATGACTCCTGACTATTGCACCAGAACAACTTGCATCTGTATAACGCCTTTAATGTAGAAAAACATCCCAAGATTTCACAGGAGCATTATCAAACAAAATTTGACACTGACCCATGAGGATAGATATTAGGTCAGATGACCAAAAGCTTGGTCAAAAAGGTAGGTTTTAAGGAGTGTTCTGATGCAGGAGAGAGAGAGAGGGGATTCCAAACTATGCTCCATAGTTTGGCTCTATTGCAGGAATCTAGACTGCAGCTTTGTGAAGGGAGTTTGCTTTTGTAATCTCCACTCACCAGAAATACAAGTTAATCAGCTTGTGAAAGATGCAAATGATTAGCAATGCTTGGGTATGGAATGATGGCCAAAACTCAAGGCAGTAATCAAATATTCTAGAAAACATTAACATGAGGGAGGTTTTCTACCTTACGGTACTTAAGAATTGAGAGAGAAGACAAAAAAGGCACAACGTCTAAATTCTGGGTGTTAACCCACATGGACTGCAGCGCTTCAAAAAGGCAACACACCACCACCTTCTAAAGAGCAATTAGAGATGGGCAATAAACGCTGGCCTAGCCAGCAACGCCCACATCACAGGAACGAATAAAAAAAAATTAAAAGCCATTAACTATGGTGAGACTGGTGTATATTGAGTGAATTTGGAGGTGTGTGTGTGTGTGTGGGGGGAAGCATAGGAACCAGGTGGAGGCCATTCAGCCCCTTGAGACTCTTCCACAATTCAATTAGATCAACCTTGACATTTGAGTCCATGGAGGCAAACTCGATGATGATTGCTAACTCCAATCTCATTAGCATCAAGTCTGCAGCAACTTTATACATGAATTGTGCTCAATACAGTCAACTGTTCTCTGTACACTTGCAATTAATTTTACCAGGTACAGAATTCATCAAGTACTGATACCGTTTACTATTAAAAGCACTGAATGCAATAAAAAAGGACTTTGTTTTAACAAAGAGCTCAAGCTAACTTTATACCCAAAACAGTGGACAATTGGCCCATTTGAAATACAAGAGGGAGGGAGCAAAGATGTTCAAGATAAAGAATTACTAGATTCTTAATAGGAATAAGTAAATGCTTATGCAACAGTTTATGAAACTAGGCACATTATTTTTTTAAAAAAGGTTCAATCCATAATACACAAGAAACAAACTGACTGGCACGTCTGCATACAAGTTCTGCAATTGGAGTTTCCAATCTCGACTGAAGATTAACTGAACACACTTCTAGTTTAATCTTTCTGCACAATTATCTATTTTGAAAAATTGATAGAAGGAAGCCTTTCAGGTGATATATCCACAGAAATCAATAGCCCCCACCCTCAATCACTGTATTCAATTGCCTCTTAAAAGGTTCCAGATTTTTTTCTCCTCTATCCTTCCTAGCCAGCCAACCATTCAATCAATACCCTGCGACACAGTAAAAATGAACACGGAGGATTGCGATTACAAATATATACTGGAATCCGGTGCCACAAGGTTTTTGGAAATACTTCAAATGCTGACTCTTGACTATTATTTGTATGAAAGGATTTATATTATAAACATTTTACTGTAAATATCTACCCAGATTTGGCTGTCCCGCAAACGAAACATTTCAGTTACAGTTTGGCTCAATAGTCACATTCTCACCACAGTCAGAAGCCCCATTCCAGGTCTTAAGCATGTAAATCTAAATGGACACTAGTGCAACACTGGGAGAGAGCTGCACAGTCAGAGGTACCATCTTTCAGATGGGATGTTAAACCAAGTCTCCACCTGACTATTCCGCTGGACATAAAAATTCTTGCAGCCTTTGCAAAGGGTAGGGACTTCTCTCAGTGTCCTGGTCTGAGCTATAGGGGAGTCAAGGGTTATGGGGAACAGGCAGGAAAGTGGAGTTGAGGCCAAGATCAGATCAGCCATGATTTTATGGAGCAGACCCGAAGGGCCATATGGCCTACTCCTGCTTCGTATCGTCCAAGCATTTAAACCCTCAATCACCATCACTAGAAACATTCATGTTTGCGGGATCTTTGCTGAACCTCAAATTTAGTCTGTTCACCTATGTGGGGGGAGGGATCAGAGTTCATCGGCTGATAGAACATCCTGAGGATGTGAAAGATGCAAATTCTGAAAACATGACACAGGAATTACAAAACTGAAAACAAATTTGAATGCTTCAGACATCAGTAGTTTATTGTATGTTTAGTCCAACACATTCAAAAATGAAAATCAAAAATGAAGGCTTGCCACCTGCAACATGTGTAACTACTACTATGCTCTAACAGCATAAGATGGCCAAACATATCAGCTTAAGATGGAAAACCATTATCTATAATACCCTTAGAAGCCAAGGTGGTAAAAGCCCATCCCATTGGCAAGAATGGAATGATATTGCTCCAGTACAGTAACATATACCAGCATCTAGTGCCACCCAGCAATAACACTCTTAGTGGAAAATGTCTACTAACTTTGCTTTAGGGGTATTATCGACTATTCTAGGGAATGGGGAAACAGGACTAGAGCACACAATTAAATTCAGTGAACAAATCACCAGTAAGTCACCACATTCTGATGTTACCAGATTCTTTTTTTTTTGTTTTGTTTGTTTGATCAATACTTAAAGACAGTGAGAAGCAAGCCAGATCGAAGGATGGCTCATCTGCTTTTCTCAAGTTAACTCAACTTGTATGCAAGCACTTTCTGGGAATGGTCTTCAGTCCCAGAAGTGGTTTGAAGTGAAACTGAAGTTCAATGCTGGTGAGGTGTAGCAATTAGCACAGCAGAAATCTGCGAAACTCTGGTAAACTGCTTGGCAATGAACTTGTGCAAATGATACTGAAACCAAGTTCTATGTCCAGGGCGAGGGTTTCAAGTAAGATTTGAGGTGGGGGTGGGTGGGGGGAAAAGAGAGGGGCTGGGGCAGGTGGAGAAAAGAGACACATAACCCTTCCTTGCCCGATGGAAACTTCAAGTACAATATTTCCAGGCCACATTAATAGATCTGAAGTAGATAGTAGGGAAAATAAAAGTTTAAGCAAAATTGAAAACAATAAAACTACTAATGTTTCCCAGAATTTGAGAAATAGTGCAAGACTACCATCAAAACAAGGAAGACCTCAGAAATTTTCAAACAAAAATCAAAACTAACAGACACAATTATCCTTTCCATCAACAGGTAGAAACAAGTAAACTTCACCGTGTGTGTCTGCCAGTATTGCTGAACAGTCAACAGGTGACAGCCTCTAGCTGTGCATGTAAACAAATCACTGCACTACTGATAAATGTGTATCGTTGCTAGAAGCTGTGACTTAATGACATTCCTCATCACAATCAGCAGCTTTCCACCTGCACCATGCTTACACGGATTATATCAACACATCTGTGCTCCTTCTTAAGCTGTCGTTTAGGTACAAATTGGAGCACAAAAAGCTGCTGATTCTGGATTGAAAGCTGCAGTATCCTTTACATTGCCTGAACTGTTTCTTTTCTTAAGCTTTTTTGAAAAGAACATGCAGCAATCTGTTTTAATCTTCGCATAATGTAGCTTTCCCTCAAGGTTATGCTTTATATAGACTAGATCAAAATCATATAGATGAGCACACATCTTTGAATAACCATTCCTACAGTTAAAGTATATGCATGACCATACTCTCTGCATATTTTTCATGAAAGTAACAATAATGGGTTTTGATTTTAAATACCTAATTTCCCAATGTAAAACACAAACATGCAAAAACAACCACCAGGTTTCAGGAATGGTACAAAAAAAAAGCTCGGAAAAGTGAATGGGAATTGTGCAATTTTCTTCTTGCTTCAGTATTCTGTTTCTCCCTGCCCCACCCCCGAGCAAGGATGCTGCAGCTTTTCACATCTTTGCATTTTGTCAACACACTAGTGATTCCGTAAGGTTTTACAGCTGTTTGGCTTTGTACAACGCAGCAGTTAGTACAATCCGTAGAAGAGTTGCCAGCAAGACTGGAATGACGTATTAATAGAAGGCACCATCATGCTCTTTACACGTTGAAAGAACTAAAACAGTAAAGTTTAGCTATGATTTTTCGCTGCACATTCATAACTGCACAGCTCAAGGGGAAGTAAATTGGTGTCGAGCAGCGAGGCATCCCTGTATTGCAGTGGGGTAGATAGAAAAACTAGAGAACGTGCCACCAAACTCGAGTTCAGGGCTGTTAATGAGTTCACAATTGCTTCTGTATTTCAATTTTTAGTTCGAGAAAAAAAATCCATCTCCATCTGAAACTGTTTCATTGTCCATTAAGGTTTACAGATGCGGGAAAATGTGTTGGTCACAGCAAGTATATAAGATTCAAAGCCCACATCTGGTCAGTCATCCTTCCCTGTCGAAGTGGACAGTAGCTGGATTTTCACCCGTCTCCTCCTGCAGTTGCCATGGCGAATGACGCTTAAAGAGTACCCATTAGTGCATTATGATGAGTGCATGAACGCAAGTTCTTGAGCCAAGTATTTCTAAAAAGAAAAATATCAAGGCAAGCTTCTCCAATTGCACCAATTTGGTTTCCTCAATAGAATTGGGCAGAAACTTGACACATTTAAGAAATAAAGCAGCCAAGTTGCACCAAAGGCCCGAGGTTGTGTTTTTTTTTCTAAATGGGTGAATCTTCAGACCTTTAAAATGGGTTCCAATTAAATCAAAGCCTTTTGTTTTGTGTTTTTCCCCAAGTCCTTATACAATGGTTTTTTTGCTTAAATCCTGTTCCAAAAATAGGGAGAATGATCACTTTGATGTAACTGGTAAAAAGAAGGCTTGTTTTCACAAAAAGATGAAAAAACAGGCTGTGTCACATTCCAAAGCCAAAATTAACAATAACGCAAAATAAAAAGAGAGAAAACGAAGAGTATGGTGTCACCAGCGAGATATCAGGAGTGGTGGCGTTTAGCGACGGGGTCCAGCAAACCGACCTTCACCGGGCAATCCACCCCTCCCAGGTCCAGGACCCAGCTTTTGTGCCATGCCACCTCTGGGTGGAGGTCCCCTGGAGTCACGGTCCCGCATCATCCCACCGCCAATCATGCCGCGTGGACCAGAGCCTCTGTCGTTGCGGCGGTTGTCCCTGCGGTCATCTCCGCCTCTACGCTCGCCTTCGCGGACAGCTCGGGTTTTCTTCTCCTCCACGTTTAAGCGGACCTCACCTCGGAACATGACTGGCTGTGGACAGAGATTGCAGTTTTAGCAAGTTGCCAGATGGAAAGTACATTCAAGTTTAAAAATTTTTTTTTTTTTTTTTGAGATGATGGCATTGTTTCAGTTAAGTGTCAGCCATGGCTCAGTAGGTAGCAATTGCGCCTCAAAGTCAGAAGGACATAGGG